>NC_052027.1:19123531-19431243 GCF_015832195.1 Motacilla alba alba | reverse complement strand
TTTAAGCAGCCGGCCACATGTTGCCCTCTTCCTTTCCCGACTGGTGAGGTACTAGGGCAGGGGACTCCAGGGACCTTTGTACCCTCTTTTCCTTTAGCAAGATCGTAGTGCTGCTCTCCATCCAAACTGTAATAGATAGATAATGTGATGATTGGCTCTGGCAATTCTGGGATGAATATTGTGTGTATATCAGGAGAAGCTTTACTGATGTGTAGGGATGTTATTGTGATTTGTTGTTTAGATGTCCTCTGTTCTCTCCATAATCCCCTTTCCCCCCTCTGTACTGTTGCCATCAGACAGCCTGGCTTGTCCAGGACAGGTAGAACAAAGGCACGGACAAATACCCCTGGCATTGGAGAGCTAGGAATGGAAAAGCTTGTTGCCAGGGGGGTGCAGCATGACAACACCTGACCTCCAATCAAGTGTCAAGTTAGCAATCTCCAGCAATAAAGGGCAAAGAAGAGCTGACTGACAGACTTTGGGAGGGGCCAGGGGTGGCTAATGCAACCCCGAGGGATTTGAAAGGCCAAGCATCCATCCTGAAGCTGAGGCAGCCACCTGGCAGGCAGCCACGGGGCAGGGGGGGCTTCCCAGACCTCTTTTTCTTTAGTTAGTCCTTTTGTAAGATGTTTGTAAAGGTTTAATAAACTTTCCAAAATGTTTCAAGTGAGCAGTGCTTTCTCAGAAAACGCAGGCCTAAGGGGAAATGGTCATGTCAGCCCTGACAGGGATGGGCCCCATGCAGTCCAAGCCCCTCTGTGGCCTGTGCTTTTCCAGAACCCGCTTTGCTCTTCAGGTGCCAGATGGCTGGGCGCGGGTCACTCCAGACACACAAGAGTGCCAGTGGAGGCCCAATCCCTCAAGCTCTCACAGAGCTGTGCTTCACTCCACTTTACATCTGCAGCAAGCTGATGTTAAAGACTGTAGCACATCTGCAGTTTCAAGGGGCAGTAAAGCCAGCACTGCACTCTGAGAAATAAGTCCCAGTCAGAGTTGTTGATGTCATTTAACCAATTTGCAGCTCATTGTGGTGGTGATGATGATGACGATGAGGATGGTATCACAGAACATTTCATTTTTTTCTCCCCCAGATAAAATGGCCCCATTCAGCTTCTGGAGAAAAGAACTGTCAAAGGTGCTGTTTGGCAGTCATCTAGGGAGAGGTGCAGGGGAGAAAGATATGCCCTGGAAGGCTGCTCTGGGTGGGCTCCAGCATTTGAACAAGCTTCTTTGATAGACAGGCTGGGCCATTTTCAAGACTTAATGGCTGCATTACATGGTTTCCCAGGCCTCATGCTGGCCACAAAGCTTTGAAAGCCCATGGGAGTTGAGCCTCCGCGAGAAAGGCAGCATCAGTTCCTGTGCCAGGTGAAACACAGCATTCAAAAGCTCAGCTTGTGCTTAGAGAAGGCCCCAGGCCACTGAGGGCAAGGCCAGAAAGCTTCTCCAGTCCTGCTGAGGGGCTGTGGCAGAGCCGCTGTGTTTGACAGCAGCTCCACGGCAGCGCAGCAGCTGCAGGAGAGGGCTGGGCACAGGCTTGGGGCCGAGCGGGGCGGCAGGAAGCTGAGAGAAGCCTCTGCTCTGGAACTGAGGCAGTTCTTGCAGAAGCAAGCAAAGATGGGGACTTGCCGAGATTCCTGCTGTGCTCAAAGTTTGCCTCTGAAGGCTGAGAAGAGAGCTTGTCAGAAATCCCGGAAAATATCAGGGAAAAGGTTTGATGTTAGCTTTTGTGATTAGGCACAAGTCTGCAGTGGGAAAAGAGCCTCAGAAGCAGGCTGTGTCTCTCAGGGTGCCTTAGTTCTTCCTAGAGTAAAGATTGCAACCTAAGTGCCTATTTATTTTTTATTTTTGACGTGCAAAAATGTGCCAAGTTTTTCCAGATTTTAAAACTACTTTGGAAAAAATAGAACTATGGTGGGAAATGGGAAGAAATACTAAGGGAAGTAGCTATGAAAAATATACTGAAATCTTACAAAATGAGAAGCAAACATAGCAGCTGCTGGTCTCAGGAGCCCCATGGCCGTCTGCTGCCTGCCCAGCACTGGCTGTGCCCAGACAAGCAGCTCAGCCAGTGCTGCTGCTACCAGCCAGAGACCAGAGCTCATGCCCAAAGGTGTTGCTCAAGCCCTTCCCTGGCAGGAGGGGCCCACCTTGGGTTCTGGCCGGACACCAGGGCCAGCAGCTTCAGGGACAGAGGCCCCTGTTCTGGGTGGTGGCCGAACATCCACGGCAACAAGCTGATAATGCAGCCGTGGAAGGGACAAGGGACACTGGCACGGAGATGCAAGATGACAGGTCCAGTTCTCATAACACCGAACAGAGTTCTTTGGCTGGTCTTGTGAAGCCGCAGAGGCGCTCCTGTGAAGAGAGGAGGTGGCTGAGGCCCCAGCAGCCAGTGGCACACAGGGAGCCTCCTGCAGCCTCTCTGCAGGGCCCAGAGCTGGCAAGGCTCCCCAGCAGGGCTGGAGCTGCTGGCCCAGCTTGGCCCAGCTGGACAGCTGCCCCTCAAGGCCCCGGCGAGCAGGGGACGGCTCTGGGCAGGGTCCCTGGCCAGGAGCGGGCCCCGGAGCGCCTCTGCCTCTCAAGGGCAATCTCCTCCCTGCTCTTTCTCCTCCCCGCCTTGCTTTGCCTCTGCCCTGTGCCCCTGGGGCTGCTCTTGGCCAGGCAGCCTCAGTGGGAGCCAGCACTGGCTGCAGCCCCAGTGGGCCCCCAGGACAAGGCCCAGCAATTAGGAGGCCAATGAAAGCACAGGGCAGCGGCAGAACCCTCACCAGAGTTATCTGGACAATCACAGGCTGGCCACAACTCCACAGCAGCCTCCCTGGGAACATTTCCTGTCTACAGTAGACTTTCAAAGAATCTGAGGGAAAGATGAACTAATGACTCACCGTTTTCTCTTCCAGTAGGTCCAAATTCGGACACAGCATAAAATGAAGATAAGCTCCAAAAAAAGCAGGCCTGCCATTAACCCGAGCCAGCAGCCTGTTCCTTTGCAGAAACCACTCCCTAGGCCCTTCTGGGAATCAGGAAGGTGTGTTGTGGTTCCATCTGCATCTGTGGGAGCCATGGGGAGCGTGAGCCCGTGCTGTGCTGCCCTGCTGAGCTGGCAGCACGGTGCATACGGGCAGGACGTTCTCTGTTTCCCCCAGAGCTGGGGCCTGCAGGCACCTTGCCGCCCCTTGGCACAGGCTGTGCCACCCAGCAAAGCCCAGCAGGCCGGCAGGAGAGCCCGGGGGCAGCGCAGCTGCTTGGGCAGTCGCTGCTTCGAGGGACCCGGGCCAAAGCCATCCCTGAGCAGCCACTGCCAGCCCTGGCCCTCCCTGGCCCGTGACAGCTCCCCCAGCCCCAGGGGACAGAGTCAGGCTCTGTCAGGACCCAGTGCAGCCCCTGCCCAGCCAGGAGCCGGGGCTGGCTCTGGCCCTGGGCTGGCAGCAGGGCTCCCGCTCGGGGCCGCTCCTGTGCCTTGGGCCTCTGGGCACTCAGGCCCAGCTCCGCAGCAGCTGCAGCGGGAGGGACGCAGTTGGTGCACGAGTCCCGTTTCCCCGGGGCTGGGAACGAGCTCCAGAGGCCTCCAATCCTCCAGAGGCGCCTCCAGCTTTGGCTGCTGCTGGGCCATGCAAGGGCAGGCCCGGGGCAAGAGCTGCTGCCACACAGCCCCGTCGCGGGCTGAGCCGGCTGAGCCTGGCGCAGCAATTACCTCCTGTGCTTGTGCCCCTGCCTGGCATCGCCTTCCTTCTTGCAGCAGGGGCTGCCAATGGGCCGCTGCTTCTTTGGGGAAACACCTTCTTCTGTCCTGTCTTTTGGTCCATCACTTGAGAAACAAAAAAGAACAGCTGGATAAGATAGAACAATTCCCCATTTCTTTACTGGCATCTTCAGGGTGTCATGCTTATCAAAAATGGGAATAGGATTCACAAAACATCTGAGTTTTTAGAGCTGGGTCAGGGCCCTTCCACCTCCAAACAGCTGCCAGGCCTGAGCAGAAATTGTGAGGGGATTGCACAGGGCGAGGGCACACACGGGCATGGCCTGTCCTGGCACCTGCAGCGATGTCTCCGTGACTGAGCTTTGGGCTCTGAGCTGGCAGCTCTCCCAAGGGGAAAAGCCTTGACCTACCCTCAGCATCCCCCAGAGGCTCAATCCTGAAGGTGGGTTGAAAATCCAGATCACTTTCACCAACAGGTTCAGCTGCAAAGAAAGGCGGGACAGAAGAGCAAATGTGTCACTGCTGAAGATTCTCCTTCAGGCCCCAGTGGCAGTGAGTGCACCTGGGTGATTGGTGCCCTCCAAGGCACTCGCTCAGCTCTGCCTTCCACTCCGGAGCAGGGGCAGGGGGACCTCGTGCCTGCAGTGGCCCCACACTGGGATGGAAGGAGCCCCTTGCGGGGCAGTCCCGGGAGAAAGGACTCCCTGGAGCTGCCAGCAGCTCTAAAGCCAGCCCCAGGCAGGGCCAGGCCTTGGCAGTGGCAGTGGCAGCAGCTCAGGCTCCCTGGGCCAGCAAAGGAGCTGTGAATGGCACAGCCCCGGGGCACAGCCCTGGGCCCGGCCCCTTCCCTCTCTGCTCTTCTGCCTGGCTGCACAGAGCACACGGAAGGACACACTGGCATTGCACACGGGAGGGAGATGGACAGCTAAATGCTCCTTCCTCCCACTGATAATGCCTCTGTGGAATCCCTCAGAGTTCCAGAAGGGACCAGGGCAAGGTTTCCAGAACTGATCAAGCTTCAGAGGAACTTAAGGGAAATGCCACATGAGTGAGCTCCTGCCACACTAACACTGATTATTCTGTCAGGAAAGGTACATTGAGGACCGGCCTCTAGCATCTGGCAAGGTCTTCAACTCACCATTCCCCAGCATTTCCAAATCATCCAAGTTGTGATCCCAATCTAGAAGGGAGCACAGATCCTACAGATCCATTTCCATGGTGTGCTGGGATCCCCTTCTGCCTTAGGGAATTGGCCACTGCAAGGGGGTGGGGTAAGGCTGTGGGAGCCTGTGGCTCCTGGTCACTCCCCAGACTCTTTGCAGTCCCTGTGCAACATCCCTGCAGGGGCAGCTGGAGCCCAGGGCCCTGGGGCTCTCTCACTCCCACACAGGAAACCCTCACTAAATGCTTGGGGAAATCTGCAGCAGGCTGTGCCACAACAATCCCTCCCAACCTCTGTCCCTCCCTGCTGCTTGCCCACCTGACCATGGAACAGCTTCCCCACCCAAGGGCTCATAGCCAGGCCCTCTCAGGACACACGGGAGCCTTGTTCCTCCCCTCTGCCCTTTCCCCACCTCGGGCACCCCGTGCAGTCTCCCCAGCTTTTGGGATGTATCTCCCACGGAGGGAGCCCTGCTGGACTGCTCAGTACCCGAGTGCCCTGAGCCTGCTCGGGACAATTCCTCTGGGCTGTGCTGGTCTTGTCTGGGCTGTGCCCGCACTGCCAAGCAGCAGAGAGGGCAGCACAAGCCTCAGCAGGGCTCAGGCCCAGAGGCACAGCAATTACCTCCTGTGACTGTGCCTGGCATGGCCTCCCTTCCTGCAGGAAATGCAGCCTTCCATAGAGCCTCTCTGTCCATCCCTTGAGAAAGGAAGAGGCACAGCTGGATCAGATGTTATCACTGCACATCAGGCAGGCGGCCTCTTCAGGAGACAATGCTTGTCCAAGACATAGATAAGGATCAGGAAAATCCTGATTCCCCACAGGCTCTTGGAGCTGGCTATGGCTTCTCCCTCCTCCAAGCAGCCACCCCTCAGGATTTGCCTGGTGAACTGGGAAATTGCAGGCAATTTCAGGCCCATGGTGCAGTTTGGGCTGCCTGTCAGCTGATGCCAAATGCCTTCCTGCAGAGGCTGGCCAGAAGCTGCAGCCAGGCCAGGCTGGGAAACAGCCCTGCAGGCCGTGAGAGCAGCAGCGGGGCAGCCAGGCTGCCATGGATCCCTTCCCGCTGTGCCGGGCACGGCGTGTCCAGATGTGCAGCCAAAGCCCCCGGCTGCTGAGTCCCAGGGGAAGGCTGAGATTAATGCTCTCACCATGCCCTTTCTGCAGTTCCATCACCATGTGTTTCAGGATGTTATTTGGCTCATGGGGTTTCTTGTGTCCTGTGGCTTTGTTCTTCCCACTCAGAGGACCTTAAGAGAAAGTCATTCCATTTCCCAGGGATGGATCCCACAAAAGCAGGGCTCAGCAGGTGGGGTCAGCAGGGACACACTGCTCACCCCTGCGATTGGAGCCAGGCTTCTGGGTAGGAACCAGCAAAGGATCAGGCAAAGTTTTCCCTGCAGACACATCTGTAACACAACAGCCACAGAAGCGTCTGTTCCCCTGGTTCCTGCCAGGTTGTCAGCAGTTATTTCTTGGTGGGACAGTGAGCACATACCTGCAGGAGGCTCCAAGGGCTTCAAAACTTTATGCAGCCAATCTAATGGAGAAGCCTTCCCAGCAAGCTCATCTAGAATGGAGCACATATGAGAACATTTTTCAGGGTGTGCTGGGATCCCCCTCTGCCTCTGGGAAGTGGGCACTGCAAGGGGGTCGGGTAAGGCCGTGGGAGCCAGATGTCAATGGCCATGGCCAAAGCTGCACAAGGGGCCTGGGGAACTCTGGGCAGGCTCCAGGTCACTCTCCAGCCTCTTTGCAAGCCCTGTGTGACATCCCTGGAGGGGCAGCTGAAGCAGCCCAGGGCCATGGGGACTTTCACTCCTACAGGTGAAACTCTTGCTAAATCCCTGGGGAAAACTGCAGCAGGCACTGCCACAACCATCCCCCTGTCCCTCCATCCCTCCTGCCCTCTCTCTCTCCCGTCCTACCTTTGTCTATCTCTCCAGCCTTCTTTCCCCTGGGACAAATCCCCCAGCCCAAGAGCACATGGCCAGGCCCTCTCAGGACATACTGGAGCCATGCTCTCCCCCTCTTCCCTTTCGCCACCACAGGCACCCCGTGCAGTCGCTCCCAGGTTTTGAGACGTGTCTCTCACACAGGGAGCCCAGCAGGACTGCTCAGAACCTGAGTGCCCTGAGCCTGCTCAGGATAATTCCTGCGGGCTGTGCCCTTCTTGTCTGGGCTGTGCCCGCACTGCCAAGCAGCAGAGAGGGCAGCTCAAGGCTCAGCAGGGCTCAGGCCCAGAGGCACAGCAATTACCTCCTGTGACTGTGCCTGGCATGGCCTCCCTTCCTGCAGCAGAGGCTGCCAATGAGCCGCTGCTTGTGCTGGGAAGTGCTGCCTTCTGCCCAGCCTCTCCATCTGCTTCTGGAGAAAGAATGAGGCACTGCTGGATCAGCTGCAGCTGTTCCCCAATGGGGAGTTGGCATCTTCAGGAGCCAATGCTTGTACAAGACAAGGTTAAGAACCAGGAAATCCCAATAAATTTTTTAGGTAGGCCAAGGCCCTCTGTTCTCAAAACAGGTGCTCCTTCTGATTTGCCTGGAGCTGGAAAATTGCAGGGCATCTCATGCCCATGGTGCAGTTTGGGCTGCCTGTCAGCTGATGCCAAATGCCTTCCTGCAGAGGCTGGCCAGAAGCTGCAGCCAGGCCAGGCTGGGAAACAGCCCTGCAGGCCGTGAGAGCAGCAGCGGGGCAGCCAGGCTGCCATGGATCCCTTCCCGCTGTGCCGGGCACGGCGTGTCCAGATGTGCAGCCAAAGCCCCCGGCTGCTGAGTCCCAGGGGAAGGCTTAGGGAAATGCACCCACCTTGTCCAGCCTCCTGCATTTCCTTCAGCATTTGCCTCATGCGTTCAGATGGCTCATGGGGTTTCTTGTGTCCTGTGGCTTTGTTCTTTCTTGTTGGAGGGCCTTAGCACAACACGGTTCCATTTCCCAGGGATGGATCCCACAAAAGCAGGGATCCTCAGCCTCTGGGGTCCGCAGGGACACACTACTCACCCCTACGATGGGAGCCAGGCTTCTGGGTAGGAATCAACAAAGGAGCAGGAAAAGACCTCCCTGCAGACACACCTGTAACTCAACAGCCACAGAAGCTTCTTTCATCTCTGCTCATCTCCACGGGCACCACTGAGCCGGAGGAGCAGTGAGGGAATCGTGCAGGCCGAGGGCACACACAGGCATGGTGCTGTCATGGCACCTGCAGCGGTGCCCCACTGGCCATGAAAACTGTAAGAGTGATTTCATGCCTTGCAATGCTGCAAAAAGGGTTTCAGCCGGTTTGTTTTTACCCCATCTGGCTTCAGCAATGGCATTGAAACAATTGGATCGGGTTGGATGTTGGCTGCGTAAACAAACTAATGCCACATCCACTGCAATCAGTGATATGTTGACAGATGTTAACAGTGTTAGACATGCTACCCTTCAAAAGAGAGCAGCAATTCATTTTTTTTTACTGGCACATGGACATGGTCATGAAGCATTTGAAGGATTGTGTTGCATGAACCTGTCAGATCATTCTGAATCCATCCACAAAAGCATACAAAAGCTGAAAGATTTGACACCTCAAATAAAAGAAGATGGTGGGTCCTGGTTAGCTGATTTGTTCCAAGGATGGAGCTTTGCACCTTGTCTAAGGGAACTTTGTTAGACAGGTCTATGTGCGTTGGGCGTTTTGGCAGTTATATTAGTAGTAATACCTTGCATACTTGGATGTGTACGACAAATGACGGACAAAACTAGCAAAGAAGTTTTTATCATACAAGAGAGAGAGGCAGGAAATGGATTCACAGAGAGTTCTCGAAGTCTCAGAGATGGTGGATGAAGGTATAGACATGGAGGAAGGTTTGGAATTAAGACCTTGGAACCGACAAGACTTTTTCGAACAACGACTTGTAATTTTTATCAGACATGACTTATGCCCTTTGAACTGACTGGACTTTCACAGCATTAAAACTGCTGTGTTGTAATATAGCAATCTTAGTGCAAGCAAAAAGATGCTTTAAGTAAGGACCAGGCAGCTATAGTATAGTAAGGCTATGAAATGCAAGGTAGTTAATAAACGACGCGGTTATGAAGGTTTCTTTTTAGGTGAACCGAGAGGGGGAATTGTGGGAATCCATAAAATCAGAGGGTTTTGGGAAAGCTGCAAAAGGCAGGCCTCAGAGGCAGCAGAACTGTGCTTAGAGCTAAGCAGTAGCCATGAGACAGGTCAGCAGAAAAATTATGTAAGAAGTAGAAAAGGAAGGACAAATAGAACAATGGTCTGTGTATTAACGCTTGTCTAGAATAACTCCTTAAGCTGCAGAAAAGTATATCTAGAGAGATATTAGGAAGTTGTAAGCCTAATAATGGAGCTCTGTGCATTGTATCTTAAGGCCTACAAGCAGGTACTGTATTGGAAATAAGCAAGCATTGTTTTAACCAAAGGTACGTGTGCTTATAGTGATTGGATAGAACTACTGTCAATATGCTTTTGCTTTGTGTGATTGGTCAAAAAACTTATAAAGTGAGCTGTAACATTAAGTTCTTTGTCTGCTGCTTGGGATGTGAGCTGCTGGCATCTTCCAATTGTCATAACCAAGCAATGAGACTGAAGCTGGGAAATAAAGCAGCTCAAGGCACATTCCCAGCAGTCCCATCCTGTTTGTGATTTGTACAGAGCCCCTCTGTCGGCGATAGGCTCTGAGCTGGCAGCTCTCCCAGGGGAAAGGCCTTGACCTACCCTCACCATCTCCCAGAGACTCAGTCCTGGACATGGGCTGGGAAGCTGCACCACCTTCACCAACAGGTTCCCCTGCAAAGAAAGGCAGGAAAGAACAGCACCCGTGGCACTCTAGGAGATCCTCAGGCTGCACGCAAGGCTCAGCCCCGGGGCACAGCCCTGGGCCCGGCCCCTTCCCTCTCTGCTCTTCTGCCTGGCTGCACAGAGCACACGGAAGGACACACTGGCATTGCACCCGGGAGGAGGATGGACAGCTAAATGCTCCTTCCTCCCACTGACAGGCATCCTGTGGGACCACTCAGGGCTCCAGAAGGGAGCAGGCCAAGGTTTTCAGAATTCTTCAGCCCTGACCTAATCTTTACGAAAATGGCAGGTGAGTGCGCTCTTGCCACATGGAGGCTGATTATTGTGTCAGTAAAAGGGAAATTTAGAGAGAACTTGCCTGCAGCATTCTCCAAGACATTCAAAGTATCATTCACCAGCACTTCCAAATCCTCCAAGTTGTGATCCAAATCTAGAAGGAAGCAAAGACCCAAACCATTTCCACGGTGTTCTGGGATCCCGCTCTGCTATAGAGAACTGGGCACTGTAATGTGGTGGGGTAAGGGCGTGGGATTCAGATGTCAATGGACAAGGCCAAACTGCACAGAGGCCTGGGGAGCTCTGGGCTGGCTCCTGGTCACTCTCCAGCCTCTTTCCCTGCCATGTGCACTATTCCCGGAGGGGCAGCTGGAGAAGCCCAGGGCCCGTGGGGTCTCTCTCCCTGCCCCAGAGGAAAGCCTCCCTAAAGCCCTGGGGAAAGCCATGCCCAGCGCTTGCCAGGGAGCAGGGAGCGCTGTCCCGGGCAAGGGCAGCCAGGCTGCCGGCTCACCTGCTCCCCGCGCTTGCAGCGGAGCAGCCTGGGCCGCCCTGGCAGGCAGGGCCACGGCCAGGAGGAGCAGGAGGAAGAGGCGCAGAGCAAGGGCCATGGTGCCTTGCCCTGGGCCAGTCCTGCAGCTCTTGCTGCCACCGCTGTCCTGACGCCGCTGTCCCAATGTCAGCACTGCTGCTGCCACCGCCACTGCTGCCGCAACAGTTGTGCTCAAGGACTGACTGCTCGGTCGTTGTGGTGCTGTGCAGCCACGGGGCTCTGGAACCTCTGTGACCTCAGAGCCTGCTGTGACCTCAGCCTGCTGTGACCCCTGAGCCTGCTGTGACCTCATGCCCTTCGCTGTACCCCCAGAGTGTACCCCCATCTGTACGAATTACCCTGATGGTAATTGTTTCACTTCATCAAAGGGCCATTGCTCAGCAAAACCTTCAGGGTCGCAGGGTCTTGTTTGGGTGGTGGCAGCATCTGCACAGCAACACTCTGGTAATGCACCTGCGACAGGGCCATTGGGCATGGAGATGGGAAACGTCTGGCAGGTGTGTCCCCGACTGGGGTGTTTGGCTGTTCTTGGCTGCAGAGCGGCAGCTGTTGAGAGCAGAGGTAGCTGAGGCCCCAGGTTGAGCTGGGACTCTGTCCCAGGGTGACTTTATGATGCTTGTATTCCCATGTGTCAGTTTAGCCCGGAAATAAGTTTTGCACCTTTAGGACTGGTTCCAAGAGTGAAGGGAGGGTGAGAAGAGATAGCTGAGTTTGTTATCAGAAACTGCACTTGCTCCGCTGCATCCTTCTCCTGCACTGTGTTGTCTGTGGCAAGGACAGATAGCGGGATAGAGCTCTCCTTTGATTTTTAGTTAGCTTTTAGCTAGCTGAGGCAGAGCATTTCTCTGGACTGTGTTTTTTCTTTTTTTGTGGAACTGTTTAAACCTGCTTGGGACTGAAAACCCAGAAGAGCACCAGCAGCTCACACCCGTGGCCCACTGGACTGGGCCATGGCTGCGGCATTTCCAGTGCGGGAGGCACTGATAACAGAATGAGTTAGCAGAGCTACAGCCCGCTAAGGGGACTTTCTGAGTGCGTCATCTCTTCTAAGCGGAAAGAGGTTTTATTGTTTAATATTGCTCATTTTTTATTCTGCTGGTAAATGCTTCGCCTGTTAAATAAAGAATGGTTTTCCACTTTTCTAAAAAAAAAAAAAAAAAATCATTTTCCCGAACTAGTTAGGGGAGGGGCCACTTGAACGTGTTTTCTAGAGAAACCCTTTGGAGGTTGGCTCCCAAATTTGCCCAAAACCTAGATAAAAACAGAGAGCTACCTGCACAGCAAGGGATTACCATTGTGCTCAAAGTTTGCCGCTGAAGACTAAGGGGTAAGCTTGTCAGAAATCCCGGAAAATATCAGGGAAAATGTTTTTTTGTTAGTTGTTGCGACTACGTACAAATCTCCAGTGGGAAAATAGCCTCTCCAGTATACTAAGTGTCTTGGGTAGACATAGTTCTTCTTAGAGCAAAGACTACCAACTAAATACAATTCTAGTTTTAATTCTAGAAGTGTAAAAATGTTCTAAGATTTTCCAAATTTTAAAACTACTTTGAAAAAACCTAAACTACTATGGAAAAATGGAAGAAATTTTTCGGGATTTCTTTCTACAAGAAAAAAATTCTAAATATTTCCAAACTTTTCTAATTTACAAAAATGAAAAACAGAGCCAAAAGGCGGTGTCTCAGGAGCCCCATGGCCGGCTGCTGCCTGCCCAGCACTGGCTGTGCCCAGACAAGCAGCTCAGCCAGTGCTGCTGCTACCAGCCAGAGACCCAAGCTCATGCCCAAAGGTGTTGCTCCAGCCCTTCCCTGGCAGGAGGGCCCCACCTTGGCTCCTGGCCGGACACCAGGGCCAGCAGCTTCAGGGACAGAGGCTCCTGTTCAGGGTGATGGGCAAACATCCAGGGCAACAAGCTGATCATGCAGCCGTGGCAGGGCCACTGGCCGCTGGCTTGAACTATTGCAGTAAAGGGGAACAAACATTTGGGCTCTGTATGCTATGAAAACTATTTCTAAATGCTACAAATGAAAACCATAGCTGAAGGCATCGAAACGAAAAACAAAGATAACACGATGGTGCTGTTGGTCTCATGAGCCCCATGCCCGGCAGCTGCCTGCTCACCCCTGGCTGTGCCCAGACAAGCAGCTCTGCCAGTGCCAGTGCTGCTGGTAGCACACAGACACCTGAGCTGAAGCCCAAAGATGTTGCTGGACACAAGGCGTGCCTTGGCAGGAGGGCTGCACCTCCTGGCCTGGCTGGACACCAGGGCCAGCACCTTTGGGGACAGAGGCTCCTGCTCTGGGTGGTGATAGCAGCAGCATGTGCCCAGCAACAAACTGGCAATGCAGCCGTGGCAGGGACAAGGGACAGGCGCATGGAGAAGTAAGCTGACAGGTCCAGTTCTCCTAAACTGAGGTGTTTGGCCGGTCTTGTGAAGCCGCAGAGGCGCTCCAGTGAAGAGAGGAGGTGGCTGAGGCCCCAGCAGCCAGTGGCACACAGGTAGCCTCCTGCAGCCTCTCTGCAGGGCCCAGAGCTGGCAAGGCTCCCCAGCCTGGCTGGAGCTGCTGGCTCAGTGTAAGACTCTGTCCAGAACTTCTCTCATCTGCCTCACGATCGTCGTGAAAAAAGGCAGAAACTGGGACCACCGAAAGAGGATCCTGTTTCTGACATCCTGGTTTGGTGGGGCTTGCCAAAGCCCCGGGACTGGAACTTGAGTTATTGTTCACAGGTGCGTTTGTCCAGCTTATGCTACACTGCTCCCAGTGAAAGGAGAAGGGACACCTTGACCTTCCTTTGCCTGCGTCGCTCTGTGACAATGGCCTGGAGTTTTCCTCCCCCAAGCCTGGCTGGACTGTCTTCTGGAATTACACTTAGGTGGTCTCCACAGAAGACCCTTCATCTACTGTACAACCACCGTGGCAGATGGACTGAGATGGGAGAAGCCACTCCCTTCAAGACTGAGACATGAAACCCCTATATGGACAAGACTCCTTTTCTCCTCAAGGACTGAAACCTCTAACCTGGCGGGGGGGATGTTATAAATAAGAAGCTTGACTAGGCCAATATTCAAGCAGCAATCAATTTATTAATTAATGTGGTAAAGTATGAGCAAAACAGCGCTGGGTACAGTGGGGGAAGTTTTCCCTCCAACTGCACAACGATGGCTGGGGCGTACAGATATTTATAGGGGTGCACATAAGCTTTTCTCAGCAGTTTCTATTCCAAATTTTTACGTCACAATTCTATATGCTATTGTGAGTTAGTTGTTCTCAGGACGTACCCCAGAAAGGAGTATCCCCAGATGGTGGGGTCCGACTTCTGAAAGAAGAAAGAGGTCTTCCAGCTGGTGCGGTCCAGACTCCAGAAGTGGGTCCACCTTTTAATTGCAAAGACTATAAATCTCATAAGAGTGATGTCCAGCTTCCCTTGGTCGGAGCCATCAATCCTTGGGTTGATGTTCATCTTCTATTCTCAAGCTGCTTTTTACTGTTTTGTTAAGGTGTGGAGATAAGCATGTTTCCTTTTTATATATTCTAAAGCTATAGTTTCAATGCTCCTGACTACAAGCAATATTCTGAAATTCTACTTCAAACTGTTATTATTGCAAAGCTCTTTAAGGCTTGGCTACAAGCAGAAAGTTCCTGTCAAACGGCAACATCCTTAAAGCTTTAATTCAAATGTTATAAAGGTTAATTGTGAAAAAAGGCAAGGTTCAAAGGCCTTCTTCCCTGCTTTACTCCCTCAGTTATTTCTTAGCATTCGTCTTTATAACTGTCCCGTGATCAGTTTGCACACATATCACAATCACAAGTACACACGCTGCCTGTATGTACCTGACACGAAACACAGCTTTGTATTTTACAATGACTGTTATGAGGTCCTACATGTCTAATTCAACAAGTCACAAAATTAAAATTTAGCAGCAATTTTAATTGAGCAGCAATTTAATATGAAATAATACAATTCAATATAATCAAGCAGATAAAAAAGAAAATTGGCAGTGGTTCGGATAAAGCATAAGCAAAACCAATCGATCGGGGTACAGGGAGGGCTCCCCACCTTGCCTCACGTACAAAAGGCAAAAGGATCCAAACACAACTTATATATGTATGCTAATAGATATTCATCAATATTTGCCCATAAATCTCTTTTTTTTGACTCTTGAAATCGATGTCACTATACTGCATAGTGCCTGGTCCACTTGTTGCTAAGGGGTCATTTGGCTCTTTGGTGGTCTTGTCAGAGGAAGGCTCACCGTCTTCCTCGCTGTCCTCTGAATAAGCTGGCACATTGCGCATGTACATTGAGCTTTGTGTTATGGAAGTAAGCATTCTGTTCCAAATAAGCCGTATTATTGCATAGAAAGACTACTGTTTTAGATTCCCTATCTGGAATTGTCCCAGCTTCATTCATCCCAAGGCTGATCCTGTCTTGGGAGTCATCTTAACTTTGTTCGTCCCAATGCCAATTCTGCTCTGGGAGTTTTCCTAACTGTGAAAAATGCATATTTTTTTATTGGCTTTTGACAAATATTAAAATGAATATCATATCTGTTATGTTAGAAAGTTATGCTGCATTAATTTTCTTACGTAGTGTGTTAAACATAGTTTTAGGTTATAACATCATGTTAAAATAGAAGAAGTTGATGCTGAGCAGAGAGAATCCTTTGTTTGAATGGAATTTATGCAGCATGTATGAAGTGTATGAATATGCAACAGGCTATTGTTTTTAAGGGTTAATCCTCTGTTATCGTGTGTCCTTTTTCAGGCTTCTTTTGCCCAGACACAGGTACCTGGACTGTCAGTAACTCTTTGTTCTTATTGTCTCCTATTGTCCTCATCTCAATTGTTCAAATGTTTATTACTCCGATTATATTACCATTTTTGTAACCATTTTATTACTATTAAACTTTGAAAATTTTAAAAACAAGTGATTGGCGTTTCTCGCACTAACTTTGTTCGTCCCAAGGCCGATTCTCTTTCAGGATATTGCTTATCTCAGTACTCCACCCGGTACCCTATTCTCTCACAAACACCTGAGACCATCTGTTTCGTGACACTAATTGCACTTTCGTGACACTTTTCCTCTATTACTTTTTAACAAATATTTTCGAAAATACCAATATAGTTGCAATTGTTAGCATGAATCATATTCATTTATCACATGAGGGATCCCTGCACCCCTCATCAGAGACCCCAGAATATCCCTGTGTGCCTCACAAAAGAAGCCAGCCTCCTGCCCACCTTAGGAAGGACTCAACTCCTCTCCAGGCCTTGACGGCAAGCACTAAACCGCCACGTTAATCACGAGGAACTCAAGCCCCTGCCAGCCTTACAGGTGTCTCTGGTCTCCTGTACAGCATAGAAAAGGTCCCAAATTCCCTAAGAACCTCATGAGGAAGCCCAGCCACACACACCACTGACAAAGGACCCAAAGCCCCACATGTCTTACTGCAAAACCCAGCACCCACCAAACCCCCCTCCACTTGTGAGCCTCATGAAGGACCCCAGTCATCGGCCAGCCTTACAGAGGTCCCCCCATCAATGCATGCCATAGAAAAGCCAGGCTTGTCATTAGCTCTAGCCAGCAGAGTGTTCCCCGACAGAAACCAGTTCCCTTCTGGGAATGGGGAACACGTGTTGTGGGGCCGGCTGCATCTGTGGGAGCCATGGGGAGCGTGAGCCCGTGCCGTGCTGCCCTGCTGAGCTGGCAGCACGGTGCATACGGGCAGGACGTTCTCTGTTTCCCCCAGAGCTGGGGCCTGCAGGCACCTTGCCGCCCCTTGGCACAGGCTGTGCCACCCAGCAAAGCCCAGCAGGCCGGCAGGAGAGCCCGGGGGACGCAGGAAGCTGAGAGAAGCCCCTGCTCTAGAACTGAGGCAGTTCCTCCAGAAGCAAACAAAGATGGTAACTTGAAGAGCTTCCCACTCTACTCAAAGTTTGCCTGAGAAGACTAAGTGGCGAGCATGTCAAAAACACCAGGAAATATCTGGGAAAATGCTTTATGTAATTTGGTTGTGACTAGGTACAAATCTGCAGTAGGAAAAGGGCCTCTGCAGCAGCCTGGGTGTCTGAGGGTGTCTTAGTTCTTCCCAGAGTAAAGATTATTGCTGAAATGCAATTTTATTTTTTATTCTATAAGTGGAAAAAAATTTCCAGGATGTAAAACCACTTTCACAAAGATAGAGGTATTGTGGAAACAGGGAAGAAACATCTGGGGATTTCTTACTACAAAAATATTTCTAAATATGTCTAAAAATGAAAAATGAAGACAAAATAGGGTTGCATTTTCAGGAATCTAAAACTACTTTGAAAAATCCTTAACTACTATAGTATTTGGTAAGAAATAATTGAGGATGTCTCGATACAGAAAATATGTTTTGAAATATTTCTAAAATTTCTTAATTTCTAAAACTTAAAAAAAAAAAACAAAATAGGGTCACTTTTTTTCAGGAGCCCCATGCTGCTGCCTGCCCCATGGGCTCCCCCAGCCCTTCGTGGCCTCGCCGCTGGTCACGGCAGCCCCTGCCTGGCTCCTGCCAGCCCACACCGTGGGCATCCACGGCTGCTCCAGGGCATGGAGCTCAGCCAGTGCTGCTGCCGGGTGGGCTCTGCTGGTGCTACCCCCCTGGACACTGGGGTGACATCTCCATCTCTTTATTGCAACAGAAGAGCTTGGCCAAACCCTGCCCACCTTCAGTAGGGCCAGAGAGCAGGGCCAGAGCCTTCAGGGGGAGAGGACCTTGGTTGGGTGGTGGCAGCATCTGCACAGCACCAAGCTAGTAAAGCAGCTGTGACAGGGACATCGGGCATGGGCACGGCGACGGGAACAGCCTGCTACAGGTGTCCCAGACTGAGGTGTTTGGCCCTTCCTGTGAAGCTGCAGACGGACACCTGTTGAGACAGGAGCTTGCTGAGGCCCCAGCTGCAGCTGGCACACACAGACCCTCCTGCACAGCAGGAGATTCCCGCTGTGCTCAAAGTTTGCCTCTGAAGACTGAGAGGTGAGCTTGTCAGAAATCCCGGAAAATATTGGGGAAAAGGTTTTGAGTTGGTTCTTGTCCCTAGGTACAAATCTCCAGTGGGAAAAGAGCCTCTCCAGTGTGCTGGGTGTCTTGTGATGACTTAGTTCTTCTTAGAGTAAAGATTACAATTAAATGCAGTTTTATTTTTTATTCTACAAGAGTAAAAGTGTTCTAACGTTTTCAGATTTCTAAAACTACTTTGAAAAAGCCTAAACTACTATGGAAATATGGAAGATGTAGCTGGGGACATTTTTCTATCAAAAATATTTCTAAATATTTCAAAAAAAATTCTGGTGTGTAAAAATGGTAAGTGAAGACAAAATGAGGTTGCTTTTTCTCAGGAGCCCCATGCCTGGCTGCTGCCTGCTCAACCCAGGCTCTGCCCAGACAAGCAGCTCTGCCAGTGCCAGTGCTGGTGGCAGCACACAGACACCAGAGCTCATGCCCAAAGATGCTGCTGGACTCAGGCCTTTCCCTGGCAGGAGGGCTGCACTTCCTGGCCTGGCTGGACACCAGGGCCAGCACCTTCGGGGACAGAGGCTCCTGCTCTGGGTGGTGGTGGCAACAGCATGTCCCCAACAATAAACTGGTAATGCAGCCGTGGCAGGGACAAGGGACACTGCCATAGAGAAGTAAGATGAGAGGTCCACTTCTCCCTGCCTGAGTTCTTTGGCCGGTCCTGTGAAGTCACAGAGGCGCTCCTGTGAAGAGAAGAGGTGGCTGAGGCCCCAGCAGCCAGTGGCACACAGGGAGCCTCCTGCAGCCTCTCTGCAGGGCCCAGAGCTGGCAAGGCTCCCCAGCCTGGCTGGAGCTGCTGGCCCAGCTTGGCCCAGCTGGACAGCTGCCCCTCAAGGCCCCGGCGAGCAGGGGACGGCTCTGGGCAGGCTCCCTGGCCAGGAGCGGGCCCCGGAGCGCCTCTGCCTCTCAGGGGCAATCTCCTCCCTGCTCTTTCTCCTCCCCGCCTTGCTTTGCCTCTGCCCTGTGCCCCTGGGGCTGCTCTTGGCCAGGCAGCCTCAGTGGGAGCCAGCACTGGCTGCAGCCCCAGCGGGGCCCCCAGGACAAGGCCCAGCAATTAGGAGGCCAATGAAAGCACAGGGCAGCGGCAGAACCCTCGGCAGAGTTACTTGGAGACCCATGGACGAGCCGCAACTCCACAGCAGACTCACAGGGAATGTTCCCTGACTATGAGCGGCCTTTAAAGGAAGCTGTTTGAAGTAGAGAATTACAAAACTCTCACCATTTTCTCTTCCAGCAATACCAGATCCCTGCATAGCAAATCATCAGACACAGTGCTGCACCAGCCACAAGGGCCATCAGCTTAATCAAACAAGGTGTTCCCCAGCAGAAAACTCTTCTCCTGCTTTCCCCGATGTTGTCAGCACCTGTTGAGGTGGCGGCTGCACCTGTGGGAGCAGTGGGGAGCGTGAGCCCGTGCTGTGCTGTGCTGCGGAGCTGGCAGCACGGTGGATACGGCCGAGATGTTCTCGCTCCCTGTTTCCCCCAGAGCTGGGGCCTGCAGGCGCCTTGCTGCCCCTTGGCACAGGACTGCTGAGTACCTGAAGCCCTGAGCCAGCATGCCATAATTCCTCTGTGCTGTGCAATTCTACTCCAGACAATACTTGCCAAAGACATGGATAAGGACAAGGGAAATGCCCAGGGTTTTGGAGCTGCTCCAGGGCCCTCCCTCCTGCAAACAGCTGTCTCTCTGCATCTGCCCAGAGACCAGGAAATTGCAGGGCTTCTCAGGCCCGTGGTGCAGTTTGGGCTGCCTGTCAGCTGATGCCAAATGCCTTCCTGCAGAGGCTGGCCAGAAGCTGCAGCCAGGCCAGGCTGGGAAACAGCCCTGCAGGCCGTGAGAGCAGCAGCGGGGCAGCCAGGCTGCCATGGATCCCTTCCCGCTGTGCCAGGCACGGCGTGTCCAGATGTGCAGCCAAAGCCCCCGGCTGCTGAGTCCCGGGACAAGGCTAAAGGAAATTCACCCACCACGCTGGCTGTCCACATCACTCCGTTTTTGTTCCGGATGTTTGGATTCCGCCAGGGACTTACTAGCTCCTATTGGTTTGTTCTTCCTTCTCAGGGGAGCTTAAGAGAAAAAGTTTCATTTCCCAGGAATGGGTCCCACAAAAGCAGGGCTCAGCCGGTGGGGTCAGCAGGGACACACTACTCACCCCTGCGATGGGAGCTGGGCTTGCGTGCAACATCCACCAAAGGACCTGGGAAAGTCCTCCCTGCAGACACACCTGCAACTCAACAGCCACAGAAGCTTCTGTCATCTCTGCTCATCTGCACGGGCGCCACTGAGCCGCAGGAGCAGTGAGGCGATCTTGCAGGGCGAGGGCACACACGTGCATGGCTCTCTCCTGGCACCTGCAGCGATGCCCCCCTGGCCAAGCTTTGGGCTCTGAGCTGGCAGCTCTCCCAGGGGGAAAGGCCTTGACCTACTCTCAGCATCTCCCAGAGGCTCAGTAATGGATATGGGCTGGGAATCCAGATCAACTTCATCAACAGGATCATCTTCATCATCAGGATCACCGTCATCATCAGGTTCATCTGCAAAGAAAGGCGGGACAGAAGAGCTCCTGTGACACTGCTGAAGATTCTCCTTCAGGCCCCAGTGGCAGTGAGTGCACCTGGGTGATTGGTGCCCTCCAAGGCACTTGCTCAGCTCTGCCTTCCACTCCGGAGCAGGGGCAGGGGGACCTCGTGCCTGCAGTGGCCCCACACTGGGATGGAAGGAGCCCCTTGCGGGGCAGTCCCGGGAGAAAGGACTCCCTGGAGCTGCCAGCAGCTCTAAAGCCAGCCCCAGGCAGGGCCAGGCCTTGGCAGTGGCAGTGGCAGCAGCTCAGGCTCCCTGGGCCAGCAAAGGAGCTGTGAATGGCACAGCCCCGGGGCACAGCCCCGGGGCACAGCCCTGGGCCCGGCCCCTTCCCTCTCTGCTCTTCTGCCTGGCTGCATAGAGCACACGGAAGGACACACTGGCATTGCACACGGGAGGGAGACGGACAGCTAAATGCTCCTTCCTCCCACTGACAGCCATCCTGTGGGAACACTGTGGGGTACAAGAGTAGAAGTTTGGAGGCCTGGATTTCCAGAATCCCTCAAATTTCAGAGGATCTTAAGGGAAAAGACGCAGGAATGTTGCTCTGGACAATGATTCCACTTGGACAATGATTACTCGGTTAGGAAATGGTGGCTGATAACGTACCTTCACCAAGCTCTAAGATCCTTAAACCGTGCTTTACCAGCGTTTCCAAATGATGCAAGTCACGATCCCAGTCTAGAAAGGAGCCCAGATGGGAGCCGTTCCATGGTGTGCTGGGATCCCCTTCTGTAGGGAACCGAGCACTGCAGGGGGCTCAGGTGATGCTGTGTGCCAGGACTGGCAGGCAGCAGAGAGGGCAGCTCAAGCCTCAGCCGGACTCAGGCCCAGAGGCACAGCAATTACCTCCTGTGACTGTGCCTGGCATGGCCTCCCTTCCTGCAGCAGAGGCTGCCAATGAGCCACTGCTTCCTCTGGGAAACTCAGCCTTCAGCACAGCCTCTCCTTCCATCTCTGCAGAAAGGAAAAGGGACAGCTGCATCAGGTGGGGCTGTTCCCCAATGGGAAGGTGGCAGCTTCAGGAGGCTGTGCTTGTCTAAATAATGGATAAGAGTTAGGAGAAAGATCAGGTTATTTGGGCCGCTCCAGGGCACTCCCTCCACCAAAGACCTGCCCCTCCAGATATGCTCATAGACTGGGAAATTGCAGGGCATCACAGAGTTGCCCATGGTGCAGTTTGAGCTGCCTGTCAGCTGATGCCAAATGCCTTCCTGCAGGGGCTGGCCAGAAGCTGCAGCCAGGCCAGGCTGGGAAACAGCCCTGCAGGCCATGAAAGCAGCAGCGGGGCAGCCAGGCTGCCACGGATCCCTTCCCGCTGTGCCGGGCACGGCGTGTCCAGATGTGCAGCCAAAGCCCCCGGCTGCTGAGTCCCGGGACAAGGCTGAGGGAAATGCACCCACCACAGCATCTCTCCTGATCACTCAACTTCTTCTCCATGTGTTTGGAAGCCTCTAGGGACTTACTGTCTCCTCTAGACTTGTTCCTCCCTCTTGGAGGACCTCAAGAGAAGTATTTGCATTTTCCCCAGGGATGGATCCCACAAAAGCAGGGCTCAGCCTGTGGAGTCAGCAGGGACACGCTACTCACCCGTGCGATGGGAGCCGCGCTTGTGAGCAGCAACCAGGAGAGGAGCCTGGAAAGTCTTCCCTGCAGACACACCTGTAACTCAACAGCCACAGAAGCTTCTGTCACCTGCTTCCTGCCAAGTTGTCAATGACTATTCTTGTAGGAACATTGGCAACCTACCTGCAGGAAGCTTAAGAGGCTGGAAATCTTCATGGAGCCAAGCTGCTGGAGAAGCCTTCCTGTGCTCATCTAGAAGAGAGCACAGATCAGAACCATTTCCAGGGTATGCTGGGATGCCCTTCTGCCTTTGGGAGCTGGGCACTGCAAGGGAGTCAGGTAAGGCCTTGGGAGCCAGATGTCAATGGCCATGGCCAAAGCTGCACAGGGGCCTGGGGAGCTCAGGGCTGCCTCCTGGTCACTCTCCAGCCTCTCTGCAGGCCCTGTGACACATCCCTGGAGGGGTGGCTGGAGCAGCCCAGGGCCTGTGGGGGCTCTCTCCCTGCCCCAGAGGAAAGCCTCCCTAAAGCCCTGGGGTAAGCCATGCCCAGCGCTTGCCAGGGAGCAGGGAGCGCTGTCCCGGGCAAGGGCAGCCAGGCTGCCGGCTCACCTGCTCCCCGCGCTTGCAGCGGAGCAGCCTGGGCCGCCCTGGCAGGCAGGGCCACGACCAGGAGGAGCAGGAGGAAGAGGCGCAGAGCAAGGGCCATGGTGCCTTGCCCTGGGCCAGTCCCGCAGCTCTTGCTGCCACCGTTGTCCTGACACCTCTGTCCCAATGTCAGCACCGCTGCTGCCACCGCCGCTGCTGCCGCAACAGTTGTGCTCAAGGACTGACTGCTCGGTCGTTGTGGTGCTGTGCAGCCACGGGGCTCTGGGACCTCTGTGACCTCAGAGCCTGCTGTGACCTCAGCCTGCTGTGACCTGTGAGCCTGCTGTGACCTCGTGGCTGGGGCAGGATTTTGTGGCAATGGATCTCAGGAGGTGCCCTTCCAGCGAGGAGAGTATGTCCCTCCCAGTAGCTATGTGCAATCTGGATTTTTTTCACAGGAAGTGAGTTCCATGATATTGCACAAGTGAGACTTTTCATGGTTCTACATGCAACGGCAATGTCAAGTCCAAAATTCAACTCACCTTGGTGGTCCCCACTCTTGCAGGCAGCAGCAGGCCTGCCACGCTGCCACCGAGTCCCTGCTGTGCGCTGTGCTGGCCTTGGCCCGTATTTAAAAAGTGAAGGACTTGATGCCACAGCTTACAAAAATAATGCAACACAGGCCATCAGGGTAGCTGCATGCTTTAGGGGACACCCAAACCCACTGCACATCCTACGGGTCTCCTCAGCCACCCTAAAATATGATAGCCTGTGTGCCTCCCAAGAGACCCCCAACCCCTGCTCAATTTACAGGTGTCCCTCAGCCCCTGCACACCTTTGGACATACATCAAATTCCCTGTACAACTTCTGGCTGTCCCCAGTCCCCTGCACAGCACAGAGGTGACCCCAAGCCCCCTGCATGCCTTTACAGGGACCCAAACATAACACTCGGGGAGCAGCACCAGGGCTGAGCCATCTTCTGTGTGTGTGTTCACCATGTGTCCCTGGGTGAGCAGATGAGGCCCGGGGGGCAAATCCCCACTCTGCTCCTAAGAGATCCGGGGCTGCCCCAGGCCCAGGCTCTGTGGGGCTCGGAGCTCATCCCTTGGGCTACTAAGGACTTTCCTCAGAGTCCAGCCTCATTCCATTGTTCTCAAGGCAAGCACTTAAAGATGGCTTCCCTCTTTTCCTGGACATGCCACTGGAGGAGGTCCAGGCCCAGATGATGCCACAGAGGGAAATGTGCCCTCAGCCCAGGGACGCTCAGCATGGGCTCCCCCAGGCCCTCGGGGCCCCGCCGCTGGTCACGGCAGCCCCAGCTGGGCTCCTGCCCGCCCACACCGTGGGCATCCACGGCTGCTCCTGGCCATGGAGCTCAGCCAGTGCTGCTGCCGGGTGGGCTCTGCTGGTGCTACCCCCTGGACACTGGGGTGATGGCTCCATCTCTTTTGTGCAACAGTAGAGCTGATTCGGGAAGTGCTGTGGTGCTGGATTTCTTCAGCCTGACTAGCTGCCGACACCGACAGCGAGAGTGAGCCGACCCCAGAAAACTGTCGAATCTGGGCTGTGGCTGTAGGGCACTGCTGCTTTACAGCACAGGTGGACTGCATTGGAGGTACGGCTGTGCCGAGGGTAGGGACTAGGAACAGGGAGAGATCTTCCTGTATGTCTGCCCAATGTGTTTACTCCCCAGAGAATCAGGGACAGAAAGACACTGAATGGAAGGCATAGACCCACTTGTAAACTGGGGAGGTGGCAGGGCAGGACACAATCTTTAGCCAAGTGGGAGAAGCTAAGGGTGGACCACAAGGGAGAGAATACAAAGTTTAAACCAATAGGGGATTACAGGAGAGGAGAACAACTTAAACAAACCAATGGGGCTTTGAAGGATACAAAATTGATAGGGACGCTTCTAGAGAAAGGGGCAGGCTTGGGGAGGGATTGACATTCAATGGCAGGAGGAACAGGGAACAAAAGGGCAGGTTTTTGGGGAGATGGACAACTAGGGCAAAACCAACAACACAGGTGGAAAGGAGCAACCCATTGGTAGTAAAATATGCTCTAACAATGCAAAATAAGGGGGGTTATAAAACTGACTACTAGTACAGAATTACAATCAAAAACATGCACTGCAAAAGGGAAGCTCTCAGTGAAGCTTCAGTTCCAAATCACTTCCAAATCCTTTCCTGGCAGAAATAGAAGGCCAAACTTGCTTTATCACAAGCAAAAAGAGTGTTCCCCTACAGCAAACGCTTCCAAGGGCCCTTCTGGGAATGGGGAACACATCTCGTGGGGCCAGCTGTATCTGTGGGAGCCATGGGGAGCGTGAGCCCGTGCTGTGCTGCCCTGCTGAGCTGGCAGCACGGTGCATACGGGCAGGACGTTCTCTGTTTCCCCCAGAGCTGGGGCCTGCAGGCACCTTGCCGCCCCTTGGCACAGGCTGTGCCACCCAGCAAAGCCCAGCAGGCCGGCAGGAGAGCCCGGGGGCAGCGCAGCTGCTTGGGCAGTCGCTGCTTCGAGGGACACGGGCCAAAGCCATCCCTGAGCAGCCACTGCCAGCCCTGGCCCTCCCTGGCCCGTGACAGCTCGCCCAGCCCCAGGGGACAGACTGTCAGTTAGTCTACAGCCAGCTAAGAGATTGTGCCAGTAATTGTGTGCTGCTTTTCTTCCCTGCAGTTGGTCCCAGAAACATCCCTCAGACTGCTGTAAATGCCCACACATGGTCTGATCAGCCCCAATGTTTCTCCAGTCTGCTCGCAGAAATTTTGCAACAAATCCACCAATAAATTCCAGGTTACCTCTGTGAATTGCACACTACAGTGTCCTTCCTTTTTTCCCCAATACCTGAAAGTTCCTGCGTATAGTAATGGTCTTGAGGATCTCTCATTCTCTTCAGTCTTTTTTTTTTTTAATTAAGACAGGTGAAACAGCCTTATTTGTTTTAGTTTTGGCAGGTCTGTTTTTTTCTTAGCGTGATGGTTTACTTATTATCTACATGTAAACTTATTTTTGTTTATGCTTCTTTTGTTCCCCAAGAAATTATTTTGACCATCTGTCATTCACTTCTTAGTTAATGTTCCATATAGGAACAATTTTGACTCTCTTTATATAGGGATATAAAGATCACAGAAAGCTGTATTTTTAATTTTGATGACACTCTCTCTCTCCCCACTCTCAGCTTTTACAGTGATCCTTTTTGAAACATCCCTGAGGATAGGTAGAGTTATTTGGGAAATGCTTGGCTTAACCTGGGAATGGATTATTATTTTTAGTGCTATAAACCTACATTGCAACAAGCTTCACACCACGGTCCTGATTTGTGGCTCAATGCATGGATGCCTGTCTGAATTAAAACAATGTTTGTGAGGCAGCTGAAGACCTTAGGCCTCCGAGATTAAAATTCCTGGGAGGAGGAGGAAGAAAGGATTAAATCCTGTTTCAGGGGCTGTTTTTTCACTTCTAGTATGCCAGAAGCATGGTAGACTACACCTGCCTTCAAATGTCATTTAATGACAGAACAACTCTTTGCAGTGCCAGACACCAGGACAAATTACTCAACGCTGTGCCTCCCAACGCATCAGCTTTAATTCTAGTGAGAGGTAGGCCTTGATTACAGTCCGATTAGAGCAAATCAACAAAGCAATCTTGACACTGTGTGAATGGCAAGAAGAATTTGCTTGTGAACAGATGAATACGTCCCACTCAATAATGAGCAAAATTTGCCTTGACTTGGAAGAAAGTAGACAAGGAGCAATGCAGTATTTGGGTTTTATCCAGTGATAAACGGGGCAAGAAGCTGTTACAACTTACCTGTTTTACAGAACACAAGTATTGATACAGCCAATAATGCACCCACCTGAAGGGATCTTCAGGACATTCCTTTCTTTCCTAACAAGGAAAGGGCAGCAAAATGCTGGCATTTATCTGAACTGGAAGCCGTGTTCCTCTCCTGTTTCTCCTTGAGCACATGGTCTGTTATTTGCAGACTTCACTGCCCAGCCCATGAATCCTCTTGTGGCTAAATGACACAACTACCAAAATACAGGTGCCACATAATCACCCCAGCACTAATCCAGCACCGCTTTGATGGTGCACAGGAGCACAGAATGGCTTGGGTTGGAAGGCACATTTAAAGGCCATCTAGTCCAATGCCCTGCAGTGAGCAGGGACACCTTTAACAAGGTCACATTGCTCAGATCATGAGCTTGAATGTCTGCAGGGATGGATGTCCACTTCTCCGGGCAACCTGTGCCAGCGTTTCAAAACCTGCAGTGTAAAATATGTGTTTCTTTTGTCTAGTCTGAATTGACTGTATTTTAGATTAAAACCATTCCCCCTTGGTCTGGTCACAAAAGGCTCTACTAAAAATTCTGTCCCATCTCTTTTACAAGCCCCCTTAAGGTACTGAAAGGCAGCAATCAGGTCTCCCTGGAGTCTCCTCCCTTCCAGGCTGAACACCGCCAGCTCTCCCGCCTGTCTCCAAAGCAGAAGGGCTCCAACCCTCAGAGCATTTTATCCCTCCTCTGGACGAGATGCAACAGGACCATGGCCTTCCTCTGTGGGGGACCCAGAGCTGGATGCAGTACTCTGTCGTGGTAGAGACGGAGACAATACAAAGCAACACACTCCATTTCCAGAAGGCTTCAAACCCTGATTTTATTTGAGCATGCGTGCTTTTTCTGCACTCTTACAAAGCTCTTAAGTTTACACTTTACTCATTGGTCACAAGAAACAAGGAAAGGGCTTATTGGAATAGGCATTTGCAGGTGTCTCTTATTCATCCTTCTTTCTTTCATGGTTTCTATGTGAATGACCTTGGTAGAAAATTCTTTCAGGGGCAGACATGGAGCCTCTTATCAAACTTCTCAAAGGCTCACAGAAGTGGCTGTAAAACCTCTTCCACAGTACTCCAGGTGGAGTCTCACCAGAGCAGAGGGGTGGAATCACCTCCTTCAACCTGCTGGGCACTCTCCTTAGGATGCACATGGCTGGCTCATGCCCAGCCTCTCATCTAGCAACACCCCAAATCCTTCTTGGCAGGGCTGCTCTCCATCCCTTCATGCCTCAGCCTGTGAGATCAGCTGGGCTGGGACTGCGTCACAACCCTTGGACAGAGCAGCAGGGCAGGAGGAGCTCCCTCCCAAAGAAGGCAGATCCCACTCCCCACACAACTCCACCCTGGCCATGAGGTCACAGCAGGCTCTCAGGTCACAGCAGGCTGAGGTCACAGCAGGCTCTGAGGTCACAGAGGTCCCAGAGCCCCGTGGCTGCACAGCACCACAACGACCGAGCAGTCAGTCCTTGAGCACAACTGTTGCGGCAGCAGCGGCGGTGGCAGCAGCGGTGCTGACATTGGGACAGCGGCGTCAGGACAGCGGTGGCAGCAAGAGCTGCGGGACTGGCCCAGGGCAAGGCACCATGGCCCTTGCTCTGCGCCTCTTCCTCCTGCTCCTCCTGGCCGTGGCCCTGCCTGCCAGGGCGGCCCAGGCTGCTCCGCTGCAAGCGCGGGGAGCAGGTGAGCCGGCAGCCTGGCTGCCCTTGCCCGGGACAGCGCTCCCTGCTCCCTGGCAAGCGCTGGGCATGGCTTACCCCAGGGCTTTAGGGAGGCTTTCCTCTGGGGCAGGGAGAGAGCCCCCACGGGCCCTGGGCTTCTCCAGCTGCCCCTCCGGGAATAGTGCACATGGCAGGGAAAGAGGCTGGAGAGTGACCAGGAGGCAGCCCAGAGCTCCCCAGGCCCCTCTGCAGTTTGGCCTTGTCCATTGACATCTGAATCCCACGCCCTTACCCCACCACATTACAGTGCCCAGTTCTCTATAGCAGAGCGGGATCCCAGAACACCGTGGAAATGGTTTGGGTCTTTGCTTCCTTCTAGATTTGGATCACAACTTGGAGGATTTGGAAGTGCTGGTGAATGATACTTTGAATGTCTTGGAGAATGCTGCAGGCAAGTTCTCAATTTCCCTTTTACTGACACAATAATCAGCCTCCATGTGGCAAGAGTGCACTCACCTGCCATTTTCGTAAAGATTAGGTCAGGGCTGAAGAATTCTGAAAACCTTGGCCTGCTCCCTTCTGGAGCCCTGAGTGATCCCACAGGATGCCTGTCAGTGGGAGGAAGGAGCATTTAGCTGTCCATCCTCCTCCCGTGTGCTATGCCATTGTGTCCTTCCGTGTGCTCTGTGCAGCCAGGCAGAAGAGCAGAGAGGGAAGGGGCCGGGCTCAGGGCTGTGCTCCGGGGCTGAGCCTTGC
Organism: Motacilla alba alba; assembly: GCF_015832195.1. NCBI lineage: Eukaryota > Metazoa > Chordata > Aves > Passeriformes > Motacillidae > Motacilla > Motacilla alba. The sequence goes on along the minus strand of NC_052027.1, from coordinate 19,402,720 downwards.
GTGCAGCCTGAGGATCTCCTAGAGTGCCACGGGTGCTGTTCTTTCCTGCCTTTCCTTGCAGCGGAACCTGTTGGTGAAGGTGGTGCAGCTTCCCAGCCCATGTCCAGGACTGAGCCTCTGGGAGATGGTGAGGGTAGGTCAAGGCCTTTCCCCTGGGAGAGCTGCCAGCTCAGAGCCTATCGCCGACAGAGGGGCTCTGTACGAAATCACAAACAAGATGGGACTGCTGGGAATGTGCCTTGAGCTATTTCATTTTCCAACATCAGTCTCATTGCCTGGTTATGACAATTGGAAGATGCCAGCAGCTCACATCCCAAGCAGCAGACAAAGAACTTAATGTTACAGCTCACTTTATAAGTTTTTTGACCAATCACACAAAGCAAAAGCATATTGACAGTAGTTCTATCCAATCACTATAAGCACACGTACCTTTGGTTAAAACAATTCTTGCTTATTTCCAATACAATACCTGCTTGTAGGCCTTAAGATACAATGCATAGAGCTCCATTATTAGGCTTACAACTTCCTAATATCTCTCTAGATATACTTTTCTGCAGCTTAAGGAGTTATTCTAGACAAGCGTTAATACACAGACTATTTGTCCTTCCTTTTCTACTTCTTACATAATTTTTCTGCTGACCTGTCTCATGGCTACTGCTTAGCTCTAAGCACAGTTCTGCTGCCTCTGAGGCCTGCCTTTTGCAGCTTTCCCAAAACCCTCTGATTTTATGGATTCCCACAATTCCCCCTCTCGGTTCACCTAAAAAGAAACCTTCATAACCGCGTCGTTTATTAACTACCTTGCATTTCATAGCCTTACTATACTATAGCTGCCTGGTCCTTACTTAAAGCTTCTTTTTGCTTGCACTAAGATTGCTATATTACAACACAGCAGTTTTAATGCTGTGAAAGTCCAGTCAGTTCAAAGGGCATAAGTCATGTCTGATAAAAATTACAAGTCGTTGTTCGAAAAAGTCTTGTCGGTTCCAAGGTCTTAATTCCAAACCTTCCTCCATGTCTATACCTTCATCCACCATCTCTGAGACTTCGAGAACTCTCTGTGAATCCTTTTCCTCCCTCTCTCTTGTATGATAAAAACTTCTTTGCTAGTTTTGTCTGTCATTTGTTGTACACATCCAAGTATGCAAGGTATTACTACTAATATAACTGCCAAAACACCCAACGCACATAGACCTGTCTAACAAAGTTCCCTTAGCCAAGGTGCAAAGCTCCATCCCTGGAACAAATCAGCTAACCCACCATCTTCTTTTATTTGAGGTGTCAAATCTTTCAGCTTTTGTATGCTTTTGTGGATGGATTCAGAATGATCTGACAGGTTCATACAACACAATCCTTCAAATGCTTCATGACCATGTCCATGTGCCAGTAAAAAAAAATGAATTGGTGCTCTATTTTGAAGGGTAGCATGTCTAACACTGTTAACATCTGTCAACATATCACTGATTGCAGTGGATGTGCCATTAGTTTGTCTACGCAGCCAACATCCAAACCAATCCAATTGTTTCAATGCCATTGCTGAAGCCAGATGGGGTAAAAACAAACCGGCTGAAACCCTTTTTGCAGCATTGCAAGGCATGAAATCACTCTTACAGTTTTCATGGCCAGTGGGGCACCGCTGCAGGTGCCATGACAGCACCATGCCTGTGTGTGCCCTCGGCCTGCACGATTCCCTCACTGCTCCTCCGGCTCAGTGGTGCCCGTGGAGATGAGCAGAGATGAAAGAAGCTTCTGTGGCTGTTGAGTTACAGGTGTGTCTGCAGGGAGGTCTTTTCCTGCTCCTTTGTTGATTCCTACCCAGAAGCCTGGCTCCCATCGTAGGGGTGAGTAGTGTGTCCCTGCGGACCCCAGAGGCTGAGGATCCCTGCTTTTGTGGGATCCGTTCCTGGGAAATGGAACCGTGTTGTGCTAAGGCCCTCCAACAAGAAAGAACAAAGCCACAGGACACAAGAAACCCCATGAGCCATCTGAACACATGAGGCAAATGCTGAAGGAAATGCAGGAGGCAGGACAAGGTGGGTGCATTTCCCTCAGCCTTGTCCCGGGACTCAGCAGCCGGGGGCTTTGGCTGCACATCTGGACACGCCGTGCCCGGCACAGCAGGAAGGGATCCATGGCAGCCTGGCTGCCCCGCTGCTGCTCTCACGGCCTGCAGGGCTGTTTCCCAGCCTGGCCTGGCTGCAGCTTCTGGCCAGCCTCTGCAGGAAGGCATTTGGCATCAGCTGACAGGCAACCCAAACTGCACCATGGGCATGAGATGCCCTGCAATTTTCCATCTCCAGGCAAATCAGAAGGAGCACCTGTTTTGAGAACAGAGGGCCCTGGCCTACCCAAAAATTTTAGGGGGATTTCCTGATTCTTAGCCATGTCTTGTACAAGCATTGGCTCCTGAAGATGCCACCTCCCCAGTGGGGAACAGCTGCAGCTGATCCAGCAGTGCCTCATTCTTTCTCCAGAAGCAGATGGAGAGGCTGTGCTGAAGGCAGCATTTCCCAGAGGAAGCAGCGGCTCACTGGCAGCCTCTGCTGCAGGAAGGGAGGCCATGCCAGGCACAGTCACAGGAGGTAATTGCTGTGCCTCTGGGCCCGAGCCCTGCTGAGACTTGAGCTGCCCTCTCTGCTGCTTGGCAGTGCGGGCACAGCCCGGACAAGATGGCCACAGCCAAGAGGAATTATCCTGAGGAGGCTCAGGGCACTCGGGTACTGAGCAGTCCTGCTGGGCTCCCTCCGTGGGAGACACGTCCCGAAACCTGGGAGTGACTGCATGGGGTGCCCACGGTGGGGAAAGGGCAGAGGGGGAGAGCAAGGCTCCAGTGTGTCCTGAGAGGGCCTGGCCAGGTGCCCTCGGGCTGGGGGATTTGTCCCAGGGGAAGGAGGGATAGAGAGATAGAAGAAGGTAGGACAGGAGGGAGAAAGGGCAGGAGGCATGGAGGGACAGGGAGATGGTTGTGGCAGTGCCTGCTGCAGTTTTCCCCAGGGATTTAGCAAGAGTTTCACCTGTGGGAGTGAGAGTCCCCAGGGCCCTGGGCTGCTTTAGCTGCCCCTCCAGGGATGTCACACAGGGCCTGCAAAGAGGCTGGAGAGTGAGCAGGAGCCAACCCAGAGCTCCCCAGGCCCCTGTGCAGCTTTGGCCATGGCCATTGACATCTGGCTCCCACGGCCTTACCCGACCCCCTTGCAGTGCCCACTTCCCAGAGGCAGAGGGGGATCCCAGCACACCCTGAAAAATGTTCTCATATGTGCTCCATTCTAGATGAGCTTGCTGGGAAGGCTTCTCCATTAGATTGGCTGCATAAAGTTTTGAAGCCCTTGGAGCCTCCTGCAGGTATGTGCTCACTGTCCCACCAAGAAATAACTGCTGACAACCTGGCAGGAACCAGGGGAACAGAAGCTTCTGTGGCTGTTGTGTTACAGATGTATCTGCAGGGAAAACTTTGCCTGATCCTTTGCTGATTCCTACCCAGAAGCCTGGCTCCCATCACAGGGGTGAGCAGTGTGTCCCTGCTGACCCCACCGGCTAAGCCCTGCTTTTGTGGGATCCATCCCTGGGAAATGGAATGACTTTCTCTGAAGGTCCTCTGAGTGGGAAGGACAAAGCCACAGGACACAAGAAACCCCATGAGCCAAATAACATCCTGAAACACATGGTGATGGAACTGCAGAAAGGGCATGGTGAGAGCATTAATCTCAGCCTTCCCCTGGGACTCAGCAGCCGGGGGCTTTGGCTGCACATCTGGACACGCCGTGCCCGGCACAGCGGGAAGGGATCCATGGCAGCCTGGCTGCCCCGCTGCTGCTCTCACGGCCTGCAGGGCTGTTTCCCAGCCTGGCCTGGCTGCAGCTTCTGGCCAGCCTCTGCAGGAAGGCATTTGGCATCAGCTGACAGGTAGCTTAAACTGCACCATGGGCCTGAAATTGCCTGCAATTTCCCAGTTCACCAGGCAAATCCTGAGGGGTGGCTGCTTGGAGGAGGGAGAAGCCATAGCCAGCTCCAAGAGCCTGTGGGGAATCAGGATTTTCCTGATCCTTATCTATGTCTTGGACAAGCATTGTCTCCTGAAGAGGCCGCCTGCCTGATGTGCAGTGATAACATCTGATCCAGCTGTGCCTCTTCCTTTCTCAAGGGATGGACAGAGAGGCTCTATGGAAGGCTGCATTTCCTGCAGGAAGGGAGGCCATGCCAGGCACAGTCACAGGAGGTAATTGCTGTGCCTCTGGGCCTGAGCCCTGCTGAGGCTTGAGCTGCCCTCTCTGCTGCTTGGCAGTGCGGGCACAGCCCAGACAAGACCAGCACAGCCCAGAGGAATTGTCCCAAGCAGGCTCAGGGCACTCGGGTACTGAGCAGTCCGGCAGGGCTCCCTCCGTGGGAGATACATCCCAAAAGCTGGGGAGACTGCACGGGGTGCCCGAGGTGGGGAAAGGGCAGAGGGGAGGAGCAAGGCTCCCGTGTGTCATGAGAGGGCCTGGCTATGAGCCCTTGGGTGGGGAAGCTGTTCCATGGTCAGGTGGGCAAGCAGCAGGGAGGGACAGAGGTTGGGAGGGATTGTTGTGGCACAGCCTGCTGCAGATTTCCCCAAGCATTTAGTGAGGGTTTCCTGTGTGGGAGTGAGAGAGCCCCAGGGCCCTGGGCTGCTCCAGCTGCCCCTGCAGGGATGTTGCACAGGGACTGCAAAGAGTCTGGGGAGTGACCAGGAGCCACAGGCTCCCACAGCCTTACCCCACCCCCTTGCAGTGGCCAATTCCCTAAGGCAGAAGGGGATCCCAGCACACCATGGAAATGGATCTGTAGGATCTGTGCTCCCTTCTAGATTGGGATCACAACTTGGATGATTTGGAAATGCTGGGGAATGGTGAGGTGAAGACCTTGCCAGATGCTAGAGGCCGGTCCTCTATGTACCTTTCCTGACAGAATAATCAGTGTTAGTGTGGCAGGAGCTCACTCATGTGGCATTTCCCTTAAGTTCCTCTGAAGCTTGATCAGTTCTGGAAACCTTGCCCTGGTCCCTTCTGGAACTCTGAGGGATTCCACAGGAGCATTATCAGTAGGAGGAAGGAGCATTTAGCTGTCCGTCTCCCTCCCGTGTGCAATGCCAGTGTGTCCTTCCGTGTGCTCTGTGCAGCCAGGCAGAAGAGCAGAGAGGGAAGGGGCCGGGCCCAGGGCTGTGCCCCGGGGCTGTGCCCCGGGGCTGTGCCATTCACAGCTCCTTTGCTGGCCCCAGGGAGCCTGAGCTGCTGCCACTGCCACTGCCACTGCCAAGGCCTGGCCCTGCCTGGGGCTGGCTTTAGAGCTGCTGGCAGCTCCAGGGAGTCCTTTCTCCCGGGACTGCCCCGCAAGGGGCTCCTTCCATCCCAGTGTGGGGCCACTGCAGGCACGAGGTCCCCCTGCCCCTGCTCCGGAGCGGAAGGCAGAGCTGAGCGAGTGCCTTGGAGGGCACCAATCACCCAGGTGCACTCACTGCCACTGGGGCCTGAAGGAGAATCTTCAGCAGTGTCACAGGAGCTCTTCTGTCCCGCCTTTCTTTGCAGATGAACCTGTTGGTGAAAGTGATCTGGATTTTCAACCCACCTTCAGGATTGAGCCTCTGGGAGATGCTGAGGGTAGGTCAAGGCTTTTCCCCTTGGGAGAGCTGCCAGCTCAGAGCCCAAAGCTCAGTCACGGGGACATCGCTGCAGGTGCCAGGACAGGCCATGCCCGAGTGTGCCCTCGCCCTGTGCAATCCCCTCACAATTTCTGCTCAGGCCTGGCAGCTGTTTGGCGGTGGAAGGGCCCTGACCCAGCTCTAAAAACTCAGATGTTTTGTGAATCCTATTCCCATTTTTGATAAGCATGACACCCTGAAGATGCCAGCAAAGAAATGGGGAATTGTTCTATCTTATCCAGCTGTTCTTTTTTGTTTCTCAAGTGATGGACCAAAAGACAGGACAGAAGAAGGTGTTTCCCCAAGGAAGCAGCAGCCCATTGGACGCCCCTGCTGCAAGAAGGAAGGCGATGCCAGGCAGGGGCACAAGCACAGGAGGTAATTGCTGCGCCAGGCTCAGCCGGCTCAGCCCGCGGCGGGGCTGTGTGGCAGCAGCTCTTGCCCCGGGCCTGCCCTTGCACGGCCCAGCAGCAGCCAAAGCTGCAGGCGCCTCTGGAGGATTGGAGGCCTCTGGAGCTCGTTCCCAGCCCCGGGGAAACGGGACTCGTGCACCAACTGCGTCCCTCCCGCTGCAGCTGCTGCGGAGCTGGCCCTGAGTGCCCAGAGGCCCAAGGCACAGGAGCGGCCCCGAGCGGGAGCCCTGCTGCCAGCCCAGGGCCAGAGCCAGCCCCGGCTCCCGGCTGGGCAGGGGCTGCACTGGGTCCTGACAGGGCCTGACTCTGTCCCCTGGGGCTGGGCGAGCTGTCACGGGCCAGGGAGGGCCAGGGCTGGCAGTGGCTGCTCAGGGATGGCTTTGGCCCGTGTCCCTCGAAGCAGCGACTGCCCAAGCAGCTGCGCTGCCCCCGGGCTCTCCTGCCGGCCTGCTGGGCTTTGCTGGGTGGCACAGCCTGTGCCAAGGGGCGGCAAGGTGCCTGCAGGCCCCAGCTCGGGGGAAACAGAGAACGTCCTGCCCGTATGCACCGTGCTGCCAGCTCAGCAGGGCAGCACAGCACGGGCTCACGCTCCCCATTGCTCCCACAGATGCAGATGGAACCACAACACACCTTCCTGATTCCCAGAAGGGCCTTGGGGGTGGTGTCTGTAAGGGAACAGGCTTCTGGCTAGGGTTAATGGCAGGCATGCTTCTTTTGGAGCTTATCTTCATTTTATGCTGCGTCCGAATTTGGACCTACTGGAAGAGAAAACGGTGAGTTGTTTGTTCATCTTTCCCTCAAACAGCTTCTTTTGAAAGTCTACTGTAGACAGGAAATGTTCCCAGGGAGGCTGCAGTGGAGTTGTGGCCAGTCTGTGATTGTCCAGATAACTCTGCTGAGGGTTCTGCTGCTGCCCTGTGCTTTCATTGGCCTCCTAATTGCTGGGCCTTGTCCTGGGGGCCCCGCTGGGGCTGCAGCTAGTGCTGGCTCCCACTGAGGCTGCCTGGCCAAGAGCAGCCCCAGGGGCACAGGGCAGAGGCAAAGCAAGGCGGGGAGGAGAAAGAGCAGGGAGGAGATTGCCCCTGAGAGGCAGAGGCACTCCGGGGCCCGCTCCTGGCCAGGGACCCTGCCCAGAGCCGTCCCCTGCTCGCCGGGGCCTTGAGGGGCAGCTGTCCAGCTGGGCCAAGCTGGGCCAGCAGCTCCAGCCAGGCTGGGGAGCCTTGCCAGCTCTGGGCCCTGCAGAGAGGCTGCAGGAGGCTCCCTGTGTGCCACTGGCTGCTGGGGCCTCAGCCACCTCCTCTCTCCACAGGAGCGCCTCTGCGGCTTCACAAGGCTGGCCAAACACCTCAGTTCAGAAGAACTGGACCTGTCATCTTGAATCTCCGTGCCAGTGTCCCTTGTCCCTGCCACGGCTGCATTGCCAGTTTGTTGCTGGGCACATGCTGCTGCTATCACCACCCAGAGCAGGAGCCTGTGTCCCCGAAGGTGCTGGCCCTGGTGTCCAGCCAGGCCAGGAGGTGCAGCCCTCCTGCCAAGGCACGCCTTGTGTCCAGCAACATCTTTGGGCATGAGCTCAGGTGTCTGTGTGCTGCCACCAGCACTGGCGGAGCTGCTTGTCTGGGCAGAGCCAGGGTTGATCAGGCAGCAGACAGGCATGGGGCTCCTGAGAAAAAGCAACCCCTTTTTGTCTTCATTTTACATTTTTGCATCCCAGAAATTTTTTGGAAATATTTAGAAATATTTTTGATAGAAAAAATTCCCCAGCCATTTCTTCCCTTTTTCCATAATAGTTTCCGCTTTTTCAATGTAGTTTTAGAATATTGGAAACTTTAGAACACTTTTATGATTGTAAAATAAAAAATTATACTGCATTTAATTGGTAATCTTTAAGAAGAACTAAGTCATCACAAGACACCCAGCACACTGGAGAGGCTCTTTTCCCACTGGAGGTTTGTACCTAGGGACAAGAACCAACTCAAAACCTTTTCCCCAGTATTTTCTGGGATTTCTGACAAGCTCACCTCTCAGTCTTCAGAGGCAAACTTTGAGCACAGTGGGAATCTCCTGCTGTGCAGGAGGGTCTGTGTGTGCCAGCTGCAGCTGGGGCCTCAGCAAGCTCCTGTCTCAACAGGTGTCCGTCTGCAGCTTCACAGGAACGGCCAAACACCTCAGTCTGGGACACCTGTAGCAGGCTGTTCCCGTCACCGTGCCCATGCCCGATGTCCCTGTCACAGCTGCTTTACCAGCTTGGTGCTGTGCAAATGCTGCCACCACCCAACCAAGGTCCTCTCCCCCTGAAGGCCCTGGCCCTGCTCTCTGGCCCTACTGAAGGTGGGCAGGGCTTGGCCCAGCTCTTCTGTTGCAATAAAGAGATGGAGCCGTCACCCCAGTGTCCAGGGGAGTAGCACCAGCAGAGCCCACACGGCAGCAGCACTGGCTGAGCTCCATGCCCTGGAGCAGCTGTGGATGCCCACGGTGTGGGCTGGCAGGAGCCAGGCAGGGGCTGCCGTGACCAGCAGCGAGGCCACGAAGGGCTGGGGGAGCCCATGGGGCAGGCAGCAGCATGGGGCTCCTGAAAAAAAGTGACCCTATTTTGTCTTTTATATTATTTTCAGAAATTAAGAAATTTTAGAAATATTTCAAAACATATTTTCTGTATCGAGACATCCCCAATTATTTCTTCCCAAATACTATAGGAGTTAAGGATTTTTCAAAGTAATTTTAGAATCCTGAAAATGCAACCCTATTTTGTCTTTGGTTTTCATTTTTAGACATATTTAGACATATTTTTTGTAGCAAGAAATCCCCAGATGTTTCTTCCCTGTTTCCACAATACGTCTGTCTTTGGGAAAGTGGTTTTACATCCTGGAAATTTTTTCCACTTATACAATAAAAAATAAAATTGCATTTCAGCAATGATCTTTACTCTGGGAAGAACTAAGACACCCTCAGACACCCAGGCTGCTGCAGAGGCCCTTTTCCTACTGCAGATTTGTACCTAGTCACAACCAAATTACCTAAAGCCTTTTCCCAGATATTTCCTGGGATTTTTGACATGCTCGACACTTAGTCTTCTCAGGCAAACTTTGAGTAGAGTGGGAAGCTCTTCAAGTTACCATCTTTGTTTGCTTCTGGAGGAACTGCCTCAGTTCTAGAGCAGGGGCTTCTCTCAGCTTCCTGCGTCCCCCGGGCTCTCCTGCCGGCCTGCTGGGCTTTGCTGGGTGGCACAGCCTGTGCCAAGGGGCGGCAAGGTGCCTGCAGGCCCCAGCTCTGGGGGAAACAGAGAACGTCCTGCCCGTATGCACCGTGCTGCCAGCTCAGCAGGGCAGCACGGCACGGGCTCACGCTCCCCATGGCTTCCCACAGATGCAGCCGGCCCCACAACACGTGTTCCCCATTCCCAGAAGGGAACTGGTTTCTGTCGGGGAACACTCTGCTGGCTAGAGCTAATGACAAGCCTGGCTTTTCTATGGCATGCATTGATGGGGGGACCTCTGTAAGGCTGGCCGATGACCGGGGTCCTTCATGAGGCTCACAAGTGGAGGGGGGTTTGGTGGGTGCTGGGTTTTGCAGTAAGACATGTGGGGCTTTGGGTCCTTTGTCAGTGGTGTGTGTGGCTGGGCTTCCTCATGAGGTTCTTAGGGAATTTGGGACCTTTTCTATGCTGTACAGGAGACCGGAGACACCTGTAAGGCTGGCAGGGGCTTGAATTCCTCGTGATTAACGTGGCGGTTTAGTGCTTGCCGTCAAGGCCTGGAGAGGAGTTGAGTCCTTCCTAAGGTGGGCAGGAGGCTGGCTTCTTTTGTGAGGCACACAGGGATATTCTGGGGTCTCTGATGAGGGGTGCAGGGATCCCTCATGTGATAAATGAATATGATTCATGCTAACAATTGCAACTATATTGGTATTTTCGAAAATATTTGTTAAAAAGTAATAGAGGAAAAGTGTCACGAAAGTGCAATTAGTGTCACGAAACAGATGGTCTCAGGTGTTTGTGAGAGAATAGGGTACCGGGTGGAGTACTGAGATAAGCAATATCCTGAAAGAGAATCGGCCTTGGGACGAACAAAGTTAGTGCGAGAAATGCCAATCACTTGTTTTTAAAATTTTCAAAGTTTAATAGTAATAAAATGGTTACAAAAATGGTAATATAATCGGAGTAATAAACATTTGAACAACTGAGATGAGGACAATAGGAGACAATAAGAACAAAGAGTTACTGACAGTACGGGCACCTGTTTCTGGGCAAAAGAAGCCTGAAAAAGGACACACGATAACAGAGGATTAACCCTTAAAAACAATAGCCTGTTGCATATTCATACACTTCATACATGCTGCATAAATTCCATTCAAACAAAAGATTCTGTCTGCTCAGCATCAACTTCTTGTATTTTACCATGATGTTATAACCTAAAACTATGTTTAACACACTACATAAGAAAATTAATGCAGCATAACTTTCTAACATAACACATATGATATTCATTTTAATATTTGTCAAAAGCCAATCAAAAAATACGCACATTCACAGTTAGGAAAACTCCCAGAACAGAATTGGCATTTGGACGAACAAAGTTAAGATGACTCCCAAGACAGGATCAGCCTTGGGATGAATGAAGCTGGGACAATTCCAGATAGGGAATCTAAAACAGTAGTCTTTCTATGCAATAATACGGCTTATTTGGAACAGAATGCTTACTTCCATAACACAAAGCTCAATGTACGTGCGCAATGTGCCAGCTTATTCAGAGGACAGCGAGGAAGACGGTGAGCCTTCCTCTGAAAAGACCACCAAAGAGCCAAATGACCCCTTAGCAACAAGTGGACCAGGCACTATGCAATATAGTGACATTGATTTCAAGACTCGAAAAAGATTTATGGGCAAATATTGATGAATATCTATTAGCATACATATATAAGTTGCGTTTGGATCCTTTTGCCTTTTGTACGTGAGGCAAGATGGGGAGCCCTCCCTGTACCCCGATCGATTGGTTTTGCTTATGCTTTATCCGAACCACTGCCAATTTTCTTTTTTATCTGCTTGATTATATTGAATTGTATTATTTCATATAAAATTGCTGCTCAATTAAAATTGCTGCGAAATTGCATGAGGGACAAAGGAGTGTTATAAATAAGAAGCTTGACTTGGCCAATATTCAAGCAGCAATCAGTTTATTAATTAATGTAAAGTATGAGCAAAACAGCACTGGGTACAGTGGGGGAAGTTTTCCCTCCAGCTGCACAATGATTGTTGAGGCTTACAGGTATTTATAGGGGTACTCATAAGCTTTCTCAGCAGTTTCTATTCCAAATTTTTACGTCACAATCCTATACACTGTTGTGAGTTAGTTTTTCTCAGGATGTACCCCAGAAAGGAGTATCCCCAGATGGTGGGGTCCGGCTTCCGAAAGAAGAAAGAGGTCTTCCAGCTGGTGCAGTCTAGACTCCAGATGTGGGTCCACCTTTTAATTGCAAAGACTATAAATCTCATAACAGTGATGTCCAGCTTCCCTTGGTCGAAGCCACCAATCCTTGAGTTGATGTTCATCTTCCTTTCTCAAGCTGCTTTTTACTGTTGTGCTAAGGTGTTGAGACAAGCATGTTTCCTTTACATATAGTCTAAAATTCTACTATCAAAGCTCCTGACTACAAGCAATATTCTAAAATTCTACTTCAAAAGGTTATTATTATAAAGCTGTTTAATGCTTAGCTATGTGCAGAAAGTTCCAGTCCACCAGCAACATCCTTAAAGCTTTAATTCAGATGCTATAAAAGATAATTGCAAACAAAGGATAGGTTCAAAGGCCTTCTTCCATGCTTTACTCCCTCAGTTATTTTTTAGAATTCATCCTTTAATTGTCCCATGATCAGTTTCCACACATATCACAATCACAAGTACACGCTGCCTGTATGTACCTGACACGAAACACAGCTTTGTATCTCACAGGAGTATTGATGGGCTCTACTGAGGTTTGCAGGAAGCCCTCACGAGCCTGCAGCGGGGTTTTTCAGTCATCCCAGCGCAGCAAAGGGCCACTCTGGGCGCACGTTGTGCAAAGTCGGCAGGAAGCTTCCTGCAGAGCCTTGGGCGAGGGCTGCGGGCCCGGCGGGCGGGCGGGCAGAGCCCATCCTTGGGGCCCGGGCGGGGCCTCTGGAGCCGCCGCGCCCCTGTCGGGCCAGCGCCGGCCCCGGCGGGGAAGGGCCGCGGCCCCGGGTGCGATGGGGGCTGCCGAGCGGCGGCGCCGGCACAACAGGGGCCTCGCTCCGCCCTGGCCCTGTGCTGCAGCCCAGCACATTTACAGCCACGGCCGTGCCCTGGGCCGCAGGAGGCACCCGGGGCTACAGCTGAGGCCGCGCCTTCTTCCTCCCAGGAGGGAGCTCCTTGCATTGCCCAGTTCCCTAAAGCACGGCAGAACCCAGCACAACATGAAAAGGGTTCTGAACTGTGCTCCCAACTACACTGGGACCGAGATACGGACTGACTGGAAGTCCCGGACAGTCGCAGTGTGAAGATCATGGAGCATGTTGGAGACAACTTGTCCATGTCCCTTTCCTGACAGAATAATCATGCATTATTAATCCTGCCCAGAGCCGTCCCCTGCTCGCCGGGGCCTTGAGGGGCAGCTGTCCAGCTGGGCCAAGCTGGGCCAGCAGCTCCAGCCAGGCTGGGGAGCCTTGCCAGCTCTGGGCCCTGCAGAGAGGCTGCAGGAGGCTCCCTGTGTGCCACTGGCTGCTGGGGCCTCAGCCACCTCCTCTCTTCACAGGAGCGCCTCTGCGGCTTCACAAGACTGGCTAAATTTTTCCGTTGGAGAGACCTCTGCCTCTCATCAGCCATCCCCAAGCCAGTGTCCAACAATCCTGCCACGGCTGCATTGCCAGCTTGTTGCCATGGTCGTTTGTCCACCACCCTGAACAGGAGCCTCTGGGACCCAAGGTGGGCCCCTCCTGCCAGGGAAGGGCTGGAGCAACATCTTTGGGCATGAGCTCTGGACTCTGAGTGGTAGCAGCAGCACTGGCAGAGCGGCTTGTCTGGGCACAGCCAGGGGTGAGCAAGCAGCAGCCAGGCCATGGGGCTTCTGAGACACCACTTTTTGGCACCATTTTTTATTTTTATAAAATAGATTTTTTTTTCCTTTTTATTTTCTTTTTTTCTTTTTTTTTTTTTTTTTGCAGAATGAAATTTCTAAAAATTTCTACCCTTTTCCCATTGTAGTTTAGGATTTTTCAAAGTAGTTTTAAAATTCGGAAAAACTTAGAACATTTTTACACTTCTAGAATTAAAATATAATTTCATTTAATTGGTAATCTTTGCTCTAAGAAGAACTAAGTCTACCCAAGACACTTAGTATACTGGAGAGGCTCTTTTCCCGCTGGAGATTTGTACGTAGTCACAACAACTAACGAAAAATCTTTTCCTTGATATTTTCCAGGATTTCTGACAAGCTTACCCCGTAGTCTTCAGCGGCAAACTTTGAGCACAATGGTAATCTCTTGCTGTGTGGGTAGGTCTCTGTTTTTATCTAGGTTTAGGGCAAATTTGGGAGCCAACCTTCAAAGGGTTTCTCTAGAAAACACATTCAAGTGGCCCCTCCCCTAACTAGTTCGGGAAAATGATTATTTTTTTTTTTTAGAAAAGTGGAAAACCATTCTTTATTTAACAGGCAAAGCATTTACCAGCAGAATAAAAAATGAACAACATTAAACAATAAAACCTCTTTCCGCTTAGAAGAGGTGACGCACTCAGAAAGTCCCCTTAGCGGGCTGTAGCTCTGCTAACTCATTCTGTTATCAGTGCCTCCCGCACTGGAAATGCCGCAGCCATGGCCCAGTCCAGTGGGCCATGGGTGTGAGCTGCTGGTGCTCTTCTGGGTTTTCAGTCCCAAGCAGGTTTAAACAGTTCCACAAAAAAAGAAAAAACACAGTCCAGAGAAATGCTCTGCCTCAGCTAGCTAAAAGCTAACTAAAAATCAAAGGAGAGCTCTATCCCGCTATCTGTCCTTGCCACAGACAACACAGTGCAGGAGAAGGATGCAGCGGAGCAAGTGCAGTTTCTGATAACAAACTCAGCTATCTCTTCTCACCCTCCCTTCACTCTTGGAACCAGTCCTAAAGGTGCAAAACTTATTTCCGGGCTAAACTGACACATGGGAATACAAGCATCATAAAGTCACCCTGGGACAGAGTCCCAGCTCAACCTGGGGCCTCAGCTACCTCTGCTCTCAACAGCTGCCGCTCTGCAGCCAAGAACAGCCAAACACCCCAGTCGGGGACACACCTGCCAGACATTTCCCATCTCCATGCCCAATGGCCCTGTCGCAGGTGCATTACCAGAGTGTTGCTGTGCAGATGCTGCCACCACCCAAACAAGACCCTGCGACCCTGAAGGTTTTGCTGAGCAATGGCCCTTTGATGAAGTGAAACAATTACCATCAGGGTACTTTGTACAGATGGGGGTACACTCTGGGGGTACAGCGAAGGGCATGAGGTCACAGCAGGCTCAGGGGTCACAGCAGGCTGAGGTCACAGCAGGCTCTGAGGTCACAGAGGTCCCAGAGCCCCGTGGCTGCACAGCACCACAACGGCCGAGCAGTCAGTCCTTGAGCACAACTGTTGCGGCAGCAGCGGCGGTGGCAGCAGCGGTGCTGACATTGGGACAGCGGCGTCAGGACAACGGTGGCAGCAAGAGCTGCGGGACTGGCCCAGGGCAAGGCACCATGGCCCTTGCTCTGCGCCTCTTCCTCCTGCTCCTCCTGGCCGTGGCCCTGCCTGCCAGGGCGGCCCAGGCTGCTCCGCTGCAAGCGCGGGGAGCAGGTGAGCCGGCAGCCTGGCTGCCCTTGCCCGGGACAGCGCTCCCTGCTCCCTGGCAAGCGCTGGGCATGGCTTACCCCAGGGCTTTAGGGAGGCTTTCCTCTGGGGCAGGGAGAGAGCCCCCATGGGCCCTGGGCTTCTCCAGCTGCCCCTCCGGGAATAGTGCACATGGCAGGGAAAGAGGCTGGAGAGTGACCAGGAGGCAGCCCAGAGCTCCCCAGGTCTCTGTGCAGCTTGGCCTTGTCCATTGACATCTGGCTCCCAAGGCCTTACCCCACCACATTACAGTGCCCAGCTCTCTATAGCAGAGCGGGATCCCAGAACACCATGAAAATGGTTTGGGTCTTTGCTTCCTTCTAGATTTGGATCACAACTTGGAGGATTTGGAAGTGCTGGTGAATGATACTTTGAATGTCCTGGAGAATGCTGCAGGCAAGTTCTCAATTTCCCTTTTACTGACACAATAATCAGCCTCCATGTGGCAAGAGTGCACTCACCTGCCATTTTCGTAAAGATTAAGTCAGGGCTGAAGAATTCTGAAAACCTTGGCCTGCTCCCTTCTGGAGCCCTGAGTGATCCCACAGGATCGCTGTCAGTGGGAGGAAGGAGCATTTAGCTGTCCATCCTCCTCCCGGGTGCAATGCCATTGTGTCCTTCCATGTGCTCTGTGCAGCCATGGAGAAGAGCAGAGAGGGAAGGGGCCGGGCTCAGGGCTGTGCCCCTGAGCTGAGCCTTGCGTGCAGCCTGAGGATCTCCTAGAGTGCCACGGGTGCTGTTCTGTCCTGCCTTTCTTTGCAGGGGAACCTGTTGGTGAAGGTGGTGCAGCTTCCCAGCCCATGTCCAGGACTGAGCCTCTGGGAGATGGTGAGGGTAGGTCAAGGCCTTTCCCCTGGGAGAGCTGCCAGCTCAGAGCCTATCGCCGACAGAGGGGCTCTGTACGAAATCACAAACAAGATGGGACTGCTGGGAATGTGCCTTGAGCTATTTCATTTTCCAACATCAGTCTCATTGCCTGGTTATGACAATGGGAAGATGCCAGCAGCTCACATCCCAGGCAGCAGGCAGAGAACTTAATGTTACAGCTCGCTTTATAAGTTTTTTGACCAATCACACAAAGCAAAAGCATATTGACAGTAGTTCTATCCAATCACTATAAGCACGCGTACCTTTGGTTAAAACAATTCTTGCTTATATCCAATACAATACCTGCTTGTAGGCCTTAAGATACAATGCACAGAGCTCCATTATTAGGCTTACAACTTCCTAATATCTCTCTAGATATACTTTTCTGCAGCTTAAGGAGTTATTCTAGACAAGCGTTAATACACAGACCATTGTTCTCTTTGTCCTTCCTTTTCTACTTCTTACATAATTTTTCTGCTGACCTGTCTCATGGCTACTGCTTAGCTCTAATCACAGTTCTGCTGCCTCTGAGGCCTGCCTTTTGCAGCTTTCCCAAAACCCTCTGATTTTATGGATTCCCACAATTCCCCCTCTCGGTTCACCTAAAAAGAAACCTTCATAACCATGTCATTTATTAACTACCTTGCATTTCATAGCCTTACTATACTGTAGCTGCCTGGTCCTTATTTAAAGCATCTTTTTGCTGGCACTAAGATTGCTATATTACAACACAGCAGTTTTAATGCTGTGAAAGTCCAGTCAGTTCAAAGGGCATAAGTCATGTCTGATAAAAATTACAAGTCGTTGTTCGAAAAAGTCGTCGGTTCCAAGGTCTTAATTCCAAACCTTCCTCCATGTCTATACCTTCATCCACCATCTCTGAGACTTCGAGAACTCTCTGTGAATCCATTTCCTGCCTCTCTCTCTTGTATGATAAAAACTTCTTTGCTAGTTTTGTCCGTCATTTGTCGTACACATCCAAGTATGCAAGGTATTACTACTAATATACCTACCAAAACACCCAATGCACATAGACCTGTCTTAGAAAGTTCCCTTAGCCAAGGTGCAAAGCTCCATCCTTGGAACAAATCAGCTAACCAGGACCCACCATCTTCTTTTATTTGAGGTGTCAAATCTTTCAGCTTTTGTATGCTTTTGTGGATGGATTCAGAATGATCTGACAGGTTCATGCAACACAATCCTTCAAATGCTTCATGACCATGTCCATGTGCCAGTAAAAAAAAATGAATTGCTGCTCTCTTTTGAAGGGTAGCATGTCTAACACTGTTAACATCTGTCAACATACCACTGATTGCAGTGGATGTGGCATTAGTTTGTTTACGCAGCCAACATCCAACCCGATCCAATTGTTTCAATGCCATTGCTGAAGCCAGATGGGGTAAAAACAAACCGGCTGAAACCCTTTTTGCAACATTGCAAGGCATGAAATCACTCT
Organism: Motacilla alba alba; assembly: GCF_015832195.1. Taxonomy (NCBI): domain Eukaryota; kingdom Metazoa; phylum Chordata; class Aves; order Passeriformes; family Motacillidae; genus Motacilla; species Motacilla alba. Next base: position 19,385,484 of record NC_052027.1, on the reverse strand, counting down.
TACAGTTTTCATGGCCAGTGGGGCACCGCTGCAGGTGCCATGACAGCACCATGCCTGTGTGTGCCCTCGGCCTGCACGATTCCCTCACTGCTCCTCCGGCTCAGTGGTGCCCGTGGAGATGAGCAGAGATGAAAGAAGCTTCTGTGGCTGTTGAGTTACAGGTGTGTCTGCAGGGAGGTCTTTTCCTGCTCCTTTGTTGATTCCTTCCCAGAAGCCTGGCTCCCATCGTAGGGGTGAGTAGTGTGTCCCTGCGGACCCCAGAGGCTGAGGATCCCTGCTTTTGTGGGATCCATTCCTGGGAAATGGAACCGTGTTGTGCTAAGGCCCTCCAACGGGAAAGAACAAAGCCACAGGACACAAGAAACCCCATGAGCCATCTGAACACATGAGGCAAATGCTGAAGGAAATGCAGGAGGCAGGACAAGGTGGGTGCATTTCCCTCAGCCTTCCCCTGGGACTCAGCAGCCGGGGGCTTTGGCTGCACATCTGGACACGCCGTGCCCGGCACAGCAGGAAGGCATCCGTGGCAGCCTGGCTGCCCCGCTGCTGCTCTCACGGCCTGCAGGGCTGTTTCCCAGCCTGGCCTGGCTGCAGCTTCTGGCCAGCCTCTGCAGGAAGGCATTTGGCATCAGCTGACAGGCAGCCCAAACTGCACCACGGGCATGAGATGCCCTGCAATTTTCCAGCTCCAGGCAAATCAGAAGGAGCACCTGTTTTGAGAACAGAGGGCCCTGGCCTACCCAAAAAATTTATTGGGATTTCCTGATTCTTAACCTTGTCTTGTACAAGCATTGGCTCCTGAAGATGCCACCTCCCCAGTGGGGAACAGCTGCAGCTGATCCAGCGGTGCCTCATTCTTTTTCCAGAAGCAGATGGAGAGGCTGTGCTGAAGGCAGCATTTCCCAGCACAAGCAGCGGCTCATTGGCAGCCTCTGCTGCAGGAAGGGAGGCCATGCCAGGCACTGTCACAGGAGGTAATTGCTGTGCCTCTGGGCCTGAGCCCTGCTGAGCCTTGAGCTGCCCTCTCTGCTGCTTGGCAGTGCGGGCACAGGCCAGACAAGAAGGGCACAGCCCGGAGGAATTATCCTGAGCAGGCTCAGGGCACTCGGGTACTGAGCAGTCCTGCTGGGCTCGCTGTGTGAGAGACACGTCCCAAAACCTGGGAGCGACTGCACGGGGTGCCTGTGGTGGGGAAAGGGCAGAGGGGGAGAGCAAGGCTCCAGTGTGTCCTGAGAGGGCCTGGCCATGTGCTCTTGGGCTGGGGGATTTGTCCCAGGGGAAAGAAGGCTGGAGAGATAGACGAAGGTAGGACGGGAGGGAGAGAGGGCAGGAGGGATGGAGGGACAGGGATATGGTTGTGGCAGTGCCTGCTGCAGTTTTCCCCAGGGATTTAGCAAGAGTTTCAGCTGTAGGAGTGAGAGTCCCCATGGCCCTGGGCTGCTTTAGCTGCCCCTCCAGGGATGTCACACAGGGCTTGCAAAGAGGCTGGAGAGTGAGCAGGAGCCAACCCAGAGCTCCCCAGGCCCCTGTGCAGCTTTGGCCATGGCCATTGACATCTGGCTCCCACGGCCTTACCCGACCCCCTTGCAGTGCCCACTTCCCAGAGGCAGAGGGGGATCCCAGCACGCCCTGAAAAATGTTCTCATCTGTGCTCCATTCTAGATGAGCTTGCTGGGAAGGCTTCTCCATTAGATTGGCTGCATAAAGTTTTGAAGCCCTTGGAGCCTCCTGCAGGTATGTGCTCACTGTCCCACCAAGAAATAACTGCTGACAACCTGGCAGGAACCAGGGGAACAGAAGCTTCTGTGGCTGTTGTGTTACAGATGTGTCTGCAGGGAAAACTTTGCCTGATCCTTTGCTGATTCCTACCCAGAAGCCTGGCTCCAATCGCAGGGGTGAGCAGTGTGTCCCTGCTGACCCCACCGGCTGAGCCCTGCTTTTGTGGGATCCATCCCTGGGAAATGGAATGACTTTCTCTGAAGGTCCTCTGAGTGGGAAGGACAAAGCCACAGGACACAAGAAACCCCATGAGCCAAACAACATCCTGAAACACATGGTGATGGAACTGCAGAAAGGGCATGGTGAGAGCATTAATCTCAGCCTTCCCCTGGGACTCAGCAGCTGGGGGCTTTGGCTGCACATCTGGACACGCTGTGCCCGGCACAGCGGGAAGGGATCCATGGCAGCCTGGCTGCCCCGCTGCTGCTCTCACGGCCTGCAGGGCTGTTTCCCAGCCTGGCCTGGCTGCAGCTTCTGGCCAGTCTCTGCAGGAAGGCATTTGGCATCAGCTGACAGGTAGCCTAAACTGCACCATGGGCCTGAAATTGCCTGCAATTTCCCAGTTCACCAGGCAAATCCTGAGGGGTGGCTGCTTGGAGGAGGGAGAAGCCATAGCCAGCTCCAAGAGCCTGTGGGGAATCAGGATTTTCCTGATCGTTATCCATGTCTTGGACAAGCATTGGCTCCTGAAGAGGCCACCTGCCTGATGTGCAGTGATAACATCTGATCCAGCTGTGCCTCTTCCTTTCTCAAGGGATGGACAGAGAGGCTCTATGGAAGGCTGCATTTCCTGCAGGAAGGGAGGCCATGCCAGGCACAGTCACAGGAGGTAATTGCTGTGCCTCTGGGCCTGAGCCCTGCTGAGGCTTGAGCTGCCCTCTCTGCTGCTTGGCAGTGCGGGCACAGCCCAGACAAGACCAGCACAGCCCAGAGGAATTGTCCCGAGCAGGCTCAGGGCACTCGGGTACTGAGCAGTCCGGCAGGGCTCCCTCCGTGGGAGATACATCCCAAAAGCTGGGGAGACTGCACGGGGTGCCCGAGGTGGGGAAAGGGCAGAGGGGAGGAACAAGGCTCCCGTGTGTCCTGAGAGGGCCTGGCTATGAGCCCTTGGGTGGGGAAGCTGTTCCATGGTCAGGTGGGCAAGCAGCAGGAAGGGACAGAGGTTGGGAGGGATTGTTGTGGCACAGCCTGCTGCAGATTTCCCCAAGCATTTAGTGAGGGTTTCCTGTGTGGGAGTGAGAGAGCCCCAGGGCCCTGGGCTCCAGCTGCCCCTGCAGGGATGTTGCACAGGGACTGCAAAGAGTCTGGGGAGTGACCAGGAGCCACAGGCTCCCACAGCCTTACCCCACCCCCTTGCAGTGGCCAATTCCCTAAGGCAGAAGGGGATCCCAGCACACCATGGAAATGGATCTGTAGGATCTGTGCTCCCTTCTAGATTGGGATCACAACTTGGATGATTTGGAAATGCTGGGGAATGGTGAGTTGAAGACCTTGCCAGATGCTAGAGGCCGGTCCTCAATGTACCTTTCCTGACAGAATAATCAGTGTTAGTGTGGCAGGAGCTCACTCATGTGGCATTTCCCTTAAGTTCCTCTGAAGCTTGATCAGTTCTGGAAACCTTGCCCTGGTCCCTTCTGGAACTCTGAGGGATTCCACAGAGGCATTATCAGTGGGAGGAAGGAGCATTTAGCTGTCCATCTCCCTCCCGTGTGCAATGCCAGTGTGTCCTTCCGTGTGCTCTGTGCAGCCAGGCAGAAGAGCAGAGAGGGAAGGGGCCGGGCCCAGGGCTGTGCCCCGGGGCTGTGCCATTCACAGCTCCTTTGCTGGCCCAGGGAGCCTGAGCTGCTGCCACTGCCACTGCCAAGGCCTGGCCCTGCCTGGGGCTGGCTTTAGAGCTGCTGGCAGCTCCAGGGAGTCCTTTCTCCCGGGACTGCCCCGCAAGGGGCTCCTTCCATCCCAGTGTGGGGCCACTGCAGGCACGAGGTCCCCCTGCCCCTGCTCTGGAGTGGAAGGCAGAGCTGAGCGAGTGCCTTGGAGGGCACCAATCCCCCAGGTGCACTTACTGCCACTGGGGCCTGAAGGAGAATCTTCAGCAGTGACACATTTGCTCTTCTGTCCCGCCTTTCTTTGCAGATGAACCTGTTGGTGAAAGTGATCTGGATTTTCAACCCACCTTCAGGATTGAGCCTCTGGGGGATGCTGAGGGTAGGTCAAGGCTTTTCCCCTTGGGAGAGCTGCCAGCTCAGAGCCCAAAGCTCAGTCACGGAGACATCGCTGCAGGTGCCAGGACAGGCCATGCCCGTGTGTGCCCTCGCCCTGTGCAATCCCCTCACAATTTCTGCTCAGGCCTGGCAGCTGTTTGGAGGTGGAAGGGCCCTGACCCAGCTCTAAAAACTCAGATGTTTTGTGAATCCTATTCCCATTTTTGATAAGCATGACACCCTGAAGATGCCAGTAAAGAAATGGGGAATTGTTCTATCTTATCCAGCTGTTCTTTTTTGTTTCTCAAGTGATGGACCAAAAGACAGGACAGAAGAAGGTGTTTCCCCAAAGAAGCAGCGGCCCATTGGCAGCCCCTGCTGCAAGAAGGAAGGCGATGCCAGGCAGGGGCACGGGCGCAGGAGGTAATTGCTGCGCCAGGCTCAGCCGGCTCAGCCCGCGACGGGGCTGTGTGGCAGCAGCTCTTGCCCCGGGCCTGCCCTTGCATGGCCCAGCAGCAGCCAAAGCTGCAGGCGCCTCTGGAGGATTGGAGGCCTCTGGAGCTCGTTCCCAGCCCCGGGGAAACGGGACTCGTGCACCAACTGCGTCCCTCCCGCTGCAGCTGCTGCGGAGCTGGCCCTGAGTGCCCAGAGGCCCAAGGCACAGGAGCGGCCCCGAGCGGGAGCCCTGCTGCCAGCCCAGGGCCAGAGCCAGCCCCGGCTCCTGGCTGGGCAGGGGCTGCACTGGGTCCTGACAGGGCCTGACTCTGTCCCCTGGGGCTGGGCGAGCTGTCACGGGCCAGGGAGGGCCAGGGCTGGCAGTGGCTGCTCAGGGATGGCTTTGGCCCGGGTCCCTCGAAGCAGCGACTGCCCAAGCAGCTGCGCTGCCCCGGGCTCTCCTGCCGGCCTGCTGGGCTTTGCTGGGTGGCACAGCCTGTGCCAAGGGGCGGCAAGGTGCCTGCAGGCCCCAGCTCTGGGGGAAACAGAGAACGTCCTGCCCGTATGCACCGTGCTGCCAGCTCAGCAGGGCAGCACAGCACGGGCTCACGCTCCCCATGGCTCCCACAGATGCAGATGGAACCACAACACACCTTCCTGATTCCCAGAAGGGCCTAGGGAGTGGTTTCTGCAAAGGAACAGGCTGCTGGCTCGGGTTAATGGCAGGCCTGCTTTTTTTGGAGCTTATCTTCATTTTATGCTGTGTCCGAATTTGGACCTACTGGAAGAGAAAACGGTGAGTCATTAGTTCATCTTTCCCTCAGATTCTTTGAAAGTCTACTGTAGACAGGAAATGTTCCCAGGGAGGCTGCTGTGGAGTTGTGGCCAGCCTGTGATTGTCCAGATAACTCTGCTGAGGGTTCTGCCACTGCCCTGTGCTTTCATTGGCCTCCTAATTGCTGGGCCTTGTCCTGGGGGCCCCGCTGGGGCTGCAGCCAGTGCTGGCTCCCACTGAGGCTGCCTGGCCAAGAGCAGCCCCAGGGGCACAGGGCAGAGGCAAAGCAAGGCGGGGATTAGAAAGAGCAGGGAGGAGATTGCCCTTGAGAGGCAGAGGCGCTCCGGGGCCTTGAGGGGCAGCTGTCCAGCTGGGCCAAGCTGGGCCAGCAGCTCCAGCCCTGCTGGAGAGCCTTGCCAGCTCTGGGCCCTGCAGAGAGGCTGCAGGAGGCTCCCTGTGTGCCACTGGCTGCTGGGGCCTCAGCCACCTCCTCTCTTCACAGGAGCGCCTCTGCGGCTTCACAAGACCAGCCAAAGAACTCTGTTCGGTGTTATGAGAACTGGACCTGTCATCTTGCATCTCCATGCCAGTGTCCCTTGTCCCTTCCACGGCTGCATTATCAGTTTGTTGCCGTGGATGTTCGGCCACCACCCAGAACAGGGGCCTCTGTCCCTGAAGCTGCTGGCCCTGGTGTCCGGCCAGGACCCAAGGTGGGCCCCTCCTGCCAGGGAAGGTCTTGAGCAACACCTTTGGGCATGAGCTCTGCTCTCTGGCTGGTAGCAGCAGCACTGGCTGAGCTGCTTGTCTGGGCACAGCCAGTGCTGGGCAGGCAGCAGATGGCCATGGGGCTCCTGAGACCAGCAGCTGCTATGTTTGCTTCTCATTTTGTAAGATTTCAGTATATTTTTCATAGCTACTTCCCTTAGTATTTCTTCCCATTTCCCACCATAGTTCTATTTTTTCCAAAGTAGTTTTAAAATCTGGAAAAACTTGGCACATTTTTGCACGTCAAAAATAAAAAATAAATAGGCACTTAGGTTGCAATCTTTACTCTAGGAAGAACTAAGGCACCCTGAGAGACACAGCCTGCTTCTGAGGCTCTTTTCCCACTGCAGACTTGTGCCTAATCACAAAAGCTAACATCAAACCTTTTCCCTGATATTTTCCGGGATTTCTGACAAGCTCTCTTCTCAGCCTTCAGAGGCAAACTTTGAGCACAGCAGGAATCTCGGCAAGTCCCCATCTTTGCTTGCTTCTGCAAGAACTGCCTCAGTTCCAGAGCAGAGGCTTCTCTCAGCTTCCTGCCGCCCCGCTCGGCCCCAAGCCTGTGCCCAGCCCTCTCCTGCAGCTGCTGCGCTGCCGTGGAGCTGCTGTCAAACACAGCGGCTCTGCCACAGCCCCTCAGCAGGACTGGAGAAGCTTTCTGGCCTTGCCCTCAGTGGCCTGGGGCCTTCTCTAAGCACAAGCTGAGCTTTTGAATGCTGTGTTTCACCTGGCACAGGAACTGATGCTGCCTTTCTCGCGGAGGCTCAACTCCCATGGGCTTTCAAAGCTTTGTGGCCAGCATGAGGCCTGGGAAACCATGTAATGCAGCCATTAAGTCTTGAAAATGGCCCAGCCTGTCTATCAAAGAAGCTTGTTCAAATGCTGGAGCCCACCCAGAGCAGCCTTCCAGGGCATATCTTTCTCCCCTGCACCTCTCCCTAGATGACTGCCAAACAGCACCTTTGACAGTTCTTTTCTCCAGAAGCTGAATGGGGCCATTTTATCTGGGGGAGAAAAAAATGAAATGTTCTGTGATACCATCCTCATCGTCATCATCATCACCACCACAATGAGCTGCAAATTGGTTAAATGACATCAACAACTCTGACTGGGACTTATTTCTCAGAGTGCAGTGCTGGCTTTACTGCCCCTTGAAACTGCAGATGTGCTACAGTCTTTAACATCAGCTTGCTGCAGATGTAAAGTGGAGTGAAGCACAGCTCTGTGAGAGCTTGAGGGATTGGGCCTCCACTGGCACTCTTGTGTGTCTGGAGTGACCCGCGCCCAGCCATCTGGCACCTGAAGAGCAAAGCGGGTTCTGGAAAAGCACAGGCCACAGAGGGGCTTGGACTGCATGGGGCCCATCCCTGTCAGGGCTGACATGACCATTTCCCCTTAGGCCTGCGTTTTCTGAGAAAGCACTGCTCACTTGAAACATTTTGGAAAGTTTATTAAACCTTTACAAACATCTTACAAAAGGACTAACTAAAGAAAAAGAGGTCTGGGAAGCCCCCCTGCCCCGTGGCTGCCTGCCAGGTGGCTGCCTCAGCTTCAGGATGGATGCTTGGCCTTTCAAATCCCTCGGGGTTGCATTAGCCACCCCTGGCCCCTCCCAAAGTCTGTCAGTCAGCTCTTCTTTGCCCTTTATTGCTGGAGATTGCTAACTTGACACTTGATTGGAGGTCAGGTGTTGTCATGCTGCACCCCCCTGGCAACAAGCTTTTCCATTCCTAGCTCTCCAATGCCAGGGGTATTTGTCCGTGCCTTTGTTCTACCTGTCCTGGACAAGCCAGGCTGTCTGATGGCAACAGTACAGAGGGGGGAAAGGGGATTATGGAGAGAACAGAGGACATCTAAACAACAAATCACAATAACATCCCTACACATCAGTAAAGCTTCTCCTGATATACACACAATATTCATCCCAGAATTGCCAGAGCCAATCATCACATTATCTATCTATTACAGTTTGGATGGAGAGCAGCACTACGATCTTGCTAAAGGAAAAGAGGGTACAAAGGTCCCTGGAGTCCCCTGCCCTAGTACCTCACCAGTCGGGAAAGGAAGAGGGCAACATGTGGCCGGCTGCTTAAAAGGAGGCTGTGTTCCCCAAACTTTGAGGGAGAAAACCCCAGCAGCGGATGTCCCAGTGGTCTCTCTCCCTTTATTCAAACAAAGCTGCAGGACTCCTCTGGCTCCTTGATGGACACTGCCTTTTCACAGCATCATTTTTATGCACACCTGTTTCTTTGTATCAGAGAATCACCAGCCTGCAGTGACTCACTGCCACTCTGGCCTGCAGGAGAAATGGAACATAATTTCCATTGGAGTCCTCCCAGAGAGAAGAACAAACCCAGAGGTGCATTTCCCTCAGCCTTCTCCTGAGACTCAGCAGCCAGGGCTTGTGCTGCACATGTGTTGCATAATATACCAAGCTGAACTTTCTATACATTTCTCTAGTCAGGCTTGGTTTGCCTTTGCCTTGGGGAAAGGAATTGGAATGGGTTTTTTTAAGGGCTGCTATACCACTCAAGGTAAATGAGCTTAACATCTCAATGAACTGGGAATAACCCTAAAGGTACCCAGAGAGACAGTGACCATCAAGAGCACACCAACAACCATCAGCACGCATCACGGAACACTAGCCCCAGACACTGCCCCCTGGCATAGCTGGAGACACCTGGTGTGGAAAAGGCTGAGAAGGAAATCAAGGAGTGTGGACTTTATTAATATCAGAGGTGAAGAAATCCGGGTCCAGTAGGAAAAGAAATGCTAAGAACTACGCCACTTGAGACCAATGAACATGAAACAAATGGACTTCTGTGGATTTTGGAGAGGAAAAAGGCTGGGCAAAATCTAGTAAAACTCAGGTGTCACGGTATGATTTCCTCTGCGCACACGGGCCATGTGTGGATGAAATTATTTCTGTTGCACATCCTGGCCACAACGACATCATGGCCAGAATAAATGCCTTGATTCTGGGCCACTAAGATGTTGATGCCGGGGCCTTTGTTTTCCCCGCAGTTTCAGTGACATCTGGACAGGCCATGCCCAGCAGAGTGGGAAGGGATCCATGGCAGCCTCAGTGCCCCGCTGCTGCTTTCCTAGAGGAAGGAATGGCTCCCTGGCAGCCCCTGCTGCAAGAAGGAAGATGATGCCAGTCACGGGCACGGGCGCAGGAGGCAATTGCTGCGCCAGGCTCAGCCGGCTCAGCCCGTGGCGGGGCTGTGTGGCAGCAGCTCTTGCCCCGGGCCTGCCCTTGCACGGCCCAGCAGCAGCCAAAGCTGCAGGCGCCTCTGGAGGACTGGAGGCCTCTGGAGCTCGTTCCCAGCCCCTGGGAAACAGGACTCGTGCACCAACTGCGTCCCTCCCGCTGCAGCTGCTGCAGAGCTGGCCCTGAGTGCCCAGAGGCCCAAGGCACAGGAGCGGCCCCGAGCGGGAGCCCTGCTGCCAGCCCAGGGCCAGAGCCAGCCCCGGCTCCCGGCTGGGCAGGGGCTGCAGGCTGTCCTTGAGGGGCAAATGTTCCCAGGGAAGCTGCAGTGGACTTGTGGCCAGCCTGTGATGGCCCAGATAACTCTGCTGAGGGTTCTGCTGCTGCCCTGTGCTTTCATTGGCCTCCTAATTGCTGGGCCTTGTCCTGGGGGCCCCGCTGGGGCTGCAGCCAGTGCTGGCTCCCACTGAGGCTGCCTGGCCAAGAGCAGCCCCAGGGGCACAGGGCAGAGGCAAAGCAAGGCGGGGAGGAGAAAGAGCAGGGAGGAGATTGCCCCTGAGAGGCAGAGGCGCTCCGGGGCCCGCTCCTGGCCAGGGAGCCTGCCCAGAGCCGTCCCCTGCTCGCCAGGGCCTTGAGGGGCAGCTGTCCAGCTGGGCCAAGCTGGGCCAGCAGCTCCAGCCCTGCTGGGGAGCCTTGCCAGCTCTGGGCCCTGCAGAGAGGCTGCAGGAGGCTCCCTGTGTGCCACTGGCTGCTGGGGCCTCAGCCACCTCCTCTCTTCACAGGTGCTCCTGTGCATCTTCAGAAGAGGAATCGAACACCTCAGGCAGGGAGAACTTGACAGTTTATCCCAGCTCTCCACTTCTGCCCCTGTCTGCCCTGCCGTGGCTGCAGCACCATCATGAGGTCGTCCCAAAACCCACCCCTCCACAACGAGACCCTCTGCCCCTGAGCCCCCTGGTCCTGCTCCCTGGCCAGGACTGAAGGTGGGCAGCCCCTGCCTGCCAGGGCAGGGCTCGGCCCACATTGTATGTTTTAATAAAGAAATGGAGTTGTCACAGCTATGTCCAGGTGGTAGCACCAGCAGAGCCCACCCGGCAGCAGCACTGGCTGAGCTCCATGGCCAGGAGCAGCTGTGGATGCCCACGGTGTGGGCAGGCAGGAGCCCAGCTGGGGCTGCCGTGACCAGCGGCGGGGCCCCGAGGGCCTGGGGGAGCCCATGCTGAGCGTCCCTGGGCTGAGGGCACATTTCCTTCCGTGGCATCATCTGGGCCAGGACCTCAGGAGGCACACGGGGTTTTTTTGGGGGTCCCTCCCAAGGGGTGCAGGGATCCCTCATGAGGCATAAAGGAGAATTGATGGCCTCTCCTAAGGTGCGCAGGGATCCCTCATGAGGGGTGCAGTGGGGTTACATTTGACGGAGTTTTTACTCTCCTCAGCAGAGCAAAGGGACACTTGGCCGAGGCTTAGCAAAGCTGGGAGAAAGCCTCTGGCAAAGCCTTGCGCCCGGCCTGTGGGCACAGCGGGCAGGCAAAGCCCATCCCCTGGGGCCACTCCGGGCTGCTCAGGCTGGGCCGGGCCAGGCTCGGGCCCGCCAGGGAAGGGCCGCGGCCCTGGGCTCCGATGAGGCTGCTGAGCTCCGCCCTGGCCCTGTGCTGCAGCCCAACACATTTACAGCCAGGGCCCTGCCCTGGGGCGCAGGAGGCACCCGGGGCTGCAGCTGAGGCCGCGCCTTCTCCCACTCCAGGGGGCTGGCTCTGCTCCTTCGGAGGGCACAGCTTAGATCCCAGTCACCTTTGTGAACCTGCTGGGGAAGTGTTGAGGGGCAGAGAGTTCCAGCCTTTCTCACTGGGAAGTGTGGCTGATGGTGTTGGGTTTTTTTAACTTTTTGCCCTCTAAATTTGTGTCCTGGCAGACGGTTAAGTTTGCTTGCTGTCTGTAGGGCCCTTTTCTTCTTGGTGCTCAGTGGGGCTGCAATGCAGCCAGGTTTGAAGGAGGATCTCTGGCCGCTTGGGCCATGGTTGTGGGACACTTTGGCTTTGTCCTTCCTTTGGCTGTGCTTTGCAGTGCTGCTTGTGCTGGCATTTTACAGTAACTGGCTTCAGTGCGTTCCTCTTGTCACCAAAAATTGAGAATGAACGTCTTTAACACCACTCTAGTATTAAGAGGCAGGCCTTACTTTCTTGAATTGCTGGATGCACAGGCCACTGGGATCACAGGGCCTTCTTGGTGGGGTCTTCAGGTACCCTGGTGGTCATTGAAGAAGGAAGCTGACTCTTCTGGAAAAAAGATTGTTTCTCATGTGTGGAAAAGAATAACCTTTCACTAACCCATCCTCTTCTATGCAAAATTACACAGGCAAGTGCATTCATATGTCTCTATCTGCCTTGCCAGTCTATCCATCTTTCTATCTATCTATCTATCTATCTATCTATCTATCTATCTATCTATTTTACTAATCTATGAAATATTTCTATGCATGATATTTTGTTTATTTGTAAATTATGACACATCTATTGAGAGCTGGAAAATGATACCGTCCATCTTTGATACAGCAAAGCTTGGGTTTAGGAGCAGACACGAGCTGTGATTTCCTTCTTGCTTGACATATGCTGGCTTGTTTAGATTGACTTTGAACTGAAATCCTGCAAAGCTGGAAGATGACTGGTGGCCATCACTCTGATATCCTTAAAAGCCCTTCTTTCATTTCAATTTTTTTCATCTATGCTGGTTGGTAAATACCTTTCTTTCTTAAGCTATGTGCTGGCAATATTGGAAGTAGAAAATACCATAACACTGCATAGTTGAGATACTTGATAGTTTTCTTGTGAAATTTTATGGTAGTATCTCCAGGCTAAAACTGCCTCAAAACTAAATCAGCAGGTCAGCTACTGAGCACAACTTACTGCATCGCTGCAGCTCATGTTTCTACAGTGGAAGTGGCTTTTTGTTCTGCTGCATGGTGTATGAAACACTACAAATTGGAAGGCTGCTTACAGAGGAAAGAGCCTTGTTTAGTGTAGCCTGGACTTTGGAGAGGTGCTAGCTGTCAGATCAATACCCAGCAAACTGCCTAAATGATTTTTTGTGACTACTCTCTTGTGATTTTGGCCTGGCTTCTTTAGGAGGTTCAATTTTCATTTGGAAATGGCACGAGAACACTCAGCGTGCTCAGTGGAGCCGGTGCTGTCACAGGACAGATGGAGCTGGGACAAATGGCACATTGCTTTTGATCTCAACAAAAAGCCACCTGAGCTCCTCCTGACAGCAAGCCCACGGACTGGTAATGGATCCATTAAAATTAACCAATCGCAGAGCTTTTACCTTGAAGCTCTGACATATGGAGCTGGTTCACTTCTGCCGTGGAGGAAGGGAGTTTGAAGACAAAGAGGTTTAGCAAGGAGATCCATGCACAACAGAACTGTTTGTATTTTAGCAAATGAAGTCTCTTAGGATGTAAAGCCTCATCCATACTCCAGTTTTATCCCTCCATTTACCCAAATTCTTGGTCTTAATTCCTTTGTCAGTAGGAAAATATGACAGGGAAGTGTAGATCCTCCTTTTCTTCTTGAGCTGGGCAGCTTGTAACCTCGTCTTCTCCCACAAACAGCAGCAGACAAACTGGAATTTTGTCATGAAACCATTCCTTGGAAAGTTTGCCCTGTGTTTGTTTTTGCCCAGAAGTAACTGAGATTCGCTGGGGTATTTACAAGCCATAAGTGATGGGACTCTTGTGGTTGCTAGAATCTTTCATATTTTACAACTTTTCTGCTGCACAAGAGCCTGGCACTTGCAGAGCTCTTGCTCCATGCACTTCTCCAGTGCTTCTTGCAGAGATGCTTTGGGAAGCTCTCAGGAGAAGTGCCGTGTTCATGCGTGCTTTATGGAGCCCACAGGACAGGGAAATGTCTTTTCAGTGTGCACTGGCTTTTCTTCCAAGGAATTGTCCTTGCTGTGGGCACTGGCTGTTATTCCAACACCTGTGTCATTTACTCTACTGGAATCCTTGTGAGAAAGGTTCTTCTTTGCCATGGAGATTTTAGTTGACATTTTTTTATCTCCAACAGCCAGAAGTTTTCCATCTCACTGGTTTCTGATGCTGGTTTTTCCTTTCCAGTCTGTTGTTGGCCCACAAAGATGCTGCTTCGATTCTGCAGACCCCATACATGGGTACCAAGCTGAAAGTTCTCCGCTGCTCCACAGCAGCCCAGTTATCCACAGGTGGGCCAAGAGCAGCTCCAGAAGCTCCAAGGGATTCTAACAGATGGATTTCTGTCCCTCAGGAAGGCAGGGCTGGTTCTGAAGTAAAGGGTCTGACCCTGCACCCACCTTTGCATGGCAGCAGCTGTCCCACACTTTGTGGAAGGCACATAACATGTGACATTCTTAATTCAACACTGGCTTAATCAGTCTTATAAAGCTCTTAAAAAAATCAGCCTGGGCAAAAAATTTTTTGTATTTTAGTTGGTTGGGTTGTTTGGTTTTTCTTTCTTTCTCCTTGGTTCTTTGCTTTGATGCTCAGAGATAACGGAGGAAGGGGCACATTTTCTGTTCAACTTGCCTGTCAGTGTGCAGGGGCTGAGAAAAGAAGATCAGTTTTTCACCAGCTGCTTTAGGAGCTCCAGAAGCAATTGTGATGTCCCTAATCAGGGGGTGGGGGCACCGCTAACAGCCTGGATGGTGCCCACCTGTGTTCCCCTCTTCACCACAGTGCTGTGTAGCTCCAGAGCCTTGTACCTCGGCCTGATGGTGCAAAGATCCCCCCAGCATCCCTCAGTTTGCAAGAATCAAGGTTTTGTGCTCATTAATATGAAAAGCTGTATGGGTGGCAGGCAGCTCCTGTTCTTTTGTTGCCTGGAGCCCAGTCAGTGCTGGCGTTTAAATGACTGACCCAGCCCCGAGCTGCTCTTAAGACTGATTTGATCAAAGGGGCTGAAGCTCTGTTGACTGCAAATTCTCCAGGAAAACAAGCACAGGAACTTGGATAATGTTGGTGACAAAAGCAGAGTGCGGAGTCGAACCTCTGAGGCCGCCTCGCCCCACCCTTTTCTTTTTAATTGATTTAATATTCTGAGTGCCAGCTCTTGCATGAAATGGGCCCTCAGCAAGGAGCTGCTGGGCCTGCTGGGTGAGTCCCTTTGTGCTCCCAGTGCTTCTGCTCTGGTTTGGCTGGGAAACTTGTCCATCACGCCTCTGTGTCCCATTCCTGTCATTCCAATGCACAGCCCTTTCCCGCTGCTTGGCATTTAAATACTCTGATTACTTTATTGGATAACTTACATCTTGCACTTCATGACATTAAATTGTGTTAATCAGACGCTGTCCTATCATGAGTTTCTGGAACACATTTCCAGGCCTTCCAGCTGTAGCCCAAGGGAAGCTCCTTCTGTCTTGCATGACACAGTTGGCAAATTGGTTTTTTGCAAAGACAGCCCTTTACAAAGGACTTGTTGTGTGCATTAACATCCGAGGGGCTGCTTTCCAAGACAGACAAAAAACCCACCAACAAACAGCAAACCAACCAACCAACCAACATATTTTTAAAAAGGACTTTATTTGTAGCTCTTGTTTTTCATGTTTTCCAAGCTGGGCACCTTTTCCACTGCAGTGTTTTTCTTTGGACAGAAAAGCCCCCCTTGCCAGATGATGTGACTTAACAAGGAAAACAGAACTCACACACAATGGATATATTCAAGCTGACCATGCAGATTCCCATTATCACACTCATAATCCTTGACTTTCAGTTTCTTTTGATGTCAGATTGTTTTCAGAAGGGAGAGAACAGTATCTCAGATCTCCTGGCTACTTTGGTGCCTCTGCCCATTTGTTGCTCTTGGATCTCTGCCTCCTTCACCTGATTTTTATCTTTTTCTCGATTTGTGGGGATTTTTGTGTTGGTTTTGCTTTTCTCTTGGCAGTTGTTTTGTTTGCCTGTTTGATTTGGTCACAGTTTTGCTTTTGTATTTTTGCTTTTGCGGTATTTTTCATTTACTTAAGAGCAGGAATCAGTTTGTGATTTCTGTTGCGAAGTTCTGATGCACAGATGTTGCACATAAAGGGGTTTTTTTGTTTTTAAAGTCATCTCAGACACAGACCTGCAGGGCCCTGTGACTTTGAGAACTGAGTGCTCTCAGACAGCAAATTGTGCATGAATAGGAAACTTGCAGTTCCTGCCTCCATTGCACACAGCAAAATGTAAAGTGGTTGGAGTGGTGCCAGTTGTAGCCTTTATTTTGCCTTCTTTTGCTGCCATGCATAAAACTGTGTCAGATTCATCAATGAACTCGGTTCTTCCAGGATAGGGATCAAGGATGATCCCTCAGCTCGTGTGTGGACCTGGTGTGCACCAGGCCAGAGACGGGACTGTCATCCATAGGCAGCCCCTGTCTGCAAAGAGAACAGGGAGCTGCAGCTCTGAGGAATCCAGGGGTTAGGGAGCTAACAGCCCAGATCCCTAGTTTATAGCAGTTACTTGTCAGGAATATTTACTGCTGAGAGATTTTTATCTTCCTGCCCAGAGCTGGAAAAAAGAACCCTGGCAGTTTGCTTTAGCTGTGAAGAGACTCTTCTCAACAGGTTCCAGCTCTGCTGCTTGTTTGAATTAAAAGAAGAGCAAAACTCTTCTGGTGGTCACATCAAACCAACATAAGTTTCATGAGTCTGTGAAAGACATAAGAATGTAAAAATTATTCCATTTTATAGTACTTAACAGTCTTCTGATATCTAGGCCATTACTTACTATATCACACAACGGTAAAAAGCCCTGGAAAAGAAGTTATTTTTAAAACGAAGTTTGGAAAAAGTGATTGAATTTCATGAAGAAAACCATGTAGTAAAAGTACAGTAATTTGAACTCCTCAAAGCCCTTTGATAATGGAGCCCTGAAGCCCAGTCATGTGCAGTGCAGCCTCAGCTGTCCCTTTGAGCCCAGAATTGCCAAGGCTCAGGACTGGCATGAGCCTTCACCCAAAACTGGCTGCAGGACTGATTGGGAATCAATCCAGAACAGGGCTCACACAAAGAGCAAAGTCTCACGGCCAAAGCCAAACCTTCATCAGGTTGGATTTGTTTGAACACGGAAGTGGAGCAAATTTGCTTGTCCTGCAACACCACTGTTACCATGGAACTTTACATGAGCTACTAAATAAGCACTGTCCTGAACTGTGCTGCCCAAATAGTGTGGAGAACTTGCTCTGCCTCTGCCCTGTGCCCCTGGGGCTGCTCTTGGCCAGGCAGCCTCAGTGGGAGCCAGCACTGGCTGCAGCCCCAGCGGGCCCCCAGGACAAGGCCCAGCATTTAGGAGGCCAATGAAAGCACAGGGCAGCAGCAGAGCCCTCAGCAGAGTTACTTGGACAGCCATGGACTGGCCACAAGTCCACAGCAGCATGACTACGAGTCAGCTACCAATGCTATGGAGCAGAGTTATGAGAAAAGTGTGGAGAAACATCAGCAACCTATGAAGAACGACTGAGGGAGCTGGGGTTGTTTAGCCTGGAGAAAAGGAGACTCAGAGGTGACCTTATCACTCTCTTCAACTTCCTGAAGGGTGGCTGTGGTTAGCTGGGGGTCGGTCTCTTTCTCCGGGCAACCACAGACAGAACAAGCGGACACAGTCTCAAGCTGCGGCTAGGGAGATACAGGCTAGAATTAAGGAGGAAATTTTTCACAGAAAGAGTGGTCAAATACTGGAATCATCTGCCCAGGGAGGTGGTGTAGTCACCATCACTTGATGTGTTTAAAAAAAGACTGGATGTGGCACTTGGTTCCATGATCTAGTTGAGGCGTTAGAACATGGGTTGGACTCGATGATCCTAAAGGTCTCTTCCAACCTAGTGTAAGACTCTGCCCAAAATTGCTTTCTCATCTGCCTCACGATCGTCGTGAAAAAGACTGAGACCACCGAAAGAGGATCCTACATCCTGGTTTGGTGGGGGCTTGCCAAGGCCCCGGGACTGGAACTTGAGTTATTGTTCACAGGTGCGTTTGTCCACCTCATGCTACACTGCTCCCAGTGAAAGGACAAGGAGCACCTTGACCTTCCTCCGCCTGCATCGCGCTGTGACAATGGCCTGGAGTTTTCCACCCCCAAGCCTGGCTGGATTCTCTTCTGGAATTACCCTTTGGTGGTCTCCATAGAAGACCCTTTATCTACTGTACAACCACCGTGGCAGATGGACTGAGATGGGAGAAGCCACTCTCTCTAAGACTGAGATATGAAAACTCTATATGGAAAAGACTCTTCTCCTCCTCAAGGACTGAAACCTGTAACCTGGGGGGAGGAGGAGGGCAGTGTGTGTGGGGGAGGAAACAGCTGATCAAACTGAGATGTTTGCCTGTAAGCAGTGACCACTGAACCAAGAAAAACAATGGCTTTCCCCCACTGCTGACTATTGTATCCTTTCCCCCCCTCCTTCCCAACTTTCAATAAAAAAGGCCCCTCGAGTCAGCTAGCCTTTGAAGATCTTCCCCAACGTGAAGGCGACTCCTCGACTGGACATCGACTGGACTTCGAAGAATTGCATCGCCTCTATGTTGGTAGATATACCTACTCTATCGTTCCTTCCTTTCCTATAGGGTTCTTCTTTCTCTCTCTCTCTCTCTCTCTCTCTCTCTCCCCAGTTCCCTTCAATACATTTTGCTGTGATTGTTCAATAAAGTACATTGATTTTGTTGCTGCAAACCCCCTTGCCGTGTTGGTGTTTTGTACCCTGAGATCAGATAACGAACCATCACAATCTCGTCCCTAAGGGCGGATCATGACACCTAGAAATTCTGTGACTCTGTGATTCTGTGAACTGACCGTCTGCTGATCTCATACAGCTTGCGAATGCCAAGATAGCAGCCGACCAGCACAAGGGGCACAGTGAACAGTGTCACCACCGCGCCTATCATGCAGGACCTGCGCACATCCTGGGGGCAGACAATTCTTGGGAGGCGCACTGGATGCGGGGCGTATATTCCTGCTTCACTGATAACGTCTGTGGGAGCCATGGGGAGCGTGAGCTCGTGCTGTGCTGCCCTGCTGAGCTGGCAGCACGGTGCATACGGGCAGGACGTTCTCTGTTTCCCCCAGAGCTGGGGCCTGCAGGCACCTTGCCGCCCCTTGGCACAGGCTGTGCCACCCAGCAAAGCCCAGCAGGCCGGCAGGAGAGCCCGGGGGCAGCGCAGCTGCTTGGGCAGTCGCTGCTTCGAGGGACACAGGCCAAAGCCATCCCTGAGCAGCCACTGCCAGCCCTGGCCCTCCCTGGCCCGTGACAGCTCGCCCAGCCCCAGGGGACAGAGTCACGCCCTGTCAGGACCCACTGGAGCCTTGCTCTCCCCCTCTGCCCCTTCCCCACCATGGGCACCCCGTGCAGCTGCTCCCAGGTTTCGGGAGCAGTGTCTCCCACAGAGGGAGCCCAGCAGGACTGCTCAGCCTGGCTGAGCCTGGCACAGCAATCACCTTCTGTGGCACTGTCTGGCATCTCCTCCCTTTGTGTATCGGTGTCTGGCACATAGCCATTGCTTCCTTCTGGAAGTGCTGCCTTCAGCAAAGCTTTTTGGTCCATCTCTGGAGAAAAAAAAAGGGACAGCTGGATCAGGTGGAACCCTTCCCCATTGGGCCAGTGGCATCTTCAGGAAGTACCACTTGTCAAAGACATGGATAAGGATCAGGGAAAGGCAAATACTGCGGGGGCTGCCACAGGGCCTCCCTCCCTCCTGCAGAGAGGCAGCAAACAGCTGCCTCTCTGCCTCTGTCCAGAGACCAGGAAATTGCAGGGCATCTCAGGCCCGTGGTGCAGTTTGAGCTGCCTGTCAGCTGATGCCAAATGCCTTCCTGCAGAGGCTGGCCAGAAGCTGCAGCCAGGCCAGGCAGAGAAACAGCCCTGCAGGCCGTGAAAGCAGCAGCGGGGCAGCCAGGCTGCCATGGATCCCTTCCCGCTGTGCCGGGCATGGCGTGTCCAGATGTGCAGGCAAAGCCCTCGTCTGCTGAGTCCCGGGACAAGGCTGAGGGAAATGCACCCACCACGGCGTCTCTCCAGATCACTCAGCATCATATCCAGAAGTTTGGCTGCCTCCAAGGATTTCTTGTCTTCTGTGTCTTGGATCTTCTGTCTAGGAGGACCTTAATGGAATGTTGATCCATTTCTCCTTCAGGCCCCAGTGGCAGTGAGTGCACCTGGGTGATTGGTGCCCTCCAAGGCACTCGCTCAGCTCTGCCTTCCACTCCGGAGCAGGGGCAGGGGGACCTCGTGCCTGCAGTGGCCCCACACTGGGATGGAAGGAGCCCCTTGCGGGGCAGTCCCGGGAGGAAGGACTCCCTGGAGCTGCCAGCAGCTCTAAAGCCAGCCCCAGGCAGGGCCAGGCCTTGGCAGTGGCAGTGGCAGTCGCTCAGGCTCCCTGGGGCCAGCAAAGGAGCTGTGAATTGTCACCCTGATTTTCTAAGACTTTGCTAAGCCTTCTGATGTTTGCATTCTTGTAACAAACTTTCTCACACACAGTTCTGTAAACAACTTATGTTTTGCATTCTTTCATGGAGGAGGAGAGAATTGATGGACTCTTGGTCTGTCCAGTGTCATTGGAGAGGTGGCACTGTCACCCTCCAATCCACTGTCACTTTTGGAAAACTATAAATGTTGGAGTCAGAAAATAAAGGCCCTCCTTTTTTGTTCACCTGGAGAGCAGCAGTGTCCGTGTCGTCTTTTCATGTCGTATTACGACAACTGGTGATCCCCAGTGTCTCGCAGCCTTGCTGGGTGAGATTGTATCCTTCCCCCACCTTTCTTTTGCTTGGCGTTGCCTGCTGCTCTTGAGTGGGATGGCAACCTCTGTGAGATCCGTGGAGGATTCTCTTGTTTTAGATCTCTGGAGGGATCTCCTGGACCGGAAAGGGGTTTCCGTCTCCTGGAGTGATTTTGAAAATTTTTATCTGTGGGCCAGACAGCAAGGGTTTTTTCCGAACCCTATGGAGGCGCTCTCTAGGGAGGCATGGTCTCGCGTGGGAGACTATCTCCTGGACACCCTGTTTGATGACTGCTCTGTGGATGTGAGACCTCTGCTGGTGCAGTGGAAAAAGCTGGGCGAGGTTTGGCAGGGATCTGCTCGTTGTAGCTCTCGGGGTTCCCTGGGGACCCCTTCTGTCCCGGACGTGGAGGAGGGGGTGTTTTTTGAGTTTCTGCGCGATGCGGAACCCTCCCCTCCACCCCAAGATGGTGAGCTGGGGGGCAGCTCCGTCCCGGAGGGTGACGCTTGTTCCCCCGGGGTGGATTGGGCTTCTGGCCAGCTGGCCCTGGGTCCGGGGGGTGCTGCCCCGCGGGCATCTGGGGGCTCGGTGGAGCCGGAGAGCCGCCCTCGCCCCGCGCCGCGCGGGCGGCGGGGCGGGGGGAGTCCCTCCTTCCCTGTGCGCCTTCCCGGCGCTCGGGGGCTTCGGGGAATCACGGGACCGGCCGCCGCCTCTGATTGAGTCTGATTCCGTGACGACCCTGTGTCCGCACCGTGGGGTTTCCACGAAGCTCCCGCTGGCCGCGGCGGGGGCGGTTTCGCCCGCCTCCGGGTCGGGCCCGTCGGAGGGGGGGGCGGTTTCACCCGCCTCCGGGCATGCGCAGTCAGTGGAAGCGGCCCGCGACGGGGCGTCCGTCGGTGCTCGGGCGGGCGCTGCCCCCGCGGCCGGGCAGCCCGCCCCGCTCCGCTCGGCGGGGGCGGTGCCCGCTGCTGCATCGCGCGGCGTGAGTTCGGCGCTCCTCGGGGCTCTGCCGGACCCCCTTGTGCTGCCCCGCGCTGTCGCGGCTCCGCGGGCCGTGCCTCTCTCGGCGCCCCGCCCCGCCCCCGTGTCGGGGCAGGGGGCCCCGCGCCGGTCTCGTGCTGGTCCGCGCCGGGCTCGCGAGCCGTGCCGGAACCCGCGTCCGCCGCGGTGCCCGGTGCCGGGGCTGCGGCGCGGCAGGGCGCTGCGGTGTTTACCTTCAGCGCCACGGCTGGCGCGGCCGGCGAGGGGCCGGTGGCTCCTCGGGACCGTGGTCGCTCCTCGTCGGGCTTGTGGACGATCCCTGACTGTCGGGTGACAGTGCGTCCAAAGGAACCCGCACGTTTCTGGCGGGAAGTCAAAGCTAAGTCCGACGAGATGTGTGATCCTGCCTTTTCGCGGCATCTGCAGGATCGAGGAGGAGGCAGCCGGTGTGGACGGTGCCGCAGGCCATGCGGCCACAGCAGGGGTATGCGCGGACCGGCAAGAAGTGGGGAAAGAAAGCGCAAAAGGCCAAATATCCCATGTTTTTGTGTCGTCGGTGTGGACGGCCAAATCACATGTCCAATGCCTGCAAGGCGACTGCTCATGTCACTGGCCAGGCTTTGCCAGGTTCGGGAAACAGGAAGCGGAGCGCACAGGGGAGATGCGCTCCGACACAAGCTTCTCTCCAGACCTCGGAGCCGATGGAGGTTTGCTTTGCCGGCTTGCCGCCAGCACCCGTGGATCAGCAGGTGTGGATGTCTGCACCGCAGGAACAGTTGTTTTAGAATCTTGTCGGATACACAAGGTTCCCCTGGATGCCTTTGGTCCCTTGGGTGGGGGCATGCGTGCTCTCCTGATGGGGAGGTCTAGTGCCACCCTTCAGGGTATCATTGTGCATCTGGGGCTCATTGATGCGGATTTCACAGGTCAAATATGTGCCATGGTTTCCACACCCACCCCTCCCGTCACGATCCCGAAAGGGACGTGACTTGCTCAACTTGTGCCTTTTAAGTCGTCTGTTTGCAGGACGGCTGACCGGTGGCGTGGAGCGGGTGGCTTTGGATCCACTGGGCCGCCTCAAGTTCGCTGGACTGCCATCTTGACCAAGGACCGTCCCGAGATGATGTGCACCCTGCCCGTCCCTGGTGCGACGCCGTCGGAAATCCGCCTCCGCGGGCTTGACAGTGGGGCTGACGTCACGGTTCTCTCCCTTGCCGCCTGGCCCCCGGAGTGGCCCCTGAATCCGGTGGAGACGCCTGTCGCAGGACTGGGAGGGACGGCGCAATGCTTTGTGAGCCAGCGGCCAGTCCTGGTCGCGAACCCGGAGGGACAGATGGCCTGGGTTAGGCCTCATGTTACCTCTACCCCTGCTAACCTCTGGGGGAGGGATGTTCTGTCCGCCTGGGGGGTGCGCATCGGGACGGGTTTTTGATGGGGGCCACTGCGACGAAGGGCGCACAGTGTCCAACGCCTCCTATACGGTGGCTGGTGGACAAACCTGTCTGGGAGAACCAGTGGCCCCTCCCTCAAGAGAAATTGGTCGCCCTTTTGAAGCTGGTGCAGGAGCAGTTGGACCAGGGTCATCTGGAGCCTTCTACCAGTCCCTGGAACACTCCTGTCTTCTGCATCAAAAAGAAATCTGGGAAATGGAGGTTGTTGCAAGACCTCCGCAAGGTCAATGCCGTGATGGAAAGCATGGGAACATTACAGGCGGGCATGCCATCGCCTACCATGCTTCCCGCAGACTGGCCGGTCCTCATTGTGGATCTGAAGGATTGTTTCTTTACGATTCCTTTGCATCCCAATGACAGGCCGAAATTTGCCTTCTCGGTGCCAGCAATTAACAATGCTGAGCCCGCACAGAGATATCAATGGAGGACATTGCCCCAGGGCATGCGCAATTCCCCGGCCATATGCCAGTGGTATGTGGCCCGTGCCTTGTCTGGAGTTCACAAGCAGTTTCCTGATGCGCGTCTGTATCATTATATGGACGACATTTTGGTGGCTGCGCCCACCCAGGATGAGCTGCTGAGGATTCAGCCTCAGTTGCTCCATGCTTTGCATGCTCATGGGCTGCAGGTGGCTCCAGAAAAGGTGCAACAACAACCACCCTGGAAATATTTGGGGGTCAAAATTCTGGAACGGACAATCTGTCACCAGGAGGTGCAATTTGTGCATTCTGTGAGGACACTGAATGATGCTCAGAAGTTAGTAGGCGTCATCACTTGGTTGCGTCCGTATTTGGGACTGACCGATGCACAGCTGTCTCCACTGTATGATTTGTTGAAAGGAGACTCTGATCTAAAGTCACCTCGCACACTGACCCCTGAGGCGCACGAAGCGCTGGAGGTGGTTCAGCAAGCTGTTTCGGCTTGCCAGGTTCATCGCATTGATCCCTCCGTTGATGTCACTGTGTTCATCACCACTCCAGATTCGCATCCCACAGGTATCATTGGCCAGTGGAGTGACAAGTGGTCCGATTCCTTGCACATCTTGGAATGGGTTTTCCTGCCCCATCAGCCGCAGAAGACGGCAACTGCATTGTTTAAGCTACTCGCTCGCTTGATAATCAAATGCCCGCAACGGTGTTTGCAATTGATGGGTGCGGATCCCGCAAAGATTGTACTTCCGGTGCAACGGGAGGATTTTGACTGGAGCTTTGCAAACAGTGTGTCCCTGCAGAGTGCTCTGGAAAACTTTTCAGGGCAGATCACTTATCATCTGCCCAGCCATAAGCTATTGCATATGGCAAAATTCACACAAATCTCTTTGCGGCCCAAAAATAGTCAGGAACCTGTGCAAGGACCCACCGTCTTCACTGATGGTTCCGGGAGGACCGGAAAGGTCATTGTTACCTGGAGGGACAGATCTGAGTGGCAGGTTCTGGAAGGTCATGAGGATGGATCAGCCCAATTGGCTGAATTGAGGGCTGCTGTCATGGCATTTGAGAAATTTTCCCAGGAACCTTTCAACTTGGCCACGGATTCCGCCTATGTGGCCGACATCGCACAGCAATTGGGTCATTCGGTTCTGAAGGAGGTCAGTAATCCTGCCTTGTTTCATTTGCTGAAGACCTTGTGGTGTGCCATTCAGGCTTGGGTTCATCCTTTCTATGTTCTGCATGTGAGGAGTCACACCTCTTTGCCAGGGTTTGTAGTGGAAGGTAACGCGAGGGCTGACAAGTTGGCTAACCCAGCGTGGGTAGCACCTCAGCCTGATACACTCACGCAGGCCAAGGCATCGCATGGGTTTTTCCACCAGAACGCACATACACTGCAGAAGCAGTTTCAGCTGACGCCACCTGAGGCCCGTGACATTGTCGAGTCAGGGCAGGGGTAAACCCCAGAGGCCTTAGGGCCTTGGAGCTTTGGCAGACCGATGTCACCCAGATTGCCGAGTTTGGCCGGTTCAAGTATGTGCATGACACGGTGGACACGTTCTCCTCTGCGATGTGGGCTTCTGCTCACACTGGAGAAAAGGCCCGTGATGTCATTGCCCACTGGAGGCAGGCCTTTGCCGTTCTGGGCATACCTTCTGCTGTGAAGACCGACAATGGTCCTGCTTACGCATCGCAGAAGGTGCGGCAGTTCCTGCAGTTGTGGGGTGTCTCACACAAGTTTGGTATCCCTTATTCTCCGACTGGTCAGGCAATTGTAGAACGCGCTCATGGTACTCTGAAGCGGGTTCTTCAAAAACAAAAACGGGGAATGCAGGGTGAAACCCCGCAAAGTCGGTTGGCAAAAGCTTTGTGCACAATCAATCATATCACTGTGCCACAGAACTCAAACAATCCTGTCATTTTGAATCATCATCTCTCGTTGCAGGCTGCAGATGAGGCACATCAGCCTCGAGCGAAGGTTCGGGTGTGGAATTAAGTCACCAAACAATGGGAAGGTCCCTATGACCTTATCGCTTCGGGGCGCGGGTATGCTTGTGTATCCACAGATACTGGGGTGCGCTGGGTACCTTCGAAGTGTATTCGCCCTGACCTGAGACCGCAGAGACAGAATCCGGCCGACGGGCAAAATGGAAACCGTGACCAACCTGAAAGGCATCAAGCAGGTGACTCATCGAGGGATGACTCGGACGCAGACGACACGAGTGATCACTCCGATGATTCCTCTGCAAATGGACACTGAACATTGTTCATGGTTTTCACATTGTTCATTTTCTTTTCTTTTTCTTTTTTAAACGGAAAAGGGTGAGATGTCACCCTGATTTTCTAAGACCTTGCTAAGCCTTCTGATGTTTGCATTCTTGTAACAAACTTTCTCACACACAGTTCTATAAACAACTTATGTTTTGCATTCTTTCATGGAGGAGGAGAGAATTGATGGACTCTTGGTCTGTCCAGTGTCATTGGAGAGGTGGCACTGTCACCCTCCAATCCACTGTCACTTTTGGAAAACTATAAATGTTGGAGTCAGAAAATAAAGGCCCTCCTTTTTTGTTCACCTGGAGAGCAGCAGTGTCCGTGTCGTCTTTTCATGTCGTATTACGACAGTGTTCCTCTCCTGTTTCTCCTTGAGCACACGGTCTGTTATTTGCAGAATTCACTGCCCAGCCCATGAATCCTCTCGTGGCTAAATGACACAACTACCAAAACACAGGTGCCACATAATCACCCCAGCACTAATCCAGCACCGCTTTGATGGTGCACAGGAGCACAGAATGGCTTGGGTTGGAAGGCACATTTAAAGGCCATCTAGTCCAATGCCCTGCAGTGAGCAGGGACACCTTTAACTAGGTCACATTGCTCAGAGCATGGGCTTGAATGTCTGCAGGGATGGATGTCCACATCTCTGGGCAACCTGTGCCAGCGTTACAAAACCTGCAGTGTAAAATATGTGTTTCTTTTGTCTAGTCTGAATTGACTGTATTTTAGATGAAAACCATTCCCCCTCGGTCTGGTCACAAAAGGCTCTACTAAAAATTCTGTCCCATCTCTTTTACAAGCCCCCTTAAGGTACTGAAAGGCAGCAATCAGGTCTCCCTGGAGTCTCCTCCCTTCCAGGCTGAACACCGCCAGCTCTCCCGCCTGTCTCCAAAGCAGAAGGGCTCCAGCCCTCAGAGCATTTTGTCCCTCCTCTGGACGAGATGCAGCAGGACCATGGCCTTCCTCTGTGGGGGACCCAGAGCTGGATGCAGTACTCTGTCGTGGTAGAGATGGAGACAATACAAAGCAACACACTCCATTTCCAGAAGGCTTCAAACCCTGATTTTATTCAAGCATGCGTGCTTTTTCTGCACTCTTACAAAGCTCTTAAGTTTACATTTTACTCATTGGTCACAAGAGACAAGCAAAGGGCTTATTGGAATAGGCATTTGCAGGTTTCTCTTATTCATCCTTCTTTCTTTCATGGTTTCTATGTGAATGACCTTGGTAGAAAATTCTTTCAGGGGCAGACATGGAGCCTCTTATCAAACTTCTCAAAGGCTCACAGAAGTGGCTGTAAAACCTCTTCCACAGTACTCCAGGTGGAGTCTCACCAGAGCAGAGGGGTGGAATCACCTCCTTCAACCTGCTGGGCACTCTCCTTAGGATGCACATGGCTGGCTCATGCCCAGCCTCTCATCTAGCAGCACCCCAAGCCCTTCTTGGCAGGGCTGCTCTCCATCCCTTCATGCCTCAGCCTGTGAGATCAGCTGGGCTGGGACTGCGTCACAACCCTTGGACAGAGCAGCAGGGCAGGAGGAGCTCCCTCCCAAAGAAGGCAGATCCCACTCCCCACACAACTCCACCCTGGCCATGAGGTCACAGCAGGCTCTGAGGTCACAGAGGTCCCAGAGCCCCGTGGCTGCACAGCACCACAACGACCGAGCAGTCAGTCCTTGAGCACAACTGTTGCGGCAGCAGCGGCGGTGGCAGCAGCGGTGCTGACATTGGGACAGCGGCGTCAGGACAGCGGTGGCAGCAAGAGCTGCGGGACTGGCCCAGGGCAAGGCACCATGGCCCTTGCTCTGCGCCTCTTCCTCCTGCTCCTCCTGGCCGTGGCCCTGCCTGCCAGGGCGGCCCAGGCTGCTCCGCTGCAAGCGCGGGGAGCAGGTGAGCCGGCAGCCTGGCTGCCCTTGCCCGGGACAGCGCTCCCTGCTCCCTGGCAAGCGCTGGGCATGGCTTACCCCAGGGCTTTAGGGAGGCTTTCCTCTGGGGCAGGGAGAGAGCCCCCACGGGCCCTGGGCAGCCCCTGTTTCCTCTCCAGGGATTTTGCACAGGGCCTGCAGAGAGGCTGGAGAGTGACCAGGAGCCAGCCCAGAGCTCCCCAGGCCCCTCTGCAGTTTGGCCATGGCCATTGACATCTAGATCCCACGACCTTACCCGACCCCATTGCAGTGCCCAGCTCCCTAAGGCAGAGGGGGATCCCAGAACACTGTGGAAATGGTCCGTGTCTTTGCTCCCTTCTAGATTGGGATGGTGACATGGATTATCTGGATGCCCTATCGGATGGTGGTTTCAAGCCCCTGGAGAATGCTGGAGGCAAGTTCTCCTCTGCCCTTCCCGACAAAATCGTCAGTTTCCATGTGGCAAGAGGTCAGTCAGGAGCCCTTTCCCTTAACACAAACTCAGGGTTGAAAGATTCTGGAAACCTTGCCCTGCTCCTTTCTGGAGCCCTGAGGGATCCCGCTGTGGAGGCCCTGGGGGGCATCCCCCAAGTTACACCTCATTGGCTCCTTCCCCTTTTCCAATGTCTGTTCCTATGTTCCCGAGCCACTCCCTCCCATTTCCCTGACTGGCCCTTATCTTTGTACTGTCCCAAGACCGGGGTCCGCGCCCAGGCCCCTGGAGAGAGAAAGCTGGACCCACGCTGTGTGTGTGTCTGGGACCTGAATATGTCATTACGCAGCTGAATTAAAAACCTGAGGATATTATGCAAAGGCCCTTTTTGCATTTTACCTTGGATTTTACTAGCAACAATTCAGGCTGCAACATTGCACAGGATGGCTGTCAGTGGGAGGAAGGAGCATTTAGCTGTCCGTCTCCCTCCCGTGTGCAATGCCAGTGTGTCCTTCCGTGTGCTCTGTGCAGCCAGGCAGAAGAGCAGAGAGGGAAGGGGCCGGGCCCAGGGCTGTGCCCCGGGGCTGTGCCATTCACAGCTCCTTTGCTGGCCCCAGGGAGCCTGAGCTGCTGCCACTGCCACTGCCAAGGCCTGGCCCTGCCTGGGGCTGGCTTTAGAGCTGCTGGCAGCTCCAGGGAGTCCTTTCTCCCGGGACTGCCCCGCAAGGGGCTCCTTCCATCCCAGTGTGGGGCCACTGCAGGCACGAGGTCCCCCTGCCCCTGCTGCGGAGTGGAAGGCAGAGCTGAGCGAGTGCCTTGGAGGGCACCAATCCCCCAGGTGCACTCACTGCCACTGGGGCCTGAAGGAGAAATGGATCAACTTTCCATTAAGGTCCTCCTAGATGGAAGATCCAAGACACAGAAGACAAGAAATCCTTGGAGGCAGCCAAACTTCTGGACAAGATGCTGAGTGATCTGGAGAGACGCCGTGGTGGGTGAATTTCCCTCAGCCTTGTCCCGGGACTCAGCAGCCGGGGGCTTTGGCTGCACATCTGGACACGCCGTGCCCGGCACAGCGGGAAGGGATCCGTGGCAGCCTGGCTGCCCTGCTGCTGCTCTCACGGCCTGCAGGGCTGTTTCCCAGCCTGGCCTGGCTGCAGCTTCTGGCCAGCCTCTGCAGGAAGGCATTTGGCATCAGCTGACAGGCAGCCCAAACTGCACCACGGGCAATACATGCCCTGAGATGCTCTGCAATTTCCCAGTCTCCGAGTAGATCAGGAATGGCAGCAATTTGGAGAAGGGAGTACCCTGGCCAAACCCAAAATATTTCATCATTTCCTGCTCTTTATCCATCAGTTTGACCAGTATTGCCTCCAGAAGATGCCACTTCCCAGAAAGGAGAACATCGACATTTAATCCAGCGACCCCTTTCTTTTCTGCAGAGATGAACAGAAAGGCTGTGCTGAAGGCTGAGTTTCCCGGAGGAAGCAGTGGCTCACTGGCAGCCTCTGCTGCAGGAAGGGAGGCCATGCCAGGCACAGTCACAGGAGGTAATTGCTGTGCCTCTGGGCCCGAGCCCTGCTGAGGCTTGAGCTGCCCTCTCTGCTGCCTGGCAGTTTCTGCCCTGCAGAGATGTTGCACAGGGCCTGCAAAAAGGGCGGAGAGTGACAAGAGCAAGCCCAGAGCTCCCCAGGCCCCTGTGCAGCTCTGGCCATGTCCATTTCACATCTGGCTCCCAGAGCCTTACCCGACCCCCTTGCAGTGCCAAGTTCTCAAAGGCAGAAAGGGATCCCAGCACACCATGGGAATGGGTCTGGTCTGTGCTCCCTTGTAGATCAGGGTGCTGGGACATTTTATCCAGCAGCTGGGATGGAAGATGGTTTGGAACCCTTAGGAGCTTCTGCCCGTAAGTTCTCAACTTCCCCTCAGAGAATAATCATTGACAACCTGGCAGACACCAGGGGTCAGAAGCTTCTGTGGCTGTTGAGTTGCAGGTGTGTCTGCAGGGAGGACTTTCCCAGGTCCTTTGGTGGATGTTGCACGCAAGCCCAGCTCCCATCGCAGGGGTGAGTAGTGTGTCCCTGCTGACCCCACCGTCTGAGCCCTGCTTTTGTGGGATGCATTCTTGGAGAAATGGAAATATTTCTCTCAAGGTCCCCTGAGAGGGAGGAAAAATCCTACAAAACAGAGTAAGCCTCCGGAGGAATCCAAACAACTGGACCACATCCTGAGTGATCTGGAGAGACAGCGTGGTGGGTGCATTTCCCTCAGCCTTGTCCCGGGACTCAGCAGCCGGGGGCTTTGGCTGCACATCTGGACACACCGTGCCCGGCACAGCGGGAAGGGATGCATGGCAGCCTGGCTGCCCCGCTGCTGCTTTCACAGCCTGCAGGGCTGTTTCCCAGCCTGGCCTGGCTGCAGCTTCTGGCCAGCCCCTGCAGGAAGGCATTTGGCATCAGCTGACAGGCAGCCCAAACTGCACCACGGGCCTGAGATGCCCTGCAATTTCCTGGTCTCTGGACAGAGGCAGAGAGGCATCTGTTTGCTGCCTCTCTGCAGGAGGGAGGGAGGCCCTGTGGCAGCCCCAACAGCCGTGGCCTTTCCCTGATCCTTATCCATGTCTTTGACAAGTGGTACTTCCTGAAGATGCCACCGGCCCAATGGGGAAGGGTTCCACCTGATCCAGCTGTCCCTTTTTTTTTCTCCAGAGATGGACCAAAAAGCTTTGCTGAAGGCAGCACTTCCAGAAGGAAGCAATGGCTATGTGCCAGACACCGATACACAAAGGGAGGAGATGCCAGACAGTGCCACAGAAGGTGATTGCTGTGCCAGGCTCAGCCAGGCTGAGCAGTCCTGCTGGGCTCCCTCTGTGGGAGACACTGCTCCCGAAACCTGGGAGCAGCTGCACGGGGTGCCCATGGTGGGGAAGGGGCAGAGGGGGAGAGCAAGGCTCCAGTGGGTCCTGACAGGGCGTGACTCTGTCCCCTGGGGCTGGGCGAGCTGTCACGGGCCAGGGAGGGCCAGGGCTGGCAGTGGCTGCTCAGGGATGGCTTTGGCCTGTGTCCCTCGAAGCAGCGACTGCCCAAGCAGCTGCGCTGCCCCCGGGCTCTCCTGCCGGCCTGCTGGGCTTTGCTGGGTGGCACAGCCTGTGCCAAGGGGCGGCAAGGTGCCTGCAGGCCCCAGCTCTGGGGGAAACAGAGAACGTCCTGCCCGTATGCACCGTGCTGCCAGCTCAGCAGGGCAGCACAGCACGGGCTCACGCTCCCCATTGCTCCCACAGATGTTATCAGTGAAGCAGGAATATACGCCCCGGATCCAGTGCGCCTCCCAAGAATTGTCTGCCCCCAGGATGTGCGCAGGTCCTGCATGATAGGCGCGGTGGTGACACTGTTCACTGTGCCCCTTGTGTTGGTCGGCTGCTATCTTGGCATTCGCAAGTTGTACGAGATCAGCAGACGGTCAGTTGCTGATGTTTCTCCACACTTTTCTTATAACTCTGCTCCATAGCATTGGTAGCTGACTCGTAGTCATGCTGCTGTGGAGTTGTGGCCAGTCCATGGCTGTCTGAGTAACTCTGCTGAGGGCTCTGCTGCTGCCCTGTGCTTTCATTGGCCTCCTAATTGCTGGGCCTTGTCCTGGGGGCCCGCTGGGGCTGCAGCCAGTGCTGGCTCCCACTGAGGCTGCCTGGCCAAGAGCAGCCCCAGGGGCACAGGGCAGAGGCAGAGCAAGTTCTCCACACTATTTGGGCAGCACAGTTCAGGACAGTGCTTATTTAGTAGCTCATGTAAAGTTCCATGGTAACAGTGGTTTTGCAGGACAAGCAAATTTGCTCCACTTCCGTGGTAAAACAAATCCAACCTGATGAAGGTTTGGCTTTGGCCGTGAGACTTTGCTCTTTGTGTGAGCCCTGTTCTGGATTGATTCCCAATCAGTCCTGCAGCCAGTTTTGGGTGAAGGCTCATGCCAGCCCTGAGCCTTGGCAATTCTGGGCTCAAAGGGACAGCTGAGGCTGCACTGCACATGACTGGGCTTCAGAGCTCCATTATCAAAGGACTTTGAGGAGTTCAAATTACTGTGCTTTTACTACATGGTTTTCTTCATGAAATTCAATCACTTTTTCTAATTTAGTTTTAAAAAAACTTCTTTTCCAGGGCTTTTTACCGTTATTTGATATAGTGAATGATGGCCTAGTTGTCCCGTGGCTGAATTAGAAGACTGTAAGTACTATAAAATGGAATAATTTTTACACTCTTATGTCTTTCACAGACTCATGAAACTAATGTTGGTTTGATGTGACCACCAGAAGAGTTTTGCTCTGCTTTTAATTCAAACAAGCAGCAGAGCTGGAACCTGTTGAGAAGAGTCTCTTCAGTTCATAGCTAAAGCAAACTGCCAGGGTTCTTTATTGGGCATTATTAAATCTCTATTTTATGTATATACTCCTGACATGTAACTGACAGAAATGAGAGATTTGGACTCTTTGGGAAGTACTGACCAGTTGGGCATTGGCTCTCTGAAGCTCAGTCTGTAATAACCAATATTTTTCAGAAGAGAATGTTCAGTTTCTTCCTGGCACTCACTCTTGCATTTGTATTCAAAAACACTTCTTGAATGAAATTTACAACCGCTCTTTATGGTCCCTCAGTTGGCTTTTCTCTGTTTCTCCACAGATGCTGAGGAAAACCTGGATGATTCCATTAAAAAAGCTGCAAAGCAGATCCTGGAGAAGAGGGCATACATCTGCTCCCACCCTCTGGACAGGACCTTCTGATCCCTCCCTGACAGAGGCACTCATGAATGTCAGTCAGGGAGGACTTTGCTGCAGCTCCTGTGTTTGACACCTTAAAAGCCTCTGTTATTTAATGTCTTTACTACATGTAACTGTACAAAATAAAACTTCTTTCTAGCCACTACTTCTTAAGAAAGGGATAAATAAAGAGATTTTATTTAAAGCTGAAGTTACCTAATTGGATATAGATAGATATATATATATATGTCTGTTCCTCTTGGAGCTGGAGAAAGACAGGGGAGCTTTGGATGGGGAGATGTTCCTTCCCAGGGAAGGGGTTGTGTGGTTTCTCAGTATCTTTGCACTTGAATCAGCTGCTCATTCACTGAGCAATTCTGAAAGACTTGGGGAATCAGAACAGTTCTGTTTGGAAGGCACCTCCAGCTCTCTTGTCCACCAGCACCATCAGGACATTGAGTTCCCAGTGTCCAGGGAGGGTTTTGCTGTCACCCAGAGGGACACCACTGGTCACTGACATCCATCAGGCCTCTGAGGCATTGACTGCAACCCCCTGGATGTGACCAGCCAGGCAATTCCTCATTCTCCAAACTGTGCCTCCATCAGATCCGTAGCTCACCAAAGGAGGGACAAGGATGCTGGGCGGGGCTGACGTGTCCAGGGCATTACAGAAGTCCAGAGTGGAGGCATCTGTAACTCTTCCCTTGTGCACTGCAGTGTAACTGCGGGCTGCGGTCACAGGGAATATGTTCTCCGGCCAGCTCACTCCCTGAGACCGATGGACAGTCACAAGAGAGGCGTCCCTGGATCTCTACAGAGACCTTCCCGGGTGGCGGTGCGTACCGGGGCTCGCAGCTCCCTGCAGCAGATGGCTGTGGTGCGGGTGACACAGCAGCACCCCAACTGCAGGGACCGAGGCGAAGGAATCGACAGGCATCACTTGTTTGAGTTCTAAGGAAGGTTTATTCCCCAGAGGAGTCAGGGACCAGTGACAATAACTGAGGGCAAAAAAATGCTTTTGAAGGAGGGGAGGGAACAAGGGGAGGACACAACTTTTTACCAATAGGAAGGCATTAAGGAAGGAGTGCAGGGGAAGGGCTATCCAATAGAAGCCAACAAGGGGAAGGAGCAAACCTTGCAATCCAATCTTGCTTCGAGGAAGGGATGAAGGACAGGGAACAGTCCAGAACAAAAGGCTGTGCTATCTTTGATAGACAGGGGGATTGACACTTGGCGGGAAAACCTTGGGGTAAACAACTCAGGACTGAGCTATCAGGGAAGCCAAATGGGGTACATGGAATGAACCATTACAAACTTACAACAAGGAATATTTAAAACTTACTACAGAAGAACAAGCTGTAAAATAACAGACTACCACACTGCGGTGTTGCGGTGTGTTTTCTATTGTGTTTTCAATGGCAATTCAGTTTCAATGGTCGGTTTTATAATTCTCCCCCCCCGTCTTTTGTATAGTTACAGCATATTTTATCCTTAATGGATTGTTCTTTTGCACCTCTTTTGTTGGTCTTGCCCCGGTTTTCCATCTTCCCAAAGACCTGCCCTTTGTTCCCGAATGTTCCCTGTTCCTCCTCCTAGGAGGCACAATGTCAGTCCCTCCTCATACCTGCCCCTTTCTCCAGAAACTTTCCTGTCATTTTTGTATCCCTAGAGGTCCCCTTGGTTTGTTTAAACTGTTCCCCTCCCCTGTAATTCCCTATTGGTTTAAACATTGTATTCTCCGCTTTGGGCTTCTCCCCACATTTCTCCCAATTGGTTAAAGTTCTGCCCCCTCCCCTTGAACCTGCCCTGTTTAAAATCCCCTTCCACAGCCTGGATTTGTGTCTTTCTGTCCCTGACCACCCTGGGAATAAACACCTTTGGGAATCATACAGAAGACCTCTCCTTGTTCCTTGTCCTTGCCCTCGATGCATTCCACCTGTGCCATAGAGTGCTTGTGCCCTAGAGCCACACCCTGAATTGTGTGGCTTTTTGGGGGCAGCTCCCTCCTGGCGACAGTGCTGGGAGCAGGCCGGGCTGAATAACTCCGGCACCGCTTCACTGAGGCAGCCACTCCATCATGGAAGCCTCTGGCTTGGTCAGGCAGCACAGACCCACCGTGTGCTCCTCAAGGTTTCCTGCTGAGGAGTTTTTGCAGGTTGAGGAGGAGTTTTTGCAAGACAATGGCCACATTCAGCCGATGCACAATCCAGCCTGCTGGTAACAATGGATAATGGACATGTTCAGAAACAATGGATAATGGACTTATTCAGAAATGGGGACAGTATATCCTTGAGGAAGATACAAGAAGAAGAGTCATCAAGACTCAGCGAGTTTGTCGGCAAGTTTGAGGAAAGAGAAAAAAGCAGAAGTAAAGGGTGGGCCAGATGACCACAGCAAGGCACGTGAAAAATCAGATGATGCAATCAGCGTTCTATTTTCGATGCGTGAACAGCTAGGATTGACCAATCATGTGTTAGCTAGAGACGCATGCACAGTAGAAACTTATTATAAATATAGCCTGTTAGAATAATAAATTTGGCTTCCCTGGAGCATATTGATCATGGCGTGATGTCCAATTCCTGATCCTCCGCACCCCATTTCTGGTGGAGAATGCGGGCAACCCCAGCGTGATAGCACGAGAGGGACTCGACGACAGCAACTTGGCTGCAGTGCAGAAGCTCGGAGCCAGCCTTCGAGGAGCGCAGAAGCCGGTCAAAATATCCTCACTGCCCCGGTGAGAGGAAAAGGTTGCAGACTGGAGCTCCAATTGTAGACAACTTGAATCTCGCCCTGATCCAGGTGAGCGGCCGGGGAGGAGATGGGGTCTGAACACGAATGGGAAGGTGTCCAGAAAGTCCTCCGGCATATCCTCTCTAAGAGAGAACAAAAATATGATGCTTCCACTTTGAAAGGACTAATACGCTGGGCTTGGGACCATAATCTCATAGCAGGAGCGCAGGTTGCTTTTGAGATTTCAACATGGGAAGCTGTGGGGCCTTTGCTGCTGCAGCTTGTGCAGCACTTGCCTCTGAGTCAGATGGAAATCAGGCATTTCCAGTAACTCCAGTTCAGCAACTGTTGTCTACGACCTTAGATATCCCCTCATGCTGTCCACAACCCTTCAGCTCAGTTTCCACACCAGAATCGAGCATTGCACCAACTGCTGCCCCAGCTCAGAGCGGGAATGAGGAAGCCGCTGCCTCTTCAGGGGGTTTAGGCTGTCAGACAAAGGACAGTTGTACTCAGAGTGAAGAAACTGTTGATAACAGTAACTTAGAAGCAAAACATGCAGTAAGTAAAACGGATGAGGAAGGAGATGTTGTCATGAGTGGTGCTTCTATCGAGGAGGATTTGAAATCCCTAGTGGGCAATTTGCAAAAATTAGTGATCCAGCTAAAGGATTCAGTCCCCAACAGAGACTATTCTTTTGAGAAAATGGAACTGCCAATGGTAGTAGGTTCAGACAGGCAATCAGGAAAGCAATTACCAGCCTCTCGTTTTGTTTCTGAGACAGGATTAGAGCCGGTTAAATGAAACCCTCCCCCTCATACTGTTAAGAATGTGGAATTAGAGTTAGAATGTGATCCAGAAATAGAAGCATCTCAGAAACAAAAGTGGAAGGGAGTTATTACAGAAGCTGTTGTGGAAGGGACTTTCCTCTCAAATGACATTGAGGCTTTCCCTGTAGTTACTAATGCTACAGGTAGAGCTTGGGAACCTTTCGATTGGAAGATTTTAGGGAGGTTAAGGGCTGCAATTTCACAATTTGGTTTGAAATCCCAACTTGTACAGTCACTTCTGCAATATATTTTTACCTCTAACACATTAATTCCAGCTGATGTTCACACCCTGATAAGACTCATAATGCCACCCCATCAGCAGGTGATGTTCCATAAAAGCTGGGAGGAAAAATGTGCCCAGGAAGCAGCAAGCCCTAGAGTTCAGGGTGACCCTCTGTATGGTTTAACAGCACAACAGTTGCTTGGCAAAGGACCCTGGGCTACTGCCACTGCTCACGCCAGGAGCATTGATCCAGTC
Source organism: Motacilla alba alba (assembly GCF_015832195.1). Lineage (NCBI taxonomy): Eukaryota > Metazoa > Chordata > Aves > Passeriformes > Motacillidae > Motacilla > Motacilla alba. The sequence continues at coordinate 19,349,339 of NC_052027.1, read as the reverse complement.
TTATAGATGAGCCAACAGCTAGCATATAATGCCATCCTTGCGCTTCCAGATGGGTTACACACTAAGTCTTTCACACAAATTTGCCAAGGAGGAAATGAGGACTTTGATAAATGTTGTAGACCGATTCCATGAAGCTATCTATGATCATCCTGATTTGGAATCAGACACAAAGGTACCATTGTTCAATATGCTGGCTTTTGACAATGCTAATGAGAAAACTCGGCAGATTTGGGGTACTTTAAAGAAGGGAGCTGATGTCACAGAAATGTTGGAACTGATGGCTAGAACTACAGAAAGACAAAAAGCAGCCTATGCAGCTGCTGCAGTGCAGGATGCAGTAAAACCACTGCTTTCTAAACTGCAAAAGAGAGCAGAAGGAAAGACTATTAAGTGCTTTGGGTGCAGTAAGATTGGACAGGTTCAGAGTCAGTGCCACTTTGCAACAACAAAAAAGTTTTGTTCCATCTGCAAAAAAGATCACCACAATACTAAAGAAGGTCGTTTCCAGGGAAACGGATATCTGAATGCGCCCCCATGCGCCAAGACACAAGCATGGGGATCTGCATGGATAGCTCACCCTGCAACCGAGGAGGAGGAGGACTTTATTCACTCAGATCATCAACTTCTGGGAGCGCCGGAGTGGACGTGGCAGCCGCAGTAGACGTTACCATCATGGACTCTGCTGTACACCCGACAGATACTAATGTAAAAGGACCCTTGGGGAGTGGGCTTAGTGCTTTTCTGTTAGGGACATCATCTGCTAGCAAAAAGGGATTGGATGTAATTCCTGGGGTTATTGATGCAGACTATCAAGGGGTTATTAAAATCATGGTTAGGACATTTTCCCCTCCTATATTCATTCCCAAAGGTTCACGAATTGCTCAACTTCTTCCTTTTAAGTCTTGTGTCCCCTGTACAGGCTTCAAGGAGCAGGGAACAGGAGGCTTTGGCTCCACAGGTAACCCAGAAGTATATTGGGCTATGGACATCACAAGAGGTAAACCAGACAAACAGGTAACCGTGACACATCCTAATGGTGATTCTATTACTAGGAATCTCATAATTGACACTGGAGCAGATGTAACCATCATTTCAAACCCAACATGGCCTAAGAATTGGGCATTGGTCAATCCTGTTTTAGGCATTGCAGGAATTGGAGGGACTCAGGCAACTCAATTAAGCAGAGAAGTGATCTCTTTTCCTTTCCCAGATGGAGTGAGTGTATCTACAAGACCCTACGTCATGCAAACTCCTGGTACTTTGCTGGGTTTACTTGGCAGGGACCTGTTAAGCCAGCTAAAAGCTCCCATTGTTACACAGCCTTTTTAGCAGCAGCCAGTGCGGGGCAGCCAATCCTCAAAATTACCTGGACCACTGATACACCTGTGTGGATTGAGCAGTGGCCGCTGTCAAAGGAAAAGCTGCTCATAATCCAACAATTAGCGCAAGAACAGCTTGAGGCAGGACACATAAAGCCATCCACTAGCCCTTGGAACACCTCAATTTTTACCATCCCGAAAAAGAGTGGGAAATGGAGGTTGCTACATGATTTACATGCAGTTAATGCAGTAATGCTAAGTATGGGTGCCTTGTAACCTGGTCTTCCATCTCCTACTATGATACCTGAGTCATGGAATCTGATGATCATTGATCTCAAGGATTGTTTTTTCACTATTCCCTTGCATCCAGACAATACTAGTAGTTTTGCATTCTTTGTTCCATCTGTCAATAAAGCAGAACCCTACAAAAGGTATGAATGGACTTATTTGCCCCAAGGCATGCATAACTCGCCTACGATGTGCCAAATTTATGTCGCATGGGCACTAGAACCTGTTGAGCAACAATTCCCTGAATGTATCATCTGTCACTATATGGATGATATCTTAGTGGCTGGGAAACAATTGGACTCTGTAACTGTTTTAAAAACCATGACAGCTTTGCTAGAGGAGAGGGGGTTAAAAATTGCTCCTGATAAGGTGCAACATTCATCTCCTTGGAAATATCTCGGGTGGCAGATCGATCAGTCTTCAGTGAGACCACAGAAACTCACCACACCACTGAAATGAAAACTGTACATGATCTCCAGAAGCTAGTGGGGGATATTCCATGGATTATAACTATTTGTGGGATAACTAATGAAGAACTTGAACCATCAATACAGTTACTAGGTACTTTGTCTCAGGCAGATGATCGTCGGACCCTGGATAAGAGACAGCAGCAGGCCTTGGATCACACAGCCACAAAGGTTGCTACAGCGCATGCACATCGCGTGATCGAGGATATTCCAGATCTTTTGATGATTACCAATCAGAGCAAAGAAGGTGACCATTATGCCAAGCATCCTTTCGCCTTGATTTGTCAATGGATAAAAGCTCGGGCTAATCCCTTAGTCGTTTTGGAATGGGTATTTTTACCTGTAAAACAGTCTAAGAACTATTACCACTCAATTGGAACTTTTTGCTCATTTGATTATGAAGGGCAGAGGGAGGATATTGGAAATCTGGGGACATGAACCATATGCAATTGTAATACCATTGGCTAGCTGGTATCTGGAATGGGGAATCAGGCATTCTGTTGCTTTACAGATAGCTTTGGCTGATTATGATGGTAAAGTTCACAATACTTATCTGCGCCACCGGGTGTTATCTTTATTGGAGCATCAGCGTCTGGAGGACAGGCCCTGGAGGTCTGACTGTCCAGTATCTGGGCAGCCAGTATTTACAGGTGCAGGTGAAAGGTCAAAAATGGGCTGCCTGCACGTGGCAGCAAGACAAAGAATGGCAAAAGCATGTCATTTTTGGAGAGGTAAAAGATTCGTTGCAGACATTAGCATTGAAGGCTGTTATTTGGGCTTTTGAAAATTGGGACAATGAGGCCATTAGCATTGTTTCTGATTTGCTTTATGTAGTTGGCTGTGTCCAACACCTTGAAAGAGCAGTACTTAAGGAGGTGAGTAATAAACACCTGTATTCCCTTTTAAGCCGATTGCTCAAAAACTTAAATCAATGACAGCAGGAATACTTTGTTACTCATGTTTGTAGTCATAAAACAACGCTCGAGCTGATCGGTTGGTAGCCACTGTCTGGCCAATGCCAACCTCTGATAAATTTCAGCAAGCTAAAAATTCCCATGCCTTTCTTCATCAATCTGCAAAAGTGTTAGTTAAACAATTTGGTGTTCCCCTTGCTGATGCTACTGGTATTGTGCGATCCTGTCCTGATTGTCAATGAGATGGCATTGGTATAGGCACTGGTGTCAACCCTAGGGCTATACAGCCTTTGCAATTATGGCAAATGGATGTAACTCATGTAGCAGAATTTGGTCAGAAAAAGATTGTACGTGTTTGCATTGGTAGCTACTCTTGTGTTGTATGGGCTACTCCCTTAACAGGTGAGACAGCATGTCAAGAAGCATTAGTACAATTGCTTGGCCATATTAGGTATCCCCTTAGCAATTAAGAATAACAATGGTCCAGCCCACTATTCCTTATGATCCAAGCGCTTCTGTAATTTATGGGGTATTCGACATGACACAGCAATCACCCAGGTGCACTCACTGCCACTCTGGCCTGAAGGAGAAATGGAAGAAATTAAGCAAATTTCCATTAAGGTCCTCTTAGACGGAAGAACCAAGACACAGGAGACAAGAAATCCTTGGAGGCAGCCAAACTTCTAGACAACATGCAGAGTGACCAGGAGGGATGCCATGGTGGGTGCATTTCCCTCAGCCTTCCCCTGGGACTCAGCAGCCGGGGGCTTTGGCTGCACATCTGGACACGCCGTGCCCGGCACAGCAGGAAGGGATGCATGGCAGCCTGGCTGCCCCGCTGCTGCTCTCACGGCCTGCAGGGCTGTTTCCCAGCCTGGCCTGGCTGCAGCTTCTGGCCAGCCTCTGCAGGAAGGCATTTGGCATCAGCTGACAGGCAGCCCAAACTGCACCATGGACCTAAAATGCCCTGCAATTTCCCGGTCTCTGGGCAGATGCAGAGAGGCAGCTGTTTGTAGCAGGGAGGGAGGCCCTGTGGCAGCCCCAACAGCCGTGGCCTTTCCCTGATCTTTATCCATGTCTTTGACAAGTGGTACTTCCTGAAGATGCCACCGGCCCAATGGGGAAGGGTTCCACCTGATCCAGCTGTCCCTTTTTTTTCTCTAGAGATAGACCAAAAAGCTTTGCTGAAGGCAGCACTTCCAGAAGGAAGCAATGGCTATGTGCCAGTCACTGATACACAAAGGGAGGAGATGCCAGACAGTGCCACAGAAGGTGATTGCTGTGCCAGGCTCAGCCAGGCTGAGCAGTCCTGCTGGGCTCCCTCTGTGGGAGACACTGCTCCCGAAACCTGGGAGCAGCTGCATGGGGTGCCCATGGTGGGGAAGGGGCAGAGGGGGAGAGCAAGGCTCCAGTGGGTCCTGACAGGGCCTGACTCTGTCCCCTGGGGCTGGGCGAGCTGTCACGGGCCAGGGAGGGCCAGGGCTGGCAGTGGCTGCTCAGGGATGGCTTTGGCCCGTGTCCCTCGAAGCAGCGACTGCCCAAGCAGCTGCGCTGCCCCCGGGCTCTCCTGCCGGCCTGCTGGGCTTTGCTGGGTGGCACAGCCTGTGCCAAGGGGCGGCAAGGTGCCTGCAGGCCCCAGCTCTGGGGGAAACAGAGAACGTCCTGCCCGTATGCACCGTGCTGCCAGCTCAGCAGGGCAGCACAGCACGGGCTCACGCTCCCCATGGCTCCCACAGATGTTATCAGTGAAGCAGGAATATACGCCCCGGATCCAGTGCGCCTCCCAAGAATTGTCTGCCCCCAGGATGTGCGCAGGTCCTGCATGATAGGCGCGGTGGTGACACTGTTCACTGTGCCCCTTGTGCTGGTCGGCTGCTATCTTGGCATTCGCAAGCTGTACGAGATCAGTCAGTCAGTTCACAGAATCACAGAGTCACAGAATTTCTAGGTTGGAAGAGACCTTTAGGATCAACAAGTCCAACCCATGTTCTAACGCCTCAACTAGATCATGGAACCAAGTGCCACATCCAGTCTTTTTTTAAACACATCCAGTGATGGTGACTACACTACCTCCCTGGGCAGATGATTCCAGTATTTGACCACTCTTTCTGTGAAAAATTTCCTCCTTAATTCTAGCCTGTATCTCCCTTGCCACAGCTTGAGACTGTGTCCGCTTGTTCTGTCTGTGGTTGCCCGGAGAAAGAGACTGACCCCCAGCTCACCACAGCCACCCTTCAGGAAGTTGAAGAGAGTGATAAGGTCACCTCTGAGTCTCCTTTTCTCCAGGCTAAACAACCCCAGCTCCCTCAGTCGTTCTTCATAGGTTGCTGATGTTTCTCCCCACTTTTCTCATAACTCTGCTCCATAGCATTGGTAGCTGACTCGTAGTCATGCTGCTGTGGAGTTGTGGCCAGTCCATGGCTGTCCAAGTAACTCTGCTGAGGGCTCTGCTGCTGCCCTGTGCTTTCATTGGCCTCCTAATTGCTGGGCCTTGTCCTGGGGCCCCGCTGGGGCTGCAGCCAGTGCTGGCTCCCGCTGAGGCTGCCTGGCCAAGGGCAGCCCCAGGGGCACAGGGCAGAGGCAGAGCAAGTTCTCCACACTATTTGGGCAGCACAGTTCAGGACAGTGCTTATTTAGTAGCTCATGCAAAATTTCAGACTTTGCTCTTTGTGTGAGCCCTGTTCTGGATTGATTCCCAATCAGTCCTGCAGCCAGTTTTGGGTGAAGGCTCATGCCAGTCCTGAGCCTTGGCAATTCTGGGCTCAAATGAACAGCTGAGGCTGCACTGCACATGACTGGGCTTCAGAGCTCCATTATCAAAGGGATTTGAGGAGTTCAAATTACTGTACTTTTACTACATGGTTTTCTTCATGAAATTCAATCACTTTTTCCAAACTTCGTTTTAAAAATAACTTCTTTTCCAGGGCTTTTTACCATTGTGTGATATAGTAAGTAATGGCCTAGATATCAGAAGACTGTTAAGTACTATAAAATGGAATAATTTTTACATTCTTATGTCTTTCACAGACTCATGAAACTTATGTTGGTTTGATGTGACCACCAGAAGAGTTTTGCTCTGCTTTTAATTCAAACAAGCAGCAGAGCTGGAACCTGTTGCGAAGAGTCTCTTCACAGCTAAAGCAAACTGCCAGGGTTCTTTTTTCCAGCTCTTTGCAGGAAGATAAAAATCTCTCAGCAGTAAATATTCCTGACAAGTAACTGCTATAAACTAGGGATCTGGGCTGTTAGCTCCCTAACCCCTGGGTTCCTCAGAGCTGCAGCTCCCTGTTCTCTTTGCAGACAGGGGCTGCCTATGGATGACAGTCCCGTCTCTGGCCTGGTGCACACCAGGTCCACACACGAGCTGAGGGATCATCCTTGCACTCCCTATCCTGGAAGAACCGAGTTCATTGATGAATCTGACACAGTTTTATGCATGGCAGCAAAAGAAGGCAAAATAAAGGCTACAACTGGCACCACTCCAACCACTTTACATTTTGCTGTGTGCAATGGAGGCAGGAACTGCAAGTTTCCTATTCATGCACAATTTGCTGTCTCAGAGCACTCAGTTCTCAAAGTCACAGGGCCCTGCAGGTCTGTGTCTGAGATGACTTTAAAAACAAAAAACCCCTTTATGTGCAACATCTGTGCATCAAAACTTCACAACAGAAATCACAAACTGATTCCTGCTCTTAAGTAAATGAAAAATACCCAAAAAAGAAAAAATACAAAAGCAAAACTGTGACCAAATCAAACAGGCAAACAAAACAACTGCCAAGAGAAAAGCAAAACCAACACAAAAATCCCCACAAATCGAGAAAAAGATAAAAATCAGGTGAAGGAGGCAGAGATCCAAGAGCAACAAATGGGCAGAGGAACTGCAGAACTACAGAAATGACACATAGTAAGAAAGAAGAGATAATAAGTGGCTATCTCAGGGGATCTGAGACACTGTTCTCACCCTTTTGAAAACAATCTGACATCAAAAGAAACTGAAAGTCAATGATGATGAGTGTGATAGTTGGAATCTCCATGTTCAGCTTGAATATATTCATAGTGTGTTAGTTCTGTTTTTCCTTGTTAAGTCACATCATCTGGCAAGGGGGGCTTTTCTGTCCAAAGAAAAACACTGTAGTGGAAAAGGTGGCCAGCTTGGAAAACATGAAAAACAAGAGCTAGAAACCAAGTCCTTTTTAAAAATATGTTGGTTGGTTGGTTGGTTGGTTGGTTGGTTGGTTGGTTTGCTGTTTGTTGGTGGGTTTTTTGTCTGTCTTGGAAAGCAGCCCCTCGGATGTTAATGCACACAACAAGTCCTTTGTAAAGGGCTGTCTTTGCAAAAAACCAATTTGCCAACTGTGTCATGCAAGGCAGAAGGAGCTTCCCTTGGGCTACAGCTGGAAGGCCTGGAAATGTGTTCCAGAAACTCATGATAGGACAGCGTCTGATTAACACAATTTAATGTCATGAAGTACAAGATGTAAGTTATCCAATAAAGTAATCAGAGTATTTAAATGCCAAGCAGCGGGAAAGGGCTGTGCATTGGAATGACAGGAATGGGACACAGAGGCGTGATGGACAAGTTTCCCAGCCAAACCAGAGCAGAAGCACTGGGAGCACAAAGGGACTCACCCAGCAGGCCCAGCAGCTCCTTGCTGAGGGCCCATTTCATGCAAGAGCTGGCACTCAGAATATTAAATCAATTAAAAAGAAAAGGGTGGGGCGAGGCGGCCTCAGAGGTTCGACTCCGCACTCTGCTTTTGTCACCAACATTATCCAAGTTCCTGTGCTTGTTTTCCTGGAGAATTTGCAGTCAACAGAGCTTCAGCCCCTTTGATCAAATCAGTCTTAAGAGCAGCTCGGGGCTGGGTCAGTCATTTAAACGCCAGCACTGACTGGGCTCCAGGCAACAAAAGAACAGGAGCTGCCTGCCACCCATACAGCTTTTCATATTAATGAGCACAAAGCCTTTATTCTTGCAAACTGAGGGATGCTGGGGGGATCTTTGCACCATCAGGCCGAGGTACAAGGCTCTGGAGCTACACAGCACTGTGGTGAAGAGGGGAACACAGGTGGGCACAATCCAGGCTGTTAGCGGTGCCCTCACCCCCTGATTAGGGACATCACAATTGCTTCTGGAGCTCCTAAAGCAGCTGGTGAAAAACTGATCTTCTTTTCTCAGCCCCTGCACACTGACAGGCAAGTTGAACAGAAAATGTGCCCCTTCCTCCGTTATCTCTGAGCATCAAAGCAAAGAACCAAGGAGAAAGAAAGAAAAAACCCAACCAACTAAAATCCAAATAATTTTTTTGCCTGGGCTGATTTTTTAAAAGAGCTTTATAAGACTGATTAAGCCAGTGCTGAATTAAGAATGTCACATGTTATGTGCCTTCCACAAAGTGTGGGACAGCTGCTGCCATGCAAAGGTGGGTGCAGGGTCAGACCCTTTACTTCAGAACCAGCCCTGCCTTCCTGAGGGACAGAAATTCATCTGTTAGAATCCCTTGGAGCTTCTGGAGCTGCTCTTGGCCCACCTGTGGATAACTGGGCTGCTGTGGAGCAGCGGAGAACTTTCAGCTTGGTACCCATGTATGGGGTCTGCAGAATCTAAGCAGCATCTTTGTGGGCCAACAACAGACTGGAAAGGAAAAACCAGCATCAGAAACCAGTGAGATGGAAAACTTCTGGCTGTTGGAGATAAAAAAATGTCAACTAAAATCTCCATGGCAAAGAAGAACCTTTCTCAGAAGGATTCCAGTAGAGTAAATGACACAGGTGTTGGAATAACAGCCAGTGCCCACAGCAAGGACAATTCCTTGGAAGAAAAGCCAGTGCACACTGCAAAGACATTTCCCTGTCCTGTGGGCTCCATAAAGCACGCATGAACACGGCACTTCTCCTGAGAGCTTCCCAAAGCATCTCTGCAAGAAGCACTGGAGAAGTGCATGGAGCAAGAGTTCTGCAAGTGCCAGGCTCTTGTGCAGCAGAAAAGTTGTAAAATATGAAAGATTCTAGCAACCACAAGGAACCCATCACTTATGACTTGTAAATACTCCAGCGAATCTCAGTTACTTCTGGGCGAAAACAAATACAGGGCAAACTTTCCACAGAATGGTTTCATGACAAAATTCCAGTTTGTCTGCTCCTGTTTGTGGGAGAAGACGAGGTTACAAGCTGCCCAGCTCAAGAAGAAAAGGAGGATCTACACTTCCCCGTCATATTTTCCTACTGACAAAGGAATTAAAACCAAGAATTTGGGTAAATGGAGGGATAAAACTGGAGTATGGATGAGGCTTTACATCCTAAGAGACTTCATTTGCTAAAATACAAACAGTTCTGTTGTGCATGGATCTCCTTGCTAAACCTCTTTGTCTTCAAACTCCCTTCCTCCACGGCAGAAGTGAACCAGCTCCATATGTCAGAGCTTCAAGTTAAAAGCTCTGCGATTGGTTAATTTTAATGGATCCATTACCAGTCCGTGGGCTTGCTGTCAGGAGGAGCTCAGGTGGCTTTTTGTTGAGATCAAAAGCAATGTGCCATTTGTCCCAGCTCCATCTGTCCTGTGACAGCACCGGCTCCACCGAGCACGCTGAGTGTTCTCGTGCCATTTCCAAATGAAAATTGAACCTCCTAAAGAAGCCAGGCCAAAATCACGAGAGAGTAGTCACAAAAAATCATTTAGGCAGTTTGCTGGGTATTGATCTGACAGCTAGCACCTCTCCAAAGTCCAGGCTACACTAAACAAGGCTCTTTCCTCTGTAAGCAGCCTTCCAATTTGTAGTGTTTCATACACCATGCAGCAGAACAAAAAGCCACTTCCACTGTAGAAACATGAGCTGCAGCGATGCAGTAAGTTGTGCTCAGTAGCTGACCTGCTGATTTAGTTTTGAGGCAGTTTTAGCCTGGAGATACTACCATAAAATTTCACAAGAAAACTATCAAGTATCTCAACTATGCAGTGTTATGGTATTTTCTACTTCCAATATTGCCAGCACATAGCTTAAGAAAGAAAGGTATTTACCAACCAGCATAGATGAAAAAAATTGAAATGAAAAAAGGGCTTTTAAGGATATCAGAGTGATGGCCACCAGTCATCTTCCAGCTTTGCAGGATTTCAGTTCAAAGTCAATCTAAACAAGCCAGCATATGTCAAGCAAGAAGGAAATCACAGCCCGTGTCTGCTCCTAAACCCAAGCTTTGCTATATCAAAGATGGATGGTATCATTTTCCAGCTCTCAATAGATGTGTCATAATTTACAAATAAACAAAATATCATGCATAGAAATATTTCATAGATTAGTAAAACAGATAGATAGATACATACATACATACACAGAAAGATAGATGGATAGACTGGCAAGGCAGATAGAGACATATGAATGCACTTGCCTGTGTAACTTTGCATAGAAAGGGATGGGGAAGTGAAAGGTTATTCTTTTCCACACATGAGAAACAATCTTTTTTCCAGAAGAGTCAGCTTCCTTCTTCAGTGACCACCAGGGTACCTGAAGACCCCACCAAGAAGGCCCTGTGATCCCAGTGGCCTGTGCATCCAGCAATTCAAGAAAGTAAGGCCTGCCTCTTAATACTAGAGTGGTGTTAAAGACGTTCATTCTCAATTTTTGGTGACAAGAGGAACGCACTGAAGCCAGTTACTGTAAAATGCCAGCACAAGCACCTCTGCAAATCACAGCCAAAGGAAGGACAAAGCCAAAGTGTCCCACAACCATGGCCCAAGTGTCCAGAGATCCTCCTTCAACCCTGGCTGCATTGCAGCCCCACAGAGCACCAAGAAGAAAAGGGCCCTACAGAGAGCAAGCAAACTTAACCCTCTGGCAGGACACAAATTTAGAGGGCAAAAAGTTAAAAAAACCCCACACCCTCAGCCACACTTCCCAGTGAGAAAGGCTGGAAGTCTCTGCCCCTCAACACTTCCCCAGCAGGTTCACAAAGGTGACTGGGATCTAAGCTGTGCCCTCCGAAGGAGCAGAGCCAGCCCCCTGGAGTGGGAGAAGGCGCGGCCTCAGCTGTAGCCCCGGGTGCCTCCTGCGCCCCAGGGCAGGGCCCTGGCTGTAAATGTGTTGGGCTGCAGCACAGGGCCAGGGGGGAGCTCAGCAGCCTCATCGGAGCCCAGGGCCGCGGCCCTTCCCTGGCGGGGCCCGAGCCTGGCCCGGCCCAGCCTGAGCAGCCCGGAGTGGCCCCAGGGGATGGGCTTTGCCTGCCCGCTGTGCCCACAGGCCGGCTTTCTCCAGCCAGAGGCTTTCTCCCAGCTTTGCTAAGCCTCGGCCAAGTGTCCCTTTGCTCTGCTGAGGAGAGTAAAACCTCCCTCAAATGTAACCCCACTGCACCCCTCATGAGGGATCCCTGCGCACCTTAGGAGAGGCCATCAATTCTCCTTGATGCCTCATGAGGGATCCCTGCACCCCTTGGGAGGGACCCCAAAAAAACCCCGTGTGCCTCCTGAGGTCCTGGCCCAGATGATGCCACGGAAGGAAATGTGCCCTCAGCCCAGGGACGCTCAGCATGGGCTCCCCCAGGCCCTCGGGGCCCCGCCGCTGGTCACGGCAGCCCCAGCTGGGCTCCTGCCCGCCCACACCGTGGGCATCCACGGCTGCTCCTGGCCATGGAGCTCAGCCAGTGCTGCTGCCGGGTGGGCTCTGCTGGTGCTACCACCTGGACATAGCTGTGACAACTCCATTTCTTTATTAAAACATACAATGTGGGCCAAGCCCTGCCCTGGCAGGCAGGGGCTGCCCACCTTCAGTCCTGGCCGGGGAGCAGGACCAGGGGGCTCAGGGGCAGAGGGTCTCGTTGTGGAGGGGTGGGTTTTGGGACGGCCTCATGACGGTGCTGCAGCCACGGCAGGGCAGACAGGGGCAGAAGTGGAGAGCTGGGATAAACTGTCAAGTTCTCCCTGCCTGAGGTGTTCGATTCCTCTTCTGAACATGCACAGGAGCACCTGTGAAGAGAGGAGGTGGCTGAGGCCCCAGCAGCCAGTGGCACACAGGGAGCCTCCTGCAGCCTCTCTGCAGGGCCCAGAGCTGGCAAGGCTCCCCAGCAGGGCTGGAGCTGCTGGCCCAGCTTGGCCCAGCTGGACAGCTGCCCCTCAAGGCCCCGGCGAGCAGGGGACGGCTCTGGGGAGGGTCCCTGGCCAGGAGCGGGCCCCGGAGCGCCTCTGCCTCTCAGGGGCAATCTCCTCCCTGCTCTTTCTCCTCCCCGCCTTGCTTTGCCTCTGCCCTGTGCCCCTGCGGCTGCTCTTGGCCAGGCAGCCTCAGTGGGAGCCAGCACTGGCTGCAGCCCCAGCGGGGCCCCAGGACAAGGCCCAGCAATTAGGAGGCCAATGAAAGCACAGGGCAGCGGCAAAACCCTCGGCAGAGTTACTTGGAGACCCATGGACTGGCCACAACTCCACAGCACACTCACAGGGAATGTTCCCTGACTATGAGCGGCCTTTAAAGGAAGCTGTTTGAAGTAGAGAATTACAAAACACTCACCATTTTCTCTTCCAGCAATACCAGATCCCTGCATAGCAAATCATCACACACAGTGCTGCACCAGCCACAAGGGCCATCAGCTTAATCAAACAAGGTGCTCCCCAGCAGAAAACTCTTCTCCTGCTTTCCCCGATGTTGTCAGCACCTGTTGAGGTGGCGGCTGCACCTGTGGGAGCAGTGGGGAGCGTGAGCCCGTGCTGTGCTGCGCTGCAGAGCTGGCAGCACGGTGGATACGGCCGAGATGTTCTCGCTCCCTGTTTCCCCCAGAGCTGGGGCCTGCAGGCGCCTTGCTGCCCCTTGGCACAGGACTGCTGAGTACCTGAAGCCCTGAGCCAGCATGCCATAATTCCTCTGTGCTGTGCCCTTCTACTCCAGACAATACTTGCCAAAGACATGGATAAGGACAAGGGAAATGCCCAGGGTTTTGGAGCTGCTCCAGGGCCCTCCCTCCTGCAAACAGCTGCCTCTCTGCATCTGCCCAGAGACCAGGAAATTGCAGGGCTTCTCAGGCCCGTGGTGCAGTTTGGGCTGCCTGTCAGCTGATGCCAAATGCCTTCCTGCAGAGGCTGGCCAGAAGCTGCAGCCAGGCCAGGCTGGGAAACAGCCCTGCAGGCCGTGAGAGCAGCAGCGGGGCAGCCAGGCTGCCAGGCATCCCTTCCCGCTGTGCCGGGCACGGCGTGTCCAGATGTGCAGCCAAAGCCCTCGGCTGCTGAGTCCCGGGACAAGGCTAAAGGAAATTCACCCACCACGCTGGCTGTCCACATCACTCCGTTTTTGTTCCGGATGTTTGGATTCCGCCAGGGACTTACTAGCTGCTATTGGTTTGTTCTTCCTTCTCAGGGGACCTTAAGAGAAAAAGTTTCATTTCCCAGGAATGGGTCCCACAAAAGCAGGGCTCAGCCGGTGGGGTCAGCAGGGACACACTACTCACCCCTGCGATGGGAGCTGGGCTTGCGTGCAACGTCCACCAAAGGGCCTGGGAAAGTCCTCCCTGCAGACACACCTGCAACTCAACAGCCACAGAAGCTTCTGTCATCTCTGCTCATCTGCACGGGCGCCACTGAGCCGCAGGAGCAGTGAGGCGATCATGCAGGGCGAGGGCACACACGTGCATGGCTCTCTCCTGGCACCTGCAGCGATGCCCCCCTGGCCGAGCTTTGGGCTCTGAGCTGGCAGCTCTCCCAGGGGGAAAGGCCTTGACCTACCCTCAGCATCTCCCAGAGGCTCAGTAATGGATATGGGCTGGGAATCCAGATCAACTTCATCAACAGGATCATCTTCATCATCAGGATCACTTTCACCAACAGGTTCATCTGCAAGGAAAGGCGGGACAGAAGAGCTCCTGTGTCACTGCTGAAGATTCTCCTTCAGGCCCCAGTGGCAGTGAGTGCACCTGGGTGATTGGTGCCCTCCAAGGCACTCGCTCAGCTCTGCCTTCCACTCCGCAGCAGGGGCAGGGGGACCTCGTGCCTGCAGTGGCCCCACACTGGGATGGAAGGAGCCCCTTGCGGGGCAGTCCCGGGAGAAAGGACTCCCTGGAGCTGCCAGCAGCTCTAAAGCCAGCCCCAGGCAGGGCCAGGCCTTGGCAGTGGCAGTGGCAGCAGCTCAGGCTCCCTGGGCCAGCAAAGGAGCTGTGAATGGCACAGCCCCGGGGCACAGCCCTGGGCCCGGCCCCTTCCCTCTCTGCTCTTCTGCCTGGCTGCACAGAGCACACGGAAGGACACACTGGCATTGCACACGGGAGGGAGACGGACAGCTAAATGCTCCTTCCTCCCACTGACAGGCATCCTGTGGGAACACTGTGGGGTACAAGAGTAGAAGTTTGGAGGCCTGGATTTCCAGAATCCCTCAAATTTCAGAGGATCTTAAGGGAAAAGACGCAGGAATGTTGCTCTGGACAATGATTCCACTTGGACAATGATTACTCGGTTAGGAAATGGTGGCTGATAACCTACCTTCACCAAGCTCCAAGATCCTTAAACCGTGCTTTACCAGCGTTTCCAAATGATGCAAGTCACGATCCCAGTCTAGAAAGGAGCCCAGATGGGAGCCGTTCCATGGTGTGCTGGGATCCCCTTCTGTAGGGAACCGAGCACTGCAGGGGGCTCAGGTGATGCTGTGTGCCAGGACTGGCAGGCAGCAGAGAGGGCAGCTCAAGCCTCAGCCGGACTCAGGCCCAGAGGCACAGCAATTACCTCCTGTGACTGTGCCTGGCATGGCCTCCCTTCCTGCAGCAGAGGCTGCCAATGAGCCACTGCTTCCTCTGGGAAACTCAGCCTTCAGCACAGCCTCTCCTTCCATCTCTGCAGAAAGGAAAAGGGACAGCTGCATCAGGTGGGGCTGTTCCCCAATGGGAAGGTGGCAGCTTCAGGAGGCTGTGCTTGTCTAAATAATGGATAAGATTTAGAAGAAAGATCAGGTTATTTGGGCCGCTCCAGGGCACTCCCTCCACCAAAGACCTGCCCATCCAGATGTGCTCATAGACTGGGAGATTGCAGGGGATCACAGAGTTGCCCGTGGTGCAGTTTGGGCTGCCTGTCAGCTGATGCCAAATGCCTTCCTGCAGAGGCTGGCCAGAAGCTGCAGCCAGGCCAGGCTGGGAAACAGCCCTGCAGGCCGTGCAAGCAGCAGCGGGGCAGCCAGGCTGCCACGGATCCCTTCCTGCTGTGCCGGGCACGGCGTGTCCAGATGTGCAGCCAAAGCCCCCGGCTGCTGAGTCCCGGGACAAGGCTGAGGGAAATGCACCCACCACAGCATCTCTCCAGATCACTCAACTTCTTCTCCATGTGTTTGGAAGCCTCTGGGGACTTACTGTCTCCTCTAAGTTTGTTCCTCCCTCTTGGAGGACCTCAAGAGAAGTATTTGCATTTTCCCCAGGGATGGATCCCACAAAAGCAGGGCTCAGCCTGTGGAGTCTGCAGGGACACGCTACTCACCCCTGCGATGGGAGCCGCGCTTGTGAGCAGCAACCAGGAGAGGAGCCTGGAAAGTCTTCCCTGCAGACACACCTGTAACTCAACAGCCACAGAAGCTTCTGTCACCTGCTTCCTGCCAAGTTGTCAATGACTATTCTTTTAGGAACATTGGCAACCTACCTGCAGGAGGCTTAAGAGGCTGGAAATCTTCATGGAGCCAAGCTGCTGGAGAAGCCTTCCTAGCACGCTCATCTAGAAGAGAGCACAGATCAGAACCATTTCCAGGGTGTGCTGGGATGCCCTTCTGCCTTTGGAAGCTGGGCACTGCAAGGGAGTCGGGTAAGGCCTTGGGAGCCAGATGTCAATGGCCATGGCCAAAGCTGCACAGGGGCCTGGGGAGCTCTGGGCTGGCTCCTGGTCACTCTCCAGCCTCTCTGCAGGCCCTGTGCAAAATCCCTGGAGAGGAAACAGGGGCTGCCCAGGGCCCGTGGGGGCTCTCTCCCTGCCCCAGAGGAAAGCCTCCCTAAAGCCCTGGGGTAAGCCATGCCCAGCGCTTGCCAGGGAGCAGGGAGCGCTGTCCCGGGCAAGGGCAGCCAGGCTGCCGGCTCACCTGCTCCCCGCGCTTGCAGCGGAGCAGCCTGGGCCGCCCTGGCAGGCAGGGCCACGGCCAGGAGGAGCAGGAGGAAGAGGCGCAGAGCAAGGGCCATGGTGCCTTGCCCTGGGCCAGTCCCGCAGCTCTTGCTGCCACCGCTGTCCTGACGCCGCTGTCCCAATGTCAGCACCGCTGCTGCCACCGCCGCTGCTGCCGCAACAGTTGTGCTCAAGGACTGACTGCTCGGTCGTTGTGGTGCTGTGCAGCCACGGGGCTCTGGGACCTCTGTGACCTCAGAGCCTGCTGTGACCTCAGCCTGCTGTGACCCCTGAGCCTGCTGTGACCTCGTGGCTGGGGCAGGATTTTGTGGCAATGGATCTCAGGAGGTGCCCTTCCAGCGAGGAGAGTATGTCCCTCCCAGTAGCTATGTGCAATCTGGATTTTTTTCACAGGAAGTGAGTTCCATGATATTGCACAAGTGAGACTTTTCATGGTTCTACATGCAACGGCAATGTCCAGTCCAAAATTCAACTCACCTTGGTGGTCCCCACTCTTGCAGGCAGCAGCAGGCCTGCCACGCTGCCACCGAGTCCCTGCTGTGCACTGTGCTGGCCTTGGCACGTATTTAAAAAGTGAAGGACTTGATGCCACAGCTTACAAAAATAATGCAACACAGGCCATCAGGGTAGCTGCATGCTTTAGGGGACACCCAAACACACTGCACATCCTACAGGTCTCCTCAGGCACCCTAAAATATGATAGCCTGTGTGCCTCCCAAGAGATCCCCAACCCCTGCTCAATTTACAGGTGTCCCTCAGCCCCTGCACACCTTTGGACATACATCAAATTCCCTGCACAACTTCTGGCTGTCCCCAGTGCCCTGCACAGCACAGAGGTGACCCCAAGCCCCCTGCATGCCTTTACAGGGACCCAAACATAACACTCGGGGAGCAGCACCAGGGCTGAGCCATCTTCTGTGTGTGTGTTCACCATGTGTCCCTGGGTGAGCAGATGAGGCCTGGGGGGCAAATCCCCACTCTGCTCCTAAGAGATCCGGGGCTGCCCCAGGCCCAGGCTCTGTGGGGCTCGGAGCTCATCCCTCGGGCTACTAAGGACTTTCCTCAGAGTCCAGCCTCATTCCATTGTTCTCAAAGGAAGCACTTAAAGATGGCTTCCCTCTTTTCCTGGACATGCCACTGGAGGAGGTCCAGGCCCAGATGATGCCACGGAAGGAAATGTGCCCTCAGCCCAGGGACGCTCAGCATGGGCTCCCCCAGGCCCTCGGGGCCCCGCCGCTGGTCACGGCAGCCCCAGCTGGGCTCCTGCCCGCCCACACCGTGGGCATCCACGGCTGCTCCTGGCCATGGAGCTCAGCCAGTGCTGCTGCCGGGTGGGCTCTGCTGGTGCTACCCCCCTGGACACTGGGGTGATGGCTCCATCTCTTTTGTGCAACAGTAGAGCTGATTCGGGAAGTGCTATTGTGCTGGATTTCTTCAGCCTGACTAGCTGCCGACACCGACAGCGAGAGTGAGCCCACCCCAGAAAACTGTCGAATCTGGGCTGTGGCTGTAGGGCACTGCTGCTTTACAGCACAGG
The DNA here is from genome assembly GCF_015832195.1 of Motacilla alba alba. Taxonomy (NCBI): domain Eukaryota; kingdom Metazoa; phylum Chordata; class Aves; order Passeriformes; family Motacillidae; genus Motacilla; species Motacilla alba. Next base: position 19,331,757 of record NC_052027.1, on the reverse strand, counting down.
TGGACTGCATTGGAGGTACGGCTGTGCCGAGGGTAGGGACTAGGAACAGGAAGAGATCTTCCTGTATGTCTGCCCAATGTGTTTACTCCCCAGAGAATCAGGGACAGAAAGACACTGAATGGAAGGCATAGACCCACTTGTAAACTGGGGAGGTGGCAGGGCAGGATACAATCTTTAGCCAAGTGGGAGAAGCTGAGGGGGCAACACAAGGCAGGGAATACAAAGTTTAAACCAATAGGGGATTACAGGAGAGGAGAACAACTTAAACAAACCAATGGGGCTTTGAAGGATACAAAATTGATAGGGTCGATTCTAGAGAAAGGGGCAGGCTTGGGGAGGGATTGACATTCAATGGCAGGAGGAACAGGGAACAAAAGGGCAGGTCTTTGGGGAGATGGACAACTAGGGCAAAACCAACAACACAGGGGGAAAGGAGCAACCCATTGGTAGTAAAATATGCTCTAACAATGCAAAATAAGGGGGGGTTATAAAACTGACTACTAGTACAGAATTACAATCAAAAACATGCACTGCAAAAGGGAAGCTCTCAATGAAGAGAGAACCTTCAGAACCTCAGTGAAGGTTCAGTGGAGCACTTCCAAATCCTTTCCTGGCAGAAATAGAAGGACAAACTTGCCTTTATCACAAGCAAAAAGAGTGTTTCCCAACAGCAAACCCTTCCAAGGCCCTTCTGGGAATGGGGAACACATCTCGTGGGGCCAGCTGTATCTGTGGGAGCCATGGGGAGCGTGAGCCCGTGCTGTGCTGCCCTGCTGAGCTGGCAGCACGGTGCATACGGGCAGGACGTTCTCTGTTTCCCCCAGAGCTGGGGCCTGCAGGCACCTTGCCGCCCCTTGGCACAGGCTGTGCCACCCAGCAAAGCCCAGCAGGCCGGCAGGAGAGCCCGGGGGCAGCGCAGCTGCTTGGGCAGTCGCTGCTTCGAGGGACACGGGCCAAAGCCATCCCTGAGCAGCCACTGCCAGCCCTGGCCCTCCCTGGCCCGTGACAGCTCGCCCAGCCCCAGGGGACAGACTGTCAGTTAGTCTACAGCCAGCTAAGAGATTGTGCCAGTAATTGTGTGCTGCTTTTCTTCCCTGCAGTTGGTCCCAGAAACATCCCTCAGACTGCTGTAAATGCCCACACATGGTCTGATCAGCCCCAATGTTTCTCCAGTCTGCTCACAGAAATTTTCCAACAAATCCACCAATAAATTCTAGATTTCCTCTGTCAATTGCACACTTCAGTGTCCTTCCTTTTTTCCCAATACCTGAAAGTTCCTGCGTATAGTAATGGTCTTGAGGATCTCTCATTCTCTTCAGTCTTTTTTTTTTTTAATTAAGACAGGTGAAACAGCCTTATTTGTTTTAGTTTTGGCAGGTCTGTCTTTTTCTTAGCGTGATGGTTTACTTATTATCTACATGTAAACTTATTTTTATTTATTCTTCTTTTGTTCCCCAAGAAATTATTTTGACCATCTGTCATTCACTTCTTAGTTATTGTTCCATATAGGAACAATTTTGACTCTCTTTTTATAGGGATATAAAGATCGCAGAAAGCTGTATTTTTAATTTTGATGACACTCTCTCTCCCCACTCTCAGCTTTTACAGTGATCCTTTTTGAAACATCCCTGAGGATAGGTAGAGTTATTTGGGAAATGCTTGGCTTAACCTGGGAATGGATTATTATTTTTAGTGCTATAAACCTACATTGCAACAAGCTTCACACCACGGTCCTGATTTGTGGCTCAATGCATGGATGCCTGTCTGAATTAAAACAATGTTTGTGAGGCAGCTGAAGATTTTAGGCCTCCGAGATTAAAATTCCTGGGAGGAGGAAGAAAGGATAAAATCCTGTTTCAGGGGCTGTTTTTTCACTTCTAGTATGCCAGAAGTATGGTAGACTACACCTGCCTTCAAATGTCATTTAATGACAGAACAACTCTTTGCAGTGCCAGACACCAGGACAAATTACTCAACGCTGTGCCTCCCAACGCATCAGCTTTAATTCTAGTGAGAGGTAGGCCTTGATTACAGTCCGATTAGAGCAAATCAACAAAGCAATCTTGCCACTGTGTGAATGGCAAGAAGAATTTGCTTGTGAACAGATGAATACGTCCCACTCAATAATGAGCAAAATTTGCCTTGACTTGGAAGAAAGTAGACAAGGAGCAATGCAGTATTTGGGTTTTATCCAGTGATAAACGGGGCAAGAAGCTGTTACAACTTTACCTGTTTTACAGAACACAAGTATTGATACAGCCAATAATGCACCCACCTGAAGGGATCTTCAGGACATTCCTTTCTTTCCTAACAAGGAAAGGGCAGCAAAATGCTGGCATTTATCTGAACTGGAAGCCGTGTTCCTCTCCTGTTTCTCCTTGAGCACATGGTCTGTTATTTGCAGACTTCACTGCCCAGCCCATGAATCCTCTTGTGGCTAAATGACACAACTACCAAAACACAGGTGCCACATAATCACCCCAGCACTAATCCAGCACCGCTTTGATGGTGCACAGGAGCACAGAATGGCTTGGGTTGGAAGGCACATTTAAAGGCCATCTAGTCCAATGCCCTGCAGTGAGCAGGGACACCTTTAACTAGGTCAGCTTGCTCAGATCATGGGCTTGAATGTCTGCAGGGATGGATGTCCACTTCTCTGGGCAACCTGTGCCAGCGTTTCAAAACCTGCAGTGTAAAAAATGTGTTTCTTTCGTCTAGTCTGAATTGACTGTATTTTAGATGAAAACCATTCCCCCTTGGTCTGGTCACAAAAGGCTCTACTAAAAATTCTGTCCCATGTCTTTTACAAGCCCCCTTAAGGTACTGAAAGGCAGCAATCAGGTCTCCCTGGAGTCTCCTCCCTTCCAGGCTGAACACCGCCAGCTCTCCCGCCTGTCTCCAAAGCAGAAGGGCTCCAGCCCTCAGAGCATTTTGTCCCTCCTCTGGACGAGATGCAACAGGACCATGGCCTCCCTCTGCGGGGGACCCAGAGCTGGATGCAGTACTCTGTCGTGGTAGAGACGGAGACAATACAAAGCAACACACTCCATTTCCAGAAGGCTTCAAACCCTGATTTTATTTGAGCATACGTGCTTTTTCTGCACTCTTACAAAGCTCATAAGTTTACATTTTACTCATTGGTCACAAGAGACAAGCAAAGGGCTTATTGGAATAGGCATTTGCAGGTTTCTCTTATTCATCCTTCTTTCTTTCATGGTTTCTATGTGAATGACCTTGGTAGAAAATTCTTTCAGGGGCAGACATGGAGCCTCTTATCAAACTTCTCAAAGGCTCACAGAAGTGGCTGTAAAACCTCTTCCACAGTACTCCAGGTGAATCTCACCAGAGCAGAGAGGTGGAATCACCTCCTTCAACCTGCTGGGCACTCTCCTTAGGATGCACATGGCTGGCTCATGCCCAGCCTCTCATCTAGCAGCATCCCCAAGCCCTTCTTGGCAGGGCTGCTCTCCATCCCTTCATGCCTCAACCTGTGAGATCAGCTGGGCTGGGACTGTGTCACAACCCTTGGACAGAGCAGCAGGGCAGGAGGAGCTCCCTCCCAAAGAAGGCAGATCCCACTCCCCACACAACTCCACCCTGGTCATGAGGTCACAGCAGGCTCTGAGGTCACAGAGGTACCAGAGCTCCGTGGCTGCACAGCACCACAACGACCGACCAGTCAGTCCTTGAGCACAACTGTTGCGGCAGCAGCGGCGGTGGCAGCAGCGGTGCTGACATTGGGACAGCGGCGTCAGCAAGAGCTGCGGGACTGGCCGAGGGCAAGACACCATGGCCCTTGCTCTGCGCCTCTTCCTCCTGCTCCTCCTGGCCGTGGCCCTGCCTGCCAGGGCGGCCCAGGCTGCTCCGCTGCAAGCGCGGGGAGCAGGTGAGCCGGCAGCCTGGCTGCCCTTGCCCGGGACAGCGCTCCCTGCTCCCTGGCAAGCGCTGGGCATGGCTTACCCCAGGGCTTTAGGGAGGCTTTCCTCTGGGGCAGGGAGAGAGCCCCCACGGGCCCTGGGCAGCCCCTGTTTCCTCTCCAGGGATGTGTCACAGGGCCTGCAGAGAGGCTGGAGAGTGACCAGGAGCCAGCCCTGAGCTCCCCAGGCCCCTGTGCAGCTTTGGCCATGGCCATTGACATCTGGCTCCCAAGGCCTTACCCGACTCCCTTGCAGTGCCCAGCTCCCAAAGGCAGAAGGGCATCCCAGCACACCATGGAAATGTTCTGATCTTTGCTCCCTTCTAGATTGGGATCGTGACATGGATTATATGGAAAAGATGGTCAATGACAGTTGGAAGATTCTAGAGCAGAGTGGAGGCAAGTTCTCAGTTTGCCTTTCCTGACAGAATAATCAGTGTCCATGTGGCAAGAGCTCACTCATGTGCCCTTTCCCTTAACATAATCTCAGGGTTGAAGGAACCTGGAAATCCAGGCCTGCTCCCTTCTGAAGCCCTGAGTGTTCCCAGAGGTTCATTGTCAGTAGGAGGAAGGAGCATTTAGCTGTCCGTCTCCCTCCCGTGTGCAATGCCAGTGTGTCCTTCCGTGTGCTCTGTGCAGCCAGGCAGAAGAGCAGAGAGGGAAGGGGCCGGGCCCAGGGCTGTGCCCCGGGGCTGTGCCATTCACAGCTCCTTTGCTGGCCCCAGGGAGCCTGAGCTGCTGCCACTGCCACTGCCAAGGCCTGGCCCTGCCTGGGGCTGGCTTTAGAGCTGCTGGCAGCTCCAGGGAGTCCTTTCTCCCGGGACTGCCCCGCAAGGGGCTCCTTCCATCCCAGTGTGGGGCCACTGCAGGCACGAGGTCCCCCTGCCCCTGCTGCGGAGTGGAAGGCAGAGCTGAGCGAGTGCCTTGGAGGGCACCAATCACCCAGGTGCACTCACTGCCACTGGGGCCTGAAGGAGAAATGGAACAATTTTCCATTAAGGTCCTCCTAGATGGAAGATCCAAGAGACGGGAGACAGGAAATCCTTGGAGGCAGCCAAACACCTGGACCAGATGCTGAGTGATCTGGAGAGACGCCGTGGTGGGTGCATTTCCCTCAGCCTTGTCCCGGGACTCAGCAGCCGGGGGCTTTGGCTGCACATCTGGACACGCCGTGCCCGGCACAGCGGGAAGGGATCCATGGCAGCCTGGCTGCCCCGCTGCTGCTTTCACGGCCTGCAGGGCTTTTTCTCTGCCTGGCCTGGCTGCAGCTTCTGGCCAGCCTCTGCAGGAAGGCATTTGGCATCAGCTGACAGGCAGCCCAAACTGCACCATGGGCCATACACACCCCGAGATCCCCTGCAATTTCCCAGTCTCCAGGCAGATCAGGTGTAGGGCCTGTTTCAATGAGGGAGGGCCCTGGCCCTGCCCCAATAACCTGGCCATTTTCCTGATCCTTATTTATGACTTTGGCAAGTATTTTCTCCTGAAGTTGCCACCTCCTGGAATGTTGAATGGTTCCATCTGATCCAGCTGTCCTTTTTCCTTTCTCAAGCGATGGAGCAAAAGTCTGTGCAGATGGTGCCATATCCTACAGGAAGCAATGTCTCTGTGCCAGCCTTTGATGCAGGAAAGGAGGCGATGCCAGGCAGGGTCACAGGCACAGGAGGTAATTGCTGCACCGGGCTCAGCCCTCGTCAGGGCTGTGTGGCAGCAGCTCTTGCCCCGGGCCTGCCCTTGCACGGCCCAGCAGCAGCCAAAGCTGCAGGCGCCTCTGGAGGATTGGAGGCCTCTGGAGCTCGTTCCCAGCCCCGGGGAAACGGGACTCGTGCACCAACTGCGTCCCTCCCGCTGCAGCTGCTGCGGAGCTGGGCCTGAGTGCCCAGAGGCCCAAGGCACAGGAGCGGCCCCGAGCGGGAGCCCTGCTGCCAGCCCAGGGCCAGAGCCAGCCCCGGCTCCTGGCTGGGCAGGGGCTGCACTGGGTCCTGACAGAGCCTGACTCTGTCCCCTGGGGCTGGGCGAGCTGTCACGGGCCAGGGAGGGCCAGGGCTGGCAGTGGCTGCTCAGGGATGGCTTTGGCCCGTGTCCCTCGAAGCAGCGACTGCCCAAGCAGCTGCGCTGCCCCCAGGCTCTCCTGCCGGCCTGCTGGGCTTTGCTGGGTGGCACAGCCTGTGCCAAGGGGCGGCAAGGTGCCTGCAGGCCCCAGCTCTGGGGGAAACAGAGAACGTCCTGCCCGTATGCACCGTGCTGCCAGCTCAGCAGGGCAGCACAGCATGGGCTCACGCTTCCCATTGCTCCCACAGAAGTGCTTGGCAAGTCAGACAGAAATGCCCAGAATCCACGGAACTCCCCAAGAATTGTCTGCCCCCAGGATGTGCGCAGGTCCTGCATGATAGGCACGGTGGTGACACTGTTCACTGTGCCACTTTCCATGGTGCTGTGCTATGTTGGTTTCCGGTGGTGGAAGGAAAAGAAACTGTAAGTTTTTGCTGATCTCTCTCTTCCAGCTTCTTTAAAGGCTGCTGATAGAAAACACTCCACACTCCAAGTGAGGCTGCTGAGGAGTTGTGGCCAGTCCATGGTTGTCCAGATAACTCTGCTGAGGGTTCTGCTGCTGCCCTGTGCTTTCATTGGCCTCCTAATTGCTGGGCCTTGTCCTGGGGGCCCGCTGGGGCTGCAGCCAGTGCTGGCTCCCACTGAGGCTGCCTGGCCAAGAGCAGCCCCAGGGGCACAGGGCAGAGGCAAAGCAAGGCGGGGAGGAGAAAGAGCAGGGAGGAGATTGCCCCTGAGAGGCAGAGGCGCTCCGGGGCCCGCCCCTGGCCAGGGACCCTGCCCAGAGCCGTCCCCTGCTCGCCGGGGCCTTGAGGGGCAGCTGTCCAGCTGGGCCAAGCTGGGCCAGCAGCTCCAGCCCTGCTGGGGAGCCTTGCCAGCTCTGGGCCCTGCAGAGAGGCTGCAGGAGGCTCCCTGTGTGCCACTGGCTGCTGGGGCCTCAGCCACCTCCTCTCTCCACAGTCGCGCTGCTGCAGCTCCAGCATCCCGGCCGAGAAGGCGTGACTCTCCCTCGCCCCCAGGGAGCCCAGAGACCCTTGGTTTTGACAGCTCCCAGATGTGGCCTCAGCAGCAGCAGTTGCCCAGGAAAGCAGAGCACCCGCCCTCTGTGCCTCCCCCACGGCCCCCCAGCCCGGCCGTCAAGCGGAAGCCTCCCGAGATCCCCCCACCTCCTCCCCTCCCGAGCCCGCCGCCCTGGTCCAGCTAGGACTGGAACTGGGCCAGCCACGCAGGGCTTGGGCCACCAACACCTTGGGGCACCTGCTCTCCTCTACAAATAGCACGTGTTACCTATGGGCAACAGCCATAGTCAGTTTTCATACTCTCGGACCTTTAACAGGAAGGGCTGAATATTCTTCCCATGCCCTGTCTCATCCTTTACCACTTTGATTTTCATACAGCTGAGAGCTGGTTGCATCTCTTAAAGACTTTATTAGTATAGCATGTTTTACCCCACCTGTCAGGGGAAAAAAAATAAAAATTTCTTCAGTCTAGACTTTATTTTTAGTGTGGTTGGGCCACTCATATTTTGAGCAATTAATTTTCCATGGTACTTTTTCCCTTTTCCTTACTATCCATAAAAGTTCATCTGGACATAAAAATTACCAGAATTACTGACATTTACCTCAAAGCCCAGAGGGCAATCTAGCACAAAATATTCTCCCTGTGTACTGCACAACAAAAAATATTCACAGGAAAATACAGTGGCAGCTGAGGCTTGTGGAACTCCCAGAATACTGAGCCTGCAGAAGAGGCAGACAGCCCTGGCAGTGACTGAGGGGACTTCTCCTCACAGACTCCTCTGAAGGTGTGTCACTCCAGGATGGGAAAGCTTTTCAACCTTTGCCTTACCTTCCTCCTGTGCTAAAATGTAAGGCTCCTCCTGAGCTACAAGTGTCCATTCCTCAACAGAGCTATTCAGGTTCTTGACTTATCTCAAAGAGCAAAAGCAAGTGTGGTCAGAAATTTCTCATCAAAGCCTGTTTGCAAAGAAACCCCACCATATGTGAGAAAATATTTCTTAGCATCAGTTCACTCAAAAGAAAGCCAACCCTGAATTGAGCAGCGCTTTAAATGAACTTGAATTCTCTTTCCTCACCTATCAGCTGGATTGGTTTGCTCCTTTTTTGTCCTAGAGAGAATATTAGAACAATTGGCTCTTGACAGGACTCCTTGGATGGCTCCCAAACTGGTGGCTGCGCACCACACCTTGCCTGGGCTCTTAATGCAGCCTGTTAGCAGCACCTGACTTTGCCACCCTTTTCAGACCTTGGGTACGGCTGGTGCCACGGTCCCCTCCTGGCTCGTGGCATGTCCCTGCTGGTGGGGGAGCCCTGCTCGTGCTGCTGCCTGCGTTCAACAAGGCCGGTCCTACCCCCCAGCCGGAGACACTAAAGTCACTGCTTTGGGCAGCTCGTCTGAACGAGTTTAACGCTTCTCACCTCTATCCCAGACCCCTTAAAGCCCACACAGCAACGCCATGAAGTCACCTCATCTACAGAGGTGAGCAGGTCTGAGCAAACAGAATGTCGGCTTTCACGCACACTGGGGTTGCAATTTAGTGGAAGCACTCACTCGTTCACAAGCTCTACTTGTCAAAGTGGATTGTGCGATGCTATCGTGTTGCTTGTGTTTAAGAGAAACCAGAAGGGAGAAATGAGTGAAGAAATGAGAAACACGCTTGGGGAGCAGGCTTGGCAGACAAACGGAGCAGGGTGGCACGCGGCCGCTTTGCCGGAATCCCTTTTCGTGCCGGACAAAGGCAGACGCGGCTCCGCTGCGGGGCGAGCCGGGCGCTCGGCGAGCGGCGCTGGAGAGGCGGCGGCCCCGCCCCGCCCGTCCCGCCCCGCCGCGGGCCGGGGCCGAGCGCTCGGCCGGGCGGGAGCTCAGGATGCTCGGGCAGCCCCACGGGCCGGGCCGGCGCGATGGAGCCGCCTGAGGGCTGGGACCCCTACGGGCGGCCGGCCCGGCGCACGCAGTGGCTGGTCAGCGCCCTCGCCTACCACTACGGGCTGGACCGTGGCGTGGAGAACGAGATCGTCGTGCTGGCCACCGGCCTGGACCAGTACCTGCAGGAGATCTTCCACCACCTGGACTGCGCCGGGGCGGGCCGCATCCCCGGCGAGGACTTCCGCACGCTGTGCCAGGTGCTGGGGCTGGAGGAGGCGGCGGAGCCCGAGGAGTGCGCGGGGCTGTGGGACGGGCTCTCGGCCGAGCTCACCTTCCGCCAGTTCCACGCGCGGCTCTGCGGCCACTTCAGCACCCGCGCGGGGCCGCGGCTGCCGCTGGGCCGGGAGAGCGAGCACATCGAGACCCAGATCCGCCTGCGCAGCCCCCGCCGCCGCCGCCGCACCGACCCCGCCGGCCGCGGAGCCGCGGGCAGCGCCGAGCGGCGGCCGCCGGGGCCCTGCTCCCGAGAGTGCTACGAGGAGATCGTGGCGCTGGAGCAGGCCGAGGACCGCATCGCCAGGCTGGAGGAGGAGAACGGCAGCCTGCGGGAGCTGGTGGAGGACATGCGCGCAGCCCTGCAGAGCAGCGATGCGCGGTGCCTGGCGCTGCAGGTGAGTCCGGGCCGGCTTCTGCACCGGCCTCCCGGGGGCGGCTCGGCTGGCCCCGAGTGCTTCAGGAGAGATGCTGCTCTCGGAGAGTCAGTGTTTATAACCCCTCCACTGCCAGACTGAGACCGAAGTTGCTCGTTCATCCTCGGCATTAACTTTTTAGCAAAGTTTAGTTATAGGGAGGCTTTAAGGAGAAATGTGTGGCAGCGGTGCACCATTAAATATAGTTGTGATGAGCACTCTGTTAAAAGTGAGGGGGAGTTCAGCTTTACAAACCCATGTGTACAATGCTGCTGCTTCTTCTACTGCACGTGCAGTCAGGATGTGCTGATACCATATGCTGGATGTGCACCACTGCAGGGTTTTTCCTGAAGTGAGAAAGAACTTTTGGATTCCTACTTGCACAAGCACAAGCAGTGTCTCAGCCAGAAGTGCCTATAAGAAATATTAGAAAGATGTTTTCCTCAGAGTGTGGTCACAAGAGTTCCGAGTTGGAGCCGGTTCTGCAGGCAGGCTGATGAATAGTCTGGGGCTCCTCTGCAGAGCCCCATTAATTCTGGGGCTGGATTCTGCTGGTTCTGCTGCACTGCTGTACTCGAGTGACACACATACTCACTCAACAGCAGTTAAATTCCTCCGGCATGAAATAGCATGGAACAGGCAGAGCAGGGAAGGGCAGCATGGACCCATTGCTCTGGCAGGTCTGACCAGGTGTGATTTGATACTAGCACAGCACTCACCGAACTCTGCTCCACCTGTGACACTTCCACTTGCAGTAGATGACTGTTGTCTTCACAATGTCCAGCAAGGCAGGTCAGAGACACTTTTACCCTTTTCATCTAAAAAAGGGAAAGGAGATCTGCAGCAAACCCGAAGTCACCAGTCAGAGGTCCCAGGAAGAATGAAAACGACAAAGAGGAGAGCTCCAGAACACGCCCAGCTGCTCCCTGCTCTCTTCTTCTGAACACAACTTCATTGGAAATATCTTTTTCAGCAGACTACTTGACTCCTGAGTACAGACCATAGTAATGACATTAAAGCTATACAGAAACTTGTGCAATAACATGCTAGTGAGTAGTTTGAAATTAAATGCATAGCTAGGTATTAACAACTACTTTCCAGAGATTGTTTCCTTGTCTCTGTATTTGGCAAAGGCCAAGTAGCTTTAGCTGCTGATCAACTCTGTGTGATTAAAAAAAACAACAAACCAACAAAGCACAATCAGCCACTTTCAGTCTTCATTAAAACCCATCAATTTCTCCCTGCTTTGTGCTCCTGGTCGTTACAGGTGGGACTGCGGAAGAGCCATGCCAGCCATCCGAAAGAAGGATCCTGCTTCGTAGGGAGGAAGAGAGCATTAACACAGAAGCACTCTCAGACCAAGTGCCTCCAAAGTGTCCTGGAGGAAATGGAGCTCATCCGCAGCTCCAGGGATGGGCAGATTGAAGAAGCCATCAGGTTCAGTCAGGAGCTGGAGAAGGAGCTGAAGAGCTCTCAGGAAGCTCTGGTCAGCCTGGAAGATTGCAACCGTAACCTGAAGAGGGAGCAGGCAGAGATGAGGAGGAAGGTGGAAGAGGCCAGACACGCTGTCCTGAACAGTCTTGGCAAAGTGAAGGAGCTGGAAGTGAGAGCTAAGGAAGTGCCACATCTGCAAATACACATCCAGCAGCTGGAATCACAACTGCAGCACTACAGGTACGTTGGAGTCTGACAAAAAGTGCCTATAAAATCACAGTGCTGGGGCACAAGTGAGTTGGACAATCTCTGGTTGGGGCTTATTAGATGTCTCCAAAGCACCTTGTAAAATCTGGCCAGAGGGAAGTTAGCAGCTGCTCATGCATTCTTCACTTTAGGAGATCTGGGAGTCTTCCAGGCCAAAGTCAGGGTGCTGATCTACAGAGAGCTGAAGTTATTCCTCAGACACACAACAACAGAACTCAACATGGTAATGCTTCAGGAAAGCCCCAACACAAATGCTGACAGTCCTTCAGAAACCATTTCCAACACACTTTTTCCCCTGCCTTTCCTGGTCCCATCCCAAGCCAGCTGTAATCAGATGGCTGACTCTCCATTTCATATAAAAGCTCTTCAACTTGTCCTAGGAGCTGGGGAAAAGCACACAAGGACAACTTCTGGCCAGTGGTTTGAAACTTGCTGTGACTTCATTGCTTCTTCACTGACAGAACAGGTAATAGAGGAGAGAAGCTGAAACTTTCCTAAACCCACAAAATAACAGAGTGGGAATCTCAAACAAAAAACACTAGCCAACTAAACCCCACTTTTTTAATAGCATAAACAAATCCTCCCAGAAGTCAAAAAGTTGGTCACAAATTGAATAGTCCCCTGCTTTTGTTGCTTTTTATCTCAGAGCAGACTTGGACTCGCTGATGGTTATTAAGTGTTAGTCATTTCTGCCCAAGTTTCAGACTGACCTGGGGAATAAAATCTAGTTTATATTTTCACTGACCCAAAGCAAAACCAATATTTCTAGATAAATTTTTACTTACACTACTAAATCTAGTATTTTAATAAATTGCATCTTCCGAAGTCCTTGCCTCTTCCTAAACTCACACTTCCTCTGTTTGCTTATAAGAAGAATTCATAGTGAGTTATTTGTGGCATCCTAGCTATTGTACGGCTTTATGAAGTGAGGAAATTCTAAAAATAACCATTTTATCCAGTGTCTTTCTGTCAGCATTGTGTATGTTAATACTTGCATGGTTGCAGAAGATCAAAGAAAACAGAAGCATTTCTTTAAACATCTATAGAATTTAAAAACCACTGCGAGGGCACGTAACATTCAAGGTGACTGTCAGGGGTCTCTGGATGAATGACACAACTCCTGGTGCTAAAAGGGATCACACAGCTTGTCAGGGCTCTCACGTTCTCCTTGGCATGAGCACCAAAGATTTAAGATGAGTTCTTGTCCTATGGAATTGCTTTTCCAAAGTACGATGAAGGATAAAAAAGATCACCTTGATACAGGTTAAAGGCAATAAACAATGTCCACTGGCCTTGCAGAGCAGGAACTCCATGGGTTACATCAAAACAAAGAGTGTGAGTTTAGAAATGTAAATTATATGTTCCTTGTAAGGTAACCTTCATTTGTAATGCTTATTTTTAAATTGCATGCTATTTTAAAGTGAGTGTCAAGCTCAGGAATGGTGCTGGACTGACCATTTGGGAACTACACCCCTGTTTTAGCCCTGTAGCACATTTAGCAGAGGCCCAGGCCAGCTTCCACCCTTTGAGATTCTCTGTTGGCCACAAAGCACCTGCACCTCCCCATCCAGAGAAACAGCTCTCGGTGTAAACAGTTTAACTTAGAGATGCATAATGATAATTGGGACTTGCATGCCTGTGCCCATATTCCATAACACATGGAATCCCATCACTCCACGTGTTCCCTGAGTGGCACAGAGGTGCCCAACTTGGCACAAAATGGTGAATAAGCAGTGCAGAGCTGTGTGTTAGGGTGGGGAGAGGGTTCAGCAGCAGCTCTGCCCCACACAGCCTTGGCTGTCCCAGCTTGTCCCACTCCCTCTGCTTGCTCACGCTGGTGCTCAGGCAGCCCAAACGCCTCCTGCTCTGAGAGAATCACCTTCTCCTGACGTGCAGGAGCCCACATCCATGGGTGTGGCTCGGGTGAGCTGCTGGGAGTGCTTGGTGAGGGGAAGAGATGGGTTGGCTGAGGCGTGGAGAGGGAGGGACAGCTGGGAACCCACAGGGCTCTGTCTGTCACTTGGCAAGAGTGTCACTTGTCCTGTGGGTTAAGCTTGGCTGTACTTCAGTTTGTGTCGCTTGCCCTGTTGCTTAAGTCAGGCTGTGTTTCAGTGGCTGTTACCTGTGCTGGTAAAGTCAGGCTGTGTTTTGGTTGCTGTTACCTGTGCTGGTAAAGTCAGGCTGTGTTTCAGTGGCTGTTACCTGTGCTGGTAAAGTCAGGCTGTGTTTTGGTTGCTGTTACCTGTGCTGGTAAAGTCAGGCTGTGTTTCAGTGGCTGTTACCTGTGCTGGTAAAGTCTGGCTGTGTTTCAGTGGCTGTTACCTGTGCTGGTAAAGTCAGGCTGTGTTTCGGTGGCTGTTACCTGTACTGGTAAAGTCTGGCTGTGTTTCAGTGGCTGTTACCTGTGCTGGTAAAGTCAGGCTGTGTTTCGGTGGCTGTTACCTGTACTGGTAAAGTCTGGCTGTGTTTCAGTGGCTGTTACCTGGGCTGTTAAAGTCTGGCTGTGTTTCAGTCACCATTCCAGTGAGCAGTTTTCTCCCCTGCCAGCTGCCACACAGTTTGTGAGCAGGGTCTGGATTTGGCAAGAGCTAATGCTGCAAGGTAGGGCTGGAGAGGAATGGGGGGGGATTTGGGTGTTCTGCAGAAAGCATTGACAATTGCAGATATCTCTCCTGAGAATTCACCTTAACTGGCTTGGTGAGCCACAGGCTTCCTCCAGCTAAAGTCCAGTTTCTTCCAGAGAGGATCATATTCAAGAATGAGTCCAATCTATGAGCTTTACACACTGTTCCTGTTTATAGTTTCATATTCATCAAGGAAATGCTTTCTTCTTTTAGGTTCAGATTTTAAAACCTCTTTTAGCATCTAAATCCCTCTTCTAGACCTTCATCTGAGACCTACTTGCTATCACTTAGATCTGAAATCCCAACCATGACCTTAAGTTACAATCCCTAATGAAGGAAACAACAGTTTGCATTTAGTCAAGAAAATGTTTAAGTACCTGCAAGTGATTAAATGTTGTCCTAAATTGGAGCGGATAATTTAAATCACCTATTCCTAATTTCATATTCCAGATTCATATTCCTGCAATCTGCATGACTTAAACATGAACTTTTCCTGAGTGCACAGGTTCCTGTGCCAGGGTTTGAACTGCCCCTGTCACATCACTGGGTTCCTAAACCAGCCTAGTTGACCAAATAGTTCATAGTTCTTTTCTTCAGGTGCCCATCCTGATCTTCCTACTCCACAAATTTGTCCTACAGACAAATGTCTCAGGTTTCTGTCTGGACTATCTTTCAGCTTTTCTTTTTGAATCCCTGTCAAGTTAGTGAGTCAGATTACTTTAAAAATAAATCTCAATAAATGCCTTCCTGAAAAGCTTGAGTTCAGTTCATTTCAGATAAAAAAGACATCACAAGAAATTGTATACTTACCATTGGTATTGTATCAAAAGTGTCTAATTGGCTATTCCTGATGACAGGAGAATTTAGGAAGTCAGGCAATTCCCATTTTTATGCAGTGCCTAGGGAGTTATTCCCAGAGCACAAGCCATTAACCACTATTCCCTAAACTCCCTTTTTGCCCTGACTAAGTTCTGCTACAGCACAAGGTGACACCATCCATGTATTCTAGTAGAATCCTATGATTTCTAAATATTGTTTCTAAAAATACCACACATTAAAATATTAGTACAGTAAAAATGTCACATCTACTGCTTCTTTCACCCGTTGAGCCATTTGCCCTGTCAGAAAAGGAAATTGGATTGGACTGACTTGAATTGTTCTTGCCAAATATGAGTTGGCTTTGTTTTCTATACTAGATTGGAGGTGGCTTAGAAATTGGTTACTTAATAAAGTGTCCATATTCTTTTTCTCTTTAAAAGCACTGGAGAACAATTTAACAAGCATGGTTTTTATCCCAGTGTAAGGAATAAAAGGAAAGTTCATTTAGAATTGAAATAAACTTCATAATAGAGATGCTGACAGAGGGTTTATGTTGCTGCATTAGTCAGCAGCACAGTAATTACATAGGTCAGTGAAGGAGGTCATAAAATACCAAAAATGCTTGCCATATGCATGGTCTGTCTCCCAAATTATTTAATTATCCATCAGTATTTCCATGTGTTAATGAGTAGGAATCCTTTTGGCATGGAATGCAGAGAAGTTTATTTCAGCCTCTCATATTTTCCTGTAAATATGATGACTGAGGCCTCTAGCATAATTTTTCCCATTTATTTATTTCATCAGTGTCAATTTTTCTAAAAAGTTATGCTTTAGGTTATTTTATACTGGAAGCAGTTCAGTTTTTCTTCTCTTTCAGAAGGCAGTGTCCTGATCTTTTCAATAATTTCTCAGGTTATCATTCACTCTGTAAAATATAACAAGACAGACCATACAAGTCGAAATCAATAATCCAAGAACAGCAGAGAAATATGGAAATATTTTGTACAGGATCAGCTCAATTAAGTGTAGGGAAAAAAATCCCTAGGAAGGAAACACTCATATACAACAGAAGGCATCTATAGTAGGTTATTTCCAGTCAGAATTATAATGGTTTATATTTAGGCAGTCTAGAACTGTTCTTCTACTTAAAAAATTAGACAGTAAAGAAAATTTGGACCATTTTTTCTTGACTATTGACATCAATACCAGCTCCTTGCTGTTGTGAGGTGAGGGGAATCTTGGCAATTTGTTCCAGGTGGCACAAAATTTGAGAGGAGGCTGTGGGTGTGCATGTGCTAGACAGACATGCAGGTGAGAAAGAAATCCTTGGACGGGAGCAGGGACTGATGGCTCTCAGGGAACTGAGCTCAGAGAGTGAAATGAAATGTTAAATTTGCAGAGCCTCATCTGTGAAAACGCTCCGATTCTTCTGGATGAACTGATGCCATCTCATTTTACTTTCTAACTTTACCTGGAGCTGATACTGTTTTCTATTAAAGAGTGTAAGAAGTTTTGTATTACAGAGAAGTCTGCCAAAAACCACAGAGCTTCAAGGTTTGGAAGAAGTTAGCTGTAGCAGGTGAGTATGTTCCCATCACACGAAGATTAGACTACTTGTCATAAAAGAATCATAAGCTAAGTAAGCAAACCACATTACTTTCATTGGGGACATTTTAAAGCAGCATTTTGATTTCACAAAAGGGGATAATGGAAGGTATTGTTATTTATGGTAGAGAGAACTGTGCAGAGCAATTTAAATATATTAATTTAGCAGTGTAGAAAATGTATAGCATCTCTTTCTGTGGAAGGGCTACTTTTATTTCAAATACAAGAGTCTTTCAAAGCTTTCCATAACAATAATAACAAAGCCTTGGCTTCAAATCCAGTCACATAATAGCAAGTTGATTTATCCTGAAAGAACTGCAACATTTCCCCTCAGTGTGCTGCAACACTGGAAGTGTAGCCACTTCACTGCCTTTTTCCATGCTGGGTTCTTGTTTACAGTGTTTATTCTGGGGAGGCTTTCCCTGGCTTCTCCCTAAATCCTCCTTTTGTCTGCATGGCCGTGTTTGCTGTGTGGGAGTGAATCGGTGGCGGCACAGTGGCAGTGCCACACACAGGGACACCCGCCTGTCCCCTCCTGGCTCCGTTTGCTGGCCCTGCTGGAGCTGTCCCCCAGCTGATCCCTTCCTGAGGATGGAGGGGTGGAAGTGCCCTGCCAGCCCCGCTGCAGCACAGGGACAGAACCACAGCCCAGGGCAGGGCTGGTTCTGTCACCCCGTCCCCAGCTGCCTCTCACAGCTGCCTCCCCCGCCCTTCTGTGCGTGACTTGGATCGTTCTAACCCCTCCTACACCAGAGGGATTGGTTTTTGCCAAGGGGATGAGCAGTCAGTGTTTCTGCAGCTTTTCTTCCCTGCGTTAGTGCCGGGAAGTTCAGGCAGAGCTTGGTGACAGCTGTGCATATCCCTCCTCCACCTGCCACCCTGACTTTGTACAGTCCCCTCATTGCTCGACTCTGTTACAGCACCAACCTTCTGGGTGATCAACGGATTACCCATCTTGTCCTATTCCCCCCCCCCCCCAAAAAAAAAAAAAAAGACTGATTTCACACACAATCATCACTTTAAAGAAAAAACTTCCTACCCCTTTCAAACCCAAACCCTGGAGTCCCCATGAGAGGCTGTGACCCTCAGAAAGCAGAGCTCCCAGTCCAGAGTCACTGGTTTGGGGTTACAGCAAGAACCAACACCAGCTGTGGTCCTGGATCCTAACCAGCCCCCAGCCACCCTGTAAATACCCTCGTGTTCCTCAGCACACTGCCAGGAGCAGAGGCACCCAGGGGTAGCCTGTCAAGCAGCATTTAAACCTGCCTGGACTCCCAGGAGGCTGGGGCTGAGCTAATAAATGTCACTGATGTGAGGAAATACAGTGCAGGCAACTCCTGCACTCCAGTGACACAAGGCAGTTACTCAGCAGCCCTGCAAATATTTGTTCTGTTTGGGACTCCTGCTGAATCACTGCCCATGTTTGCTGTGCTGTCCCCTTCCCTTCATCATCCTGGGCATCCTTTCAACTTTGTCAGTGTCTCATCTGCCTGCTTAGCAGCATGATTAAAATCCAGACTGATATTTGCCTCTCTCATGCCCGGCTGGGGTTATCCTCTTTGTGGTACTCAGCACGTTTCCCTGGACCTGCCTGAGAATCTGAACCTCAGCTATTCAGAACTGCAGCCCATGAAAAAACCTAAAGAAAACGGCAGTCACATCCCAAGGAAAGTGAAAAAAATAGGAAAAAAAAGCTAGAAAAGGATGTCCTGCACTATAAGTAAAACTTGGGTTAAATGGATCTTAGAGATTCATGTCTTGAGATAATCCCAGAATGGAAACTGAAAGACTGAGATTGTGGTGGGGAGAAGAAGCTGGTCAATGTATCTGTTTCAGTCCTTTATTACAGAAAAGAGATATCCAGGTATACCTAATTCCACCTCCCCTATGGCAGGGGATCTTTAAGACCACCTAAAGATGTAAAGATTAACTTTGAAGTCCCTTCCAACCCAAACACTCTCTAATTCTATGATATTTTCACAATTCCAGATGTGAAACCTGATCTGTGTGCTCAAGTCAAGCAACCTGAAAGTTGTAAAATGGATCAAGAGACTGGCTTTAGCTCAGAGACCATTCCTGGTCTCTGAAAAAAGGAATTTTTATACATTTTTATAGCTTTTTATAATACCCATCTGAAAATTTGGCAAATTCTGATAAAAATGAATAGGTATTTGTGGTCTTAAAGGATCACAAAGATAAAGCTCAACATCAGAGATTGAAAACCTAAAGCATGGGCTGAAGCTCGACCATTATTGCAGGTATCTGTAATCCAGGATTTGCTTGTGTTCTGTGCACCATTCCACAGAGGAATGTACTTTATAAAAAAAGAAATGGTTGGCCAATAAATGCCAAATGTAATCTTTGAGCATTAGGAAGTTACTTCTGTGGAACAGCTTCACAGCATCGTTCCTAAACCACTTGAAAAATAAGGTGTAGAGGCTGTGACTGACTATGGGTTGCAGTCCCTCCTTGTTTGAGGAGAAAACTATTCCCTGAAGGCTGCCTGAGCCTGGAGTGCTAATTGCCATCACAGCAGCCATCACCCCTTGCAGGAGCAGAGTGTTGGGAGTCAGATTTCAGTGGAAAGACCCCAAACCTTTCAGTAAATCTCCAGAATCAAAATCAGGCCCTGTGCTTTGTTCTGTGCAGAGCCTCTGCTCACAACAGAACGTTTCAGGGAGGGTTCATGGTGTCCCATTAATGATAGCACTGAAAAATCTGGTGCTCCCTGCGCATCTGCTCTGCTTTCACTCCCTGTCCTTGAGCCCATCACACGTCCTTGGCGTGAGCTCACACAGCATCAAAACATCTGGGGCTGCACAGGCTGAGCTCAGCCAGGTTTAAAGCACAGCTTTGGCAGGTTTAAGCCAAGCTCTGAGTACATCGTTTTCACTCTCCTGGAGCTGCTAGACCTAAGGGGCACTGCTTGGCACAAAATTACACAAGGCAGAAATAGGAGCAGTCAGAGCAAAGCCAATGCTTGTGAAAATTGCAGAAGAGGAGGTTTTGCTACCCATTTCTGTGCCAGCAAACAGGCAAGGGTGGCATTTCCAATAAGGATACACCTGTGTTTTGTGGGGCATCACTCTGTTGTCACCCATGAGCCCCCCTGTCACTATCTGAATGACATTAATAAATCAAATTTCAAAGTACCAGTTTAAGATACAAGAAATAAATGTAATTAAATACTTCCCTTTGGTTTCATTTTGAAGAGATAGTTTCCTTAGCTGCAAAATATTTTTCCTCAGATTTCTCATTCAACCAAATAATTAAAAAAAAAATATTCAAACTGTTACAAGCAAAAGTTGTGAGAGAAGTTGGTCCTCAGTCTGAAAGGTCTGTGTTCCCATTAATGAATGTACATGGCTCTGCTTAATTTCCAGTGCTGTCCACATTCCCCAGGATAATTCCTTCAGCAGGGAAAAAACAATGAGAAAACCAAGAATGAGGATGTTTATTTTGTCAGTAAAACTGTGTCTGTGCTTCTGGAGCCCTGGCTGGGATGTGACAGGTTTTTCAGAAGCCTTCCAGATGTGAAATATTCCCACCACTGGCAGGATATTCCTGGGTAAATGCACTGACTTGGAACAAAAGACCTTTCAGTGTAGCCAGGGGTTGGGATCTGTCAGAAAAGCTGTGGTTAATCTCTCTACAGCAGAACTATACACCAGATTTATTCCTGTGTTGTCAATCTTGCACTTTGCTGCTTTCCTCCCTCTCCCCTTGTTCCTGCCTGCTTTGCTCGCTTTGGTTTGGGGGTTTTTGTTCATCACAATTTACAGTTTCCAAAGGATGCTTCAGATGCATTTAAAAATAGGAAACTTGAAAATTAAATAAGTATAAAGCTTTTGAGGTAAATATTGTGCAAGATTTGAATGATCTGAGCTTTGACTTCAATTTCACATCAAAACCCCATCATTAAGGATCTAAGATCCTTAGAGTTTAGACCTGTACTGCTTATAAAATTGAGGAACTGTCATTCCCTAAGGCTTGGCACTTGTTTTGAAGTATTCAAAGTCATTTTTGCTTAAATTGCAGTTCTCCAGCCTTACCAGTTAAGGCCCTGCTTCTGCAAGTAGCAATATCTTGCATCAAACAAGTGTTTTCTCCTAGTTAGGGTGCACCTTGCTTAACTACTTCACTTTGGTTTCATGTTGAAGAGGTAGTTTCCTTAGTTGCAAAATATTTTTCCTCAAATTTCTAATCAAACTAAACCAAAAAAATAAAGGAAAATATTGAAACTGTTATAAGGAAAAGTTGGGAGATAAGCTGGTCCTTAGTCTGAAAGGTCTGTGTTTCCATTAATGAATGCACATGGCTCTGCTTAATTTCCAGTGCTTGCTTATAATCCTTGCTTATAATCCAAATTACGTCTGTATCAAATGATGTTGTTTTTAGAACAGAAAATTATTAATGCTGGAAAGGCAGCATTTATTGCTTCCCCTTCCAAGCAGAGGGAGCTTTCCTGTGGCAGGTTCCCATGGAGCAGCTAAATTAATGGATCTCTGTTTCCTGAGGGAACATGACTCACAGAGCAGAAATCACCAGGAAGTAATTGATGCTTCGCTACCTCATGTCCTCCAGCCAAGCCTTTCATTCTATTAATCCACATTTACCTGCCATTATATCCAGGAAACAAACAGCAAATAACCCCTAAACAGAGCAATGACTCCATGGGCAGAGCCCACACACCACCCTGAGCCCTCCAGTTTGTCTGCTCAGTGCCTGGAAGGCAGAGCTGGTTCTTCCTTCTCTAAAGAAAGGAGAGCAGAGGGGGAAGGAGCAGCTGTGCTCACTACCATGAGAAAGGAGCAGTCAAAGCATCTCCTTCTTTCATCCTCCCTCCCTCCACAGCCTTTTTCTGACCAGGGAACATCTGAAATCAAAGGGTGGGGTGAGGGATGAATCTGCAGGGAGCACACGTGGGCTGGGGTGTCATTGGCACCATTAGATGAGAAGGGCTGGGACTCTTTCCAAGCTAAGAACAATTTATTGCTCAGATAAACATCAGTCTCAGAGGCCGTGGGAGGAGCAAGCATTTGGCCATAGCTCAAGAGCAGCCACAAGCTCTTTGTTAGAAGGCAATACAGAACTTTCTGACCCAAAGGACAGCTGCCACAGGGTTTATTTTGCTTTTCTAAGCCATCACCTTTACTCACTTCTGCTGCACTGCAGATCCTTTTGTCCAATGGCTTCTGTCTCACTTGCACACAAACGCTTCTGTGATAACTTCTGAGCTCTCAGCTCACTCCATACAAGCCCACCCCTACCCTACAAACCCTTCAGCATCTTATCAGTGCAGCTTCTCACTTACTTCAGGCACATTCTTACAACTACAGAACCATAAGTTTATGATTTTTCTGCTTAATATCTGTGTATTGTATTTTTACATCAATCCAAGCTCCTTCCAAGGCTGCAGATCAACCCCTTCAGTGTCTGTGGAAGTTTCTGTTTTTCCTATTCCCATAAGTGGGGATGGACAGGGCAGCAGCACAGCTCCTCTCTGGGCTCTTCACTTCATGGGGCACAGGCTGCTGTGGGCAGCATGGTGGGCAGAGAAATCCCCTTTTTCCAGGGGGAGAAGGGGGATTTCCAGAGAAATCACCCTCATGCTGCCGGGAGGGGAGGCTCCTGTGTGGAGAGCACCACCAGCCAGGTGTGCATGTCACCTGTGCTCAGGGCTGTCCTTGTCATGGGCACCTGAATCTCCTCAGGCAGCCTGCAGAAAGGCTCAAAATAAAATTTAAATGGCTAATTTGAATTGAGTTCTGTGTGGTAACAGTTCACAATGGGCAAGATGAATGTGTGCCGGGAGAGCTGCTGAAGTACAGTACAAAACCAAGCACTGCATTGTTTTTAAAGGCAGGTTTATGAACCATCCATCAGCTCAACATGCAGAGACCTGAGTTCACTTTCAGGGATTTATTAGTTTTAGTGAAGTTAAGCAAACCAATGCTTTTGGATTTTGGTTTGCATTTTAACCAAGCTTAGAATGAAGCAACTTTTCAGTAAAAAAAGTGCTCCCAGGACTCTGGGAACATATGCCAGGCCTTACAAAAATGCTTTATTTTTTCCATTACTTTCTAAGTGAAACTGTAAACCCATGATCTGGCCCAGAATATAATATATAAAGTGCCAGGTCAGAGGTGAGTGCTATAAAACAGGTGTAAAAAAGCTTATGTGGCTTAGATTGTGTATCCTTAAATTTAAAGGGCTTCCCCTCCTTCCTTGATTAAACAAATTCATCTGCACACACTAGTAATGTACTTAGTGGATGAAGTTGTGCATTGTAAATGCATCCTAGATTTTATATTTTTGAAGAATATTTTGTGCCTAAAATGCTGCACCCTGTCTGATGTTAAACCCCAGGATATTTCAGATTGCTTCTCTCTCATTAAACCCTGCAGAAGAGAGCATCCTTCAGAGATGAGTCTGAACCAATCTCTGCAACTAAAAGCAGTCAAGTTCCAGCTCAGTAATTTGATTTATGTCTCCACTAAAAGTGCATTTGAATCACAAAGCTTGGATTCAGATCAGAATATCCCCTAAGAGGGAGATGGATACCTAACTTTGGCTTTATCCTAATTTCAACCACAACTGGCAGTCTGGAAATGTGTTTAGTTTAGAGATTTCTGTGTTTTAGTTGGAGAAATCTGCTTTATATCGCATGGCAAGGAAATCTACAATGTTGTGATTATCATTTGATTTTTAAGTGAAATAATACTAGAAATAAAGATTTTTAAATTGCTCAGTTAGTCAAGATATGAAAAACCAGAATCAACTGTGAAGAATTGCAGCATGATCCTAGGACACTGAATGAGGGGATGGTGGCAGGTACCAAATAAATGAAATCAGATTCATTTTGGGGGTGAAAAAACAAAACCAACCCCAACAACACTTTCAGCTTCAGTGAAACAGACACAGTAATGAACTCAAGAGTTTATTACAGCTGCTGAAGAATTACATCTTTGAGCTTTATAAATCTAGGAATGTATCTGTTCAGTTATGAAGCTGCAGGGAGGAAAGCAAATAAGATATTAACATGTATTACAAAGGGAACAGAGAACAATACAAAGAAAATAATTACGCACATTCACAGAACACCTGTATTAGAACAAAGAAATTCATGATCCTTCCACCGAAACAAATTAAACTGGAAGAGGCCTAGAAAAGGCAACAAGTGTGAAAAAAGGCATGGAAATTATTTTAGCCACTTGCAGATGTGGAAGAGAGATAGCTTTGGGGAGATGGGGAATGGGTTTGTAAAATTTTCATCCAGGAGATGAATAGGGGAGAATTGTTTAGTCTCTCAGCACAGGAACTGTGAGTCAGCTCATGAAAGCACAGGCAGGTTCAAAGCAGACAGAAAACAAAATTCTTCTCACCCATTGGCTCCCACAAGCTTGGAGCACCTTTCTGCACAGTGCTGAGCTCGAGGAAAGGTTACATAGATTAAACAAGCAACTAAAATAGCATTTGAAGAAAAACCCAACCACTTAGCAGGTGTTAAATAGAAAGATGACTCCACCTGAGTCACCATGGGAATTACTGAAATACTGCAGTGGAAGGCCAGGGGAGGACTAAGGATGCACCAGATCCATGAAGAGCAGGGGAAGTGTATCTCTAGGTATTGTCTTTGAGCCTTTAATACACACAAAATGACAAAATAAGAGTTTGGGTTTCTAACACTGCCTTGACTTCATCTACAGGAGTCCAAGGTCACAGCTCTGAGAGTGATGCTTATCTCTATCTGTCATCTCAGAGGTCCCATTTTCTGAGCTGAGCCCTGACTCACCCTCCAGACCACAGCTTTGGATGTTGTCCCTTCACATCAATTTCCCCTTCTAAAAAGTGATTTTAATCCACAGAAGAAGGCAGCTATTACCCACATCAGCTACTGCTCCTACCATCACCTTTAAGATGACCTCCAAGATTAGAGATGCTGTTTCATTCTTCTGTAACAGCCCCCTCTCATTCAGGTGCACAAATATCTCAGGGAGCTGGAGATTAGCAGGATTTGAAATGTATTTACTATTCCTCTAGCAAGGAGAATTTCTGAGCTACAGTGATAAATATTAGCTCAAATTTGGGAAGATCTCTGACTCCCAGCTTTAGCCCAAACTGCCCTGTTGGCAAGCTCTCACAGATTTCTTGCACACCCCTCACAAGCTTCTCCTTGTGGGACATAATGAGTAGGATACAGGATTAGGTGGCTGAAGGGCCCAGCCCAAATCTGGTGTGACAAAACCCTGCACAAGTCCCTGCCTTTAGGTCAGGCTTTCCCTTTCTGGCGTATCCTGGCCGATGGATGTCGATTGTCCCGTCTGCAATCACCGATTTAATCTCCTTTCAGAGCCCAGGAGCTCCTGCTGGGCTGGGAACCAGCACGGGCCATTCAATGGAGATGTCAGCCTTTGTTTGAGAGACAGCCACACCAATATTGCAAGGAGCCTTTTCAGCCCTTCGTGCCAACAGCAAAATCTAATCTGAAAAGCTAGGCTTAGTGTTTCTGACATGCTGGCACAGCAAATATTTCCTCACATAACTGAAAAACATCATTTGTAAGAGTGTTGTCCCAGAGGTTCTCAACACAGGCTGGGATCTAGGGGCAAGCAGAGCATTGTCAGAATACTGTGTGTTTATCAGAAATATATAATATTTTTATTATATTTTATATATTGATATATTTATTGATATCTTTTTTATATTTTTAATATATCCATTCACTTGGCCTTCATGTTGTTTGCAGCTGGCTGGCACAGACATGCACTGGTATTTCTCTGTGCACATTTGCTCACTTCACTCCAAGCTGCTTGGTATGTGCATGTACATCCAATATTACAGCTTCTGTTCAATAATCTGTGTGATATCATTCATATCCAAGTGCTTCACCTCTCTCTGCCCATAAAGGCAGCTCTAACTTGGTTTCTCGCACCCTGTTGGGACTGTGAGGGAGAGAAAATGGTGTTTTATAATCCTGGAAAGAGGGATTTTCCTTATTTCTAGTCCAGGTAGTCCTGAGATAGAAATATAACATTTTATCTCTTTGAAAAAAGGAATGAAGTATTAATGGTAAGCCCTCTCTTCCTTTAAAACATCTCTGAGGATATAGGAATAACCTGACTCCACAAATGGAGAAGAACCAGACAGGGGAGCTGTGCTGTAAAACACAAAGCTTAAGCAGATGGCACAGAAGAGTTCTTAACTGCAGGGCACACTCTGCATTATTCACTTCAACGGGAGCAAATCATCCCAAACTCATCCCAGACTTCCCCCACCAGCACTGCTGAGAAATACAAGGAGCTGGGTTTTCAGCAGTGCACTGCTCCCACAGCATGGCTTCTCTTGATACATATTCTACCGCCACTCTAATTACACTATCAGATTATTTCAGTCATTGTAACAGCTCATGTCACTAGAAAAATAACTGCTGGTTTAAGTGGAAAAATGAGAAAGTAACTTTGTGTAATAGATCTTATTACTTTGTACTCTCCAACCCAGGAATATTTTTGAATCTGCCGTTCAAGTTTGTTACTTCAGAAATCTGTTTTTATAGAGGTTACACAGTCCTTGCCAGAACCAAAGATATAAAATACAGGCTGTATCCTGAATATTTTAGTGCTACAGAAATGTCTGTATGATAAAGGAGCATGGTGAAATTATCTGGCTAGATTATTCAGGAAAATCTCGTTTAAAATCTCTTCACATCAATGCATGACTTGGGGAAGGCTGAGTGCTATGAATTCTAGAGAACTCCACCATGAATATCAAATACAGACAATTTAAAAAGCAAACACTGATTTAGAAGAGTTACACTTGGACTAGCTGATGGCTGTCAGTCTCTTCCCACTGAACTGTTCTATTCTACAAGAAGAATTAATCAGTTTTTTGAACCTGGCATTGTAATTTTCCTCTTCAGGAAATTAATTTTATAAAAATAAACCACTGTCAGATTCTATCAGATTTCAGAGTTGCAGGTCTAATCCTCACCAGGGGACAGGAGAAATTTTTCTTTATGGGCTGTTTTGAGATTTTATTTTAAGGAACTTTTTTCCATTTTTATTGATGTCATGCTGGCAAAGAAGTACAAATACATTACTGCACATGCTGCTCTACTAAAATGTATGTGCTTTTTTGTATCAATCCTTAGAGCATTTTCCAAGTGGTCACAGACCCATAGGGAATGAAAAAAGAATTTTATTAAAGCAGCCTAAATGTGGATTTCAGAGTGATTGCTCAGGAAATGACCCCCTGCACCAGCTGAGATAGGTCTGAAGGCAGGCTGAGGTCTGCACTGGCAGACTGTAACATTTGATTTGGGTTTTATTAATATTGTAGAACAGAAGTCAAATGTGTTGCCTCTAAATGATGTTATTTTGATTTCAGCAGCTTTTGTATAGTTTAGGGAATCTCTTGAGGAACATCAGGGATAGTTTGGAGAGGTGTCCATCACCCTCAGGTCCTGCTGGCTCCTGCAGCCTTCGGGTGCAAGAACAAGGAGCTCTCAGATCTCCATCAGCCTCGGAAGGTGAGGAAATCCAGAGGTCCGTGGAAAAGGCACCTGCCAGAGGCAATTAAATAATAATCACAATGATTACAGTCATTGTAATTATTATTTAAAACTAAACAAGCAAAGCCTAACAACTGTGAAGAGTTGCAGGTGCTGGATCCTTGGAACGCTTGCGGTGATTACCCAGTAAATATCTTTGGAGCTGGCAGCTCATGGATGTTGAGATTTTTCTACATTTTCTTCTGCAATAGCATAGTGACGTGAGGAGTGAATGAAAGCAGCACGAGCACTGTGGACTCTCTTCCCTGGTTTTGGAAACAAATACAGTTCTTGCAGAAGTAACAGACCCCAGATGTGATGGCTCTGCTGGGTTACCAAGGAAGGGAAGACTCAGGGAACAATCCTGCAATTGTCTCCATCTGCAGCCATGGGTTAGTCCCAATCAGCAGCACAGAGTGGACACAGTAGAGGAGCAGCTCTTGTTTAACAGCAGTTGCATCTGGAAATTTCGAATATTCAGCTGAATAAGAGCAGACTGTACGTGTCAAATTGCACAAGGCCAGAAAAAATATTTCCTAGAATCTTGCTCAGTCTTGGTGGGAAGGCACAGCCACTGAAAGATCTCCACAGAATCCCTGTCTGGGCCTGAAAAAGGGCTGGATACAAGGAACTCCCTTGGAATAAAGGCAGGCCTGGAAGCTCTGCTGCAGGCCAGGGTTTGGTTAAACCCTCTCCAAACATCAGTGGTGTACTCCAGAGTCACCTTTGATCCCGCATGGCCTTTTTAGGAGCTGAAGTAAACGGGTTGGAAGGGATATTGGGAACATACATCTTGTCTGTCCTGCACTGCTGTGGATCCAAGAGCTGAATTTCCCTGATTCTGATAAATGTGTTTGAATGACAATTCCTGAAGCAGGTGCCACCACTCTCACCACGAGGTGCTCTCATGGTGCTCACACCTGGAGGCTGCCTGAAGCACTGAGGCATGAGTGGTGAAAAGTCATCTCAAACAGATTGCATGTGGAATAGACTTGATTTCTGTTCCTAATGATGTGTTTGGGTTTTAACTGGAGATCTGGAAATGATCTGGCATTTTAAACAAATGTTTCTTCTAGAAAATCAAATTTATGCACCAGTTGGGTTTTTTCCCCGACTTTGGCCCTTCATCAGATCTGGAGCCTGTTACTTCTCAAACCAGCATTAATAGTCGCCTTCACATCTGAAAGTAAGGCTCTTTCTACTCCCAGAGAGATGAGAGCCCCGAAAACAAGCAGTGTTTATCCTGACTCGCCCAGCTCTGGGTAGGATCAATGCTAATGCAAAGCAGACTCGTGCATGCTCCTGGGATGCTGTCACTAATCCTTGGAGGACACAAACCTACAGCTGGCTCCCTTTACTGCCAGCAGCTTTCTTACGACTCTCCAGAAATACCATGTTTCATGTACTCTGCCCTGCTCGAGGAATTTCCAGCCCAAAAGGCAGGCAGGGCATGGTGAACGCCACCTTTAGCTGTTCCTGCCAGGCTGGTCGCTGCAGCTGGGAAAATGCTCTCCCAGGCCCTCTCTCAGTTCCCGAACCCCACTGCACATCACAGGGCAGCAGCCATTCCTGCAGCAAAAGATTGCACTGATTGCACTCACAGCAGTCAGGAGCGCTTTGAAGAACCATAAATGATGGTTTGGAGGGAGAAGGGTGCTCTGCTGATAAATCTCAGGCTGAACACTGTAACAATATTGCACTTTGCACAGACTATATTGATTTTTTCCCCATTTAGTTGCTTAAGGTATCTACAGAAACCAAAACCAAGAAATATCTACATTCATTCCAAAGCCCTGCTGATGTTTTTTTTTTAAGTCTCTCTCAGATGAAACAGTCTCTTGACAAACACCAGTGCTTCCAACAGTTCTAGCTGGAGCAGCAAGCCAAGCCCAGCAGACTTTCTTGTGGCACTGAGCTGAAAGGAGCCCAGAACTCTGCAGCACATCCCTGCTGGTTGTGCTCTGACCTCAAAGGGACCCTCTCAGGTCTCCAAAGCTTTCTGCGCTCGCTCTTGATGGAAACTTCCAAAAATAATTATGAAAGGTTTCCCTGACATTCTGGGGTGCTGCCTTTAAAAATCCAACCAGCAGCATTTGCCAGCTGAGTGGAGTGAATGAAACAGATTTTGTTTCAGATGCTTTTGCATTGTGAGGATTTTGAGTTTTATTTCATATATCTCTTGAAATACAATGTGTCTAATGACTAAAGCCTAGCTTTGGAACTCAGAAACATCCTCTGTTTTCATTTTTTGCCATTTTCTCTATCAGAAATGAGCACAGAATATATTATCCCTAAGTTCTCAAATGCAAACAACATACTGTAAAGGCCAAATCCATCTTCTCCTTTCTGATGTTTGGCTTTATGAAATTAAGCAAGTGACAGTAAAAGTAAGTCAAATTTCCTTTGAAGGATTTACAAATGTAAGAGTTTCTCCCCTCAGAATTGTCATTCCACATGCTATATCCCCATTTTTGATGGGCCTGTGTCACCTACCAAACAGTCCACAGCCTAAGATCCCCAATGCAGCCATGTTATGGTTTAGGGCAAACTTGGGAGAAAACTGGAACATTTTCCTGGTGTGACTATAGTTGCTTTTAAGGTGGAGAGTTACAAATTCCCCCTCCCTTTTCAGTGCCCACAGTAAAGTCTACAACAACTCCATAACATCTAGAACTTTGTGGGAGCTTGAAAATGGATCAGAAAGGATCATTACAAAACTTCTAGGAGGTTTTAACTAACAAATATTTCTGCATGTCAGATTTTGTCAAATGTTATCCTGACCTGTCTTCCCTTCTAATGCATAAATCTCAGGATTCAAAACTGAATTATAGAAGGTCAAAAAGCCAAGGGAAAAGATGAAGTCTTATATTGGGGGCAAGAGGAACAGAATCAGCATGAGAAAGTTTGGGATCCCATCCAAGATTGAGACAGATGGGAAGTGTTCCAAAAGGGTTGCCCAGGGCAGTAAATTGAAAATAGAAAATATGGTGTAAAAACCACGTTACAGAAGTTTCAGTCCTGGTCACCTACTGTCAACTACAATGAAAAGTTAAATATATAAACACCTGAGGTTTTTAATCTGGCTGCAGCCCTGTGATGTTATTAATCACTGTTTTTACATAAGAACACCACTGGTATCAGCTACTGCTTCAAACAACCACATTTATTTTAAGTCTTCCTCCTAGTGCTGATCAGAGAAAGCTTCTGAGGACTGCTTCCTGTTTTTCATACAGATTTCCCTCTCTTCCTGTGGAAATCTATTGAGGAAGCTCTCTGAAAACAAGAGGAAGTATCTGTTTCTAAATACCTGTGAGAGTGTCCAAAGGAAGGTTCTTTGCCCCCTGTGGGGCTCCTGGGGAGGGCAAGGGCTGCTTGTGATGGAGAGCATGATGTGTCCCCCCAAAAAAAGCTCCAACTCCTCACACACAGCTGGGATCCCCCATGGAGAGGCTCCAGTAATGAGAGGAAAACTGCAATTAAGCATTGGCTTAATTTTTAATTTTTTTTTTTTTTTTAGAGGGAGAAGCAAAGGACCAAAGCCTTTTGTTAAAATATTATTGACTTTGAAAACAGGAATCCTGTTTACCCAACTTCCCCATGAGGAATTTTCCTGTACCTATGACCATCTGTCTCCTTCACCTCATTTAGTAGCTCTGCACTGCAGCCTGTGATGGCCACATAATTAGAGTTAAACTCTAATTAAACTGGGTTTATGTCAATGAGACGTCATAACTGGCTGAAATGATGCACCTGCTTAAGTGTTCTGCTAGGAAACAGTCTATATAAATTTAAACTTAGATCTAAGTTTAAGGGAATTTGGTGGTGAATGCAATGCAAACCCGCTTGGACTGGGGCTCATCAAAGAGATGAGAGGTGCTGTTAAGATAGGCAGAGGTCCAACCATGGAGAAGGGAAATGAGCCAGAGTGCTGAACACTGGCAGAAATCAGTTCTTACACCCAGGGAGCAGCTAAAATGGTCACATTACACTCCTGTCAGTGGCTTTTTGACCTCCCAATAATGTTTCTTATTCAACCATATCACCAACAAAAGACAAAATAGAAGCTGCTATAACTGCTGCCAAAGCACAGGATCCTAATAAATGCAGAATCCTAATAAATGCAGAATGACTAGGCAGCATTTTCTGGTCTTTGGGAACTGGCAAATAACTTAAAATATTTGCAAAGGAACATAATTGACCTTGAGATTGGCTCAGTTGGTCAGAGCATGGTGTTAATAATGCCAAGATTGTGGATTTAATCCAGCCATGGGCCATTCACTTAATATTGAGCCTTTCAACTCCTTTCAACTTTCAACTCAGGACATTCTGAGTTCTGTGAATCAATTCAGGAGTTACTTTTCAGTCACCTACCAGAACAATACTTCTAGAAGGCAAAGGACAGGCTGCTCTCAGGAAACGTAAAACTTTCTAAAGGCATCAAGATAGCAGGCATGGAGCTTGGATTGAAGGAACATGCAGAATTCCAGAGTCTCTGGTGGAGAGCAGCACTCTGAAGCTCTGAGGATGTTTTTGCAAAGCAGCAAACAGGGTGAGATAATTGTTGTTGCTTCCTCATGCAGGATCTGAGGAGTGGAAGATGCTGGCTCTGACACCTCAGCTCAGCTCTCCAAGTGCCTCCTTTTCCCTCTGCACAGACAAAACCCCAGCACAGCTCTCCTGGGGAACCTGCAAGCAACAAAACCCCTTTACACAGCTCCTAAGAAATACCCAGCTGGGATGCAGAACTGCTCGCAGCCCCTCCCTCACACATTCCTGTCGGATTTTCCCAAACCTAGGAAAACCTGGTCAGAAATAACTCACAACCAGCTGAAGGCACAGTGTTTGCTGTTAAATGAGCCATCTTTCTCTCCTGTCACTCCAGATCCACGAGGCTCTAAATCTGGGAGGTGCTGAAATAAATCCTGAAGGAATTTACATGCCAGTAAGTAGAAGCTCTCAGTCTGTGCCACACTCAGGGATAGCTGCTGTTTTACAGATGTCAAAATGAGCTCTGGCACATTTTTAAGCTTTCAGAGTGGAATTCTGCAGGATCTTCACCCAGATGTTAAACAGTCTGTTAGGAAGAACACTTCTGAAGACATTAAAAGGCTCCCTGGACATTTGATTTTTACTGCCATACACTGCAGCACCTAGGAGATAAGGGAAGGATTCCTGGGGATTAAACAGCACACGTCTACGTGAAGGAACACATGAGGCTGAGGGCTGTTACACAAGCAATGGCAGAAGGAAATGATCACAGGAGCACAGCTCTGCTTTCCCTGGCCTCGATGATTTAGGTCAAGTGCCTTGGTTAGAGCTGTCAGTGCTCGGAACACCACAGGATTTTAGGTATTCATTTTTTCATTGTAGGCTTTCAAGCATCTTTCTGTAAAATCCAAGTCATGACACCAGGAGAGACAGAATTCTCAGAATGTGAGTTTGAAAAGCAGGAAGGACAAACAGAATGTATCCAGGCAATTCTGGCACGGGCGTGTGGGGTGAGGCTGTGTTTGCTCCCACATGCCTCTGTTGCTATTCCTTGTGACCTGGGCTAAAAGCAGATCTCAAACAATGTCATTTCATAGCGTGTGCACAAAGGCTGGTGCTGTCTCCAAAGTGCTCAAAGCCACCACAGGAAGGACAGCAAGGCACAGTCCTGCTGTGTGTCACAGCACCATCCCAGGATTTGTCTGCTCGTATCCAACATGCAGGGAGATGGAAAGGTTTGCAAGAAAACACATGGCCATCACTTCAATGATTTTTTCCTAGAGGCTGGTGATTTTGGCAAGAAAATGAAAATCATCAGCCAAGAACTGGAAACCTCCCAGAACTGTAACCATTATAGTTGAAGTTGTAACTATGCTTTAGAACTGCCCATATGAATCCAGGATATTTAGTGATCTTTATTATAGCCACTAAAAATTAATGCTTTTAAACA
The DNA here is from genome assembly GCF_015832195.1 of Motacilla alba alba. NCBI lineage: Eukaryota > Metazoa > Chordata > Aves > Passeriformes > Motacillidae > Motacilla > Motacilla alba. The sequence continues at coordinate 19,298,981 of NC_052027.1, read as the reverse complement.
TTTATCTTTAATGCCTGACAGATCAAGCTATTTAAAAGCTGAGATGAAGCATCTGGTTTGATCACAGAAAGTTCATTCATAGGATTTCTGTTGGGGAGGAGCTCACAGCACCAACCAGAGACAGATGAATTCAGAAAACCCACAGAGACACTCAGCTCCAGCATGAAAACAAAATCTCAGCTGTAAATGAAAAGTCATAAATAATTCCAAAATGTGCACACCTGAAGTCTCTAATTCCCACAGGGAGTAAGCCAAATCTGAAACCATTCTGAGTTCCCTGAACTCTTACAGCTTAGGTAAAACAGTACAAAAATAAAATCACACCTCATTTTGGTTAAAAACCACAAGACTTATACTTTGAAAATAAAGTGTAGCTCTGAGTATAACTACCCTCAGGGCAATGTACACACACAGCTGTTTGATCTGCTCCAAGGAAGTCTCTAAAAGAGACGAGTTAAAGGTCTGTGAATGACAAGTTAATAATTCCTCAGAGTTATTTTCTGATCAGTCAGGAATTATTCAAGCCCAAGATCTGCTCAGCACCAGAAGCAGGTGGGTTTTCCTGCAGCTCCATGTTTCCATAACAATGCAGCAGAGCCAATTAAAAGCCAATTAGTCATGGACATTACTTTGAGGTCCAGTACTTTGCAAACTCTCCCCTCTCCAGTGCTGCTGCCCATTATGCTGGGGACAAAGGCTCTGGGATGAATGGGGGCTGTTTCCCTGTCTCCATGGAAGCCTTGCCACGCTCACCCCACACAAACCTTCCCAGGCACCTCCAGCGCCGCTTCCCCCTCTGATCTTTGCCCCAAACAAATGTGCTGCTTATTCACTCTGCTTCTCATTTATGGAGACCCATTTGATGCTGTATGAATAGCAATGAGGAAAGAATTAAACCTGTGTTTGAGAAGCAGTGAAGATTCCTGCTTCCAGCTCGTCTTGGAGTCCCTTTCACCCACACCTGCTGGAAAAGATTTTCACGATACTTGAAAAATTCTCCATGTTTTATAGGTTAAAATCTGAACCACTGCAATAAATATTCACTGAAATATCAGCATCTGTGTTATGTGAACTAACTCTAGAATCTGAAACCCAGGCAATCTAAATTATACTGCAGCTCAAAACTGAGAACAATCTGGTCAGACACCAACTACGGTGCTCAATAAATTGTAAAGGATTCCTGTAGAGTACCAGAAAATCAGCACATTTCAGGAAAGTAAAATGCAGTATCCCTGTGAAGGGAATTTCCCCAGCTGCTCTCCAGAACTCTGAAGCTCTGTGATGCTTCTCAGAGCTCCCACTCTGAATGTCCAGGCTTTACAGTGCATTGTATTTGTGCACCACTCCAGAATTATTTTTTCCAGAATTGATGACTGTCCAGGCTCCTTTCTGGGGATTGCTGTTTCCCTTGGCTTTACAGGAAATCCAGTTGTTGCTGAGCTGAATAATGCCATAAATTGCAAACGAAGTAAGTCATTAGTTTTTAATGCAGTCAGCCCTACTCAAGTGGGTAAAGCAAGTGCTGGCTTCTCAGCAAGGCTGAGCTCAGCTTCTCCCCTACAGATGTTTTTAAATAGTGACTTTATGTCGTTAAATTCATGATCTTGTTTACTCCTTACAGTTTCACAAGCAATAAGGGAGCTACCATTGGTGTGTCTCCTCAGGAGCAGCTGAGTTAAACAAAAGCTCTGCAATTCTGGTGGCCAGCGTGGCCTCAGCTGCTCTGTCCCTGCAGCCAAAGTCCCCTCCCAGCTGCAGCTGGATCTCCTGGCAGGAAGCACAAGATTTGTACAGAAAGCTCACATTATACAACTTGTGTCAGCAGGACCCACCTGCTAAGTGGTTTAGCTCTCATTTTTGCTATTTAATGTGTTAAATGAAGGAAATATTCAATATTCGCCAGACCAAAACTTACCTACGGAAGAATTTGGAGAGAATTTGGCACCTTTGAGGACTCTATTCCTCAGTTACATTATTTGATCTGTGTCCCATGCCTTGGAAGCCATTCCTTTAAAACACATAAGTGTGATGTCCTGTCATTGACCTCAGTCAAAGACAATCCCAAAGGAGGCTATCAGCAATGCTGACACCCATTCTGAGACGCTCCTCACCTGCAAGTTCCTGGTTTCCAGGTGTGCCATCATTCCTGGATCATTCTTTTCGACAGCTCAGGCTCTGACTCTGCTTCATCCCAGCACTTACAAGACATGGACCCAACTCCCTGACATGTCTGAGCCCAGGGGACTGGGTGCAGGCACCTGTGGCCACAGTGACTACTCCATAGAGGTTTCCTAGAGGTCTTTGACTTAACCTAAAGGTTACAAGCACTGTTCAACTCTTCTTATCACAGGACAGCTGAAATCCACCTTCCTTTGGTTGTCAGGGAAGTCACATCAGGCAGCCCTTGGGGTTGATGGCCCCTTTCTTCAGCCAGTCCCAGTAGCTGCATCCCACCAAAGCCATGCTGGGCACATCTTGGTTTTCCAAATTTCCTGCATTCCAGCCTAATTCTGGTGTGGAAGAGGTTTTAAGCCACTGCTGTGAGCCGTTGAGAAGTTTGATAAGAGGCTCCATGTTTGCCCCTGAATGAATTTTCTACCAAGGTTGTTGACGTAGAAACCATGAAAGAAAGAAGGATGAATAAGAGACACCTGCAAATGCCTATTCCAATAAGCCCTTTGCTTGTCTCTTGTGACCGATGAGCAAAATGTAAACTTAAGAGCTTTGTAAGAGTGCAGAAAAAGCACGCATGCTCAAATAAAATCAGGGTTTGAAGCCTTCTGGAAATGGAGTGTGTTGCTTTGCATTGTCTCTGTCTCATCTACGACACTCTGGCCTCTTTTGCAGGTCGGAGCTGGAGCGATGCCAGCTGGCCCAGCAGAGCAGCCCCGAGCAGCAGCAGCAGCAGGAGGGAGCAGCCGTGCCTGGGGGCACCCGCGGAGCATCCGTGGCACCACCGGGCACTGCCAACCACGGTACGGACCCCAGCCCCAAAGCCAGCCCCAAACACTTCCTGGCCTCTCTCATCTCTAGTGCCAGCAGCAGTAAAACTACCAGAGAGGTCAAACCACTGTACCACAAACAGAGTCTTTAAATCCCAGACCTACACAAAACCTTATTGCCCAGATTTCCACTCCTCACTCCCCACATAATTCTGTGTTTAATGAAAGACTGAACTTATCACTTAGAGCTATGATTTAAAACTGCTTTTTTCCACATGAGTCATCCCACCAGAACCTTTTTTCCTGGCTTAAAAAGTATAAAGATTTCATTTCTTTGTAAATAAGAATGGAGAACCTCAGCAAAAATAATTTCCAAGGAAGCAATTTGCAGTTAATATTCTGTACAGCCACACTCCTTGGAAACATCCTGGCTGCTCCAGTGACTCTGGACAAGTCCAAACTGTTTAGCACATGTAGCACCAACAGCTGCCATAACACTGCACACTTTGGGTTCCCTGCAGTGATTTTTTTTTTTTTTTTTTGGGGGGGGGGGGGCACATCCAGTTCAAAGAACAGAAAAGCACTTATCTGACAATAATTCTGAGTTACAAGGCACCTTTACTGCAGGCTGGAGAGCTGTTTGTTGTGACAAAAATTGGATTATAGGTGTGTGTTGAATGGAGCTGGGAATGTTAAAAACAGTGACATGTAAGTACAATTAACATTGCAGCATGTTCTTCACCTGGTTAGACTTAGAAAGCAAACCTGCTTTTACAAATGTTTTTATCAAATCACACACTTTGCCAGCTCAGAGTTTCCACATAAAATTACACTACCTGTACTTCAAGAACAAGCAGCTTCTTAGCAAAACGTTTTCATACAAATAAATCATGTGGTCATAGACTGTAAAACAGGGCGAAATGTTCCATCAAGTAAAATAGGATTAGTTAGGCAGAAAAACTGAGAGAGACAAACAAGTAAAAAAACCGTGTCCTTGAACAGTAATTGCCCCACACAACAACTCACCTGTCACACTTATCCTTACCTTAACTCAAGGAAAGAAGAGAGTTGAGGTAAACAGCTGCAAGTTACCCACAAGAGAGCACTGAAATGTTCAAGACTCTTAAAATAAGGATTTTGGCTGCAGCTGCCTGTAGTGGTTTTGTATCACTTCTGTACACGCCTCCCATGCAAAACCAGTACACCACCTCGGCCCCTTCCCAGGGATGCTGGGCACCTGCCCGGGGTTTCTCTGGGGGTTTAGGCTCTCACTTTGCTCTGGCTCAGACTGGGGATGTAGCTGGGCTTGTTGGGGTGCTGCTGAGGGCTGCCTGTCTCCCAGCAGAGGAGCAGCTCTTCCGCTCCGTGGAGGGCCAGGCTGCCTCAGACGAGGATGAGGAGCAGTGCCCGGGGGACCGGGCTCCCCAGCTGGGCCACGGGAAGAAGATCCTGACCAAGCTCCCTTGCTGTGGCAGTGGGTAAGTTTAATTTGTTAATTAATGCCATTTGAGCCCTTTGCAAAGATCATTTCACAACCTGTGGCTGCAGTCAGGAGCCTTTTGCTCATCCTGTGTGGCATGTGGGGAGTAGCCTGCTGGAGATTCCCCCCGAGCCCTAATTAGTGTCAGACACTCATTTGTGACCCATGCTGCCAAGAAATCCACAGGAAAACTGGTTTTAACAAACACAGACCTCTATTGTGAGGTCTCACTAACTCTTTTCTCTTAATGATGTGTGTAGATGTGATGAAAAGACGTGGAGAAAGCTGCTGTCCTACCTGGAGACCAGCAGCACTGACAGGAAGGACCCTGTGGAGCTCTCGGGGACAATCTCCCCCCTCACAGAGAAGCCAGAACTCAAGGGCCACCAAGAGAAAAAACTGGAAACAAGCATGGAAGAGGTAACAGGTGCCAAGCAGAGTGTGAAAGAGTTGTTTATGCATCTTTGGGGAGCTGCATCTGTGTGTTTGTATTTTATTCTGGCCATTCTGCTCTCTGTTGCTGATGTTTCTTGTTGTGCTGTAGTTTGTCAGCTCAGATATCTGCTTTCCTCCAGCACCTGCATTTCTACTCTGATTCCTACCCAAAACTGCCTTTGGAGGATGAGAGGTACCCCAGGCCCTTCAAATACTGTCCTTGATTTACTGAGGTTCTCCAGCTGTGGATGAAGTACTCCCCATATCCTAAAGCATCCAACACCCCTGGGAGCAGAATAATTTTTCAAGAAATCCCTCAGGCTGGCTGAGACTCCCTGTTTTGGAGTAAATTATCCCATTTACTCTGTCTTTTTATTTGGCTTAGACTGACATATTTATGTAATAAATATATCAATCTACTGTAATAAAATATGAATAAAATTAGTTCTCAGGTTAGCAGCATGTCCAACTCCCCTTGAGCAGAGGTTATAACCACATTATTTAAAGTGCTGTGTCCCAGCAGTCCTGTGTGCTCTCACTATTTAAACTCTACAGACTTCAGCCCCTGATGGGCACAGAAGTGCCAGCAATCTTTCTGTGAAACAAAAATAGTGCCTTGCCCTGGTCTGCTTTCTCCTGTGCTTGTTCAGTATTTTATAACCCATTTTTAAACAAAGCAGAAAGCTTCCAGTACTTCTGGAATGAATATGTGAATCAGTGAAATATTTAAAATGAGGGTAAAGTATTCAGCTTCTATACATGTTGCCATCCTTTGTGTTTTAACAGTGTTTCATATCATTTTCTCCTTTGATTAAATTAAAGAGTTTACTTGTTAGGAAAAAAAAAAAATTAAACCAGAATAAAATCCTGTTTCTGCCTTACACAATTTGCAGTATTCAACAGCAATTTATCCTTGCAATATTCTTTAGGGAAACACAAAAGTTCCTTCTCTACTGCTTAGCATCAGTCCACAGGAAAAATAAATACCTGCAGGTAGTGCTAGTTTTCTTCTCCTTTTTTCCCCATTCTGAGGTGCTCATCTTCTTCTGCAGCATCATACTGCCCTCTTTTTCATCTCTGCTGATGGATGTTAGTTGTGTGCAGCTCATCTGGAAAAGCACCATTATCAATAGATTAATACAAAATTACAGAAGAAAAATGGAATCTGTTGCTCTTGATTTAGAGGCAAGCAGGGAAGTGAAGAAGACATAGTGCCAACTCACTGTGACATGAATTAAATAGCAGTAGGGTGAATCATGTTGAGCCTGTTAGGAAATTTATTCTTAAGCCCTTTTATGTTAGCCAGCAGTTACAGGGGAGGAATTTGCTGCTAGAAAACAGACAAGTAATAAAAAATTCCTGTCAAAAAGGTGACTCTCCTTGTAATCAACAGAAAGCAAATAGGAAGACTGAGAAATGCTCTCTCTCGATCACCTTGCAAATAAATATATTGGCTTAATAAATAAACCAGCAACACCTTCTCTGAGGCTGACAAAAGTGCCTTACACATGGCTGTATATGCTTCTGTTTGTACCTGCTCAATGTGGAAAATCAGACAAATAACAACAAGGCTGACAAGCAAGAGCCTCAGCAGGCAGGTGAAGGGCAACACTCTCAAATACTGATTAATAATTGCTCCAGCCTGAGGCTTGTAAAACCAGAGTTTGAGAGAGTTCTGAGATTTGTCATGTCTAGAAAGTTTTACTTTCCAACAGGCAAACACTTATAAATAGCTCCTCCTGAAGACAGGGTGGTGACCTGGGGGTGATAGATGGGGAGAGCATGAGTGAAGCGTAAAAATAAAGTGTTATGCTGCCAGGTATAGTGTTAAAAAGAAATGCCAATTATTTTCTGTATGAGCTTGCATGCAAGTTGCCAGCTTAATTAGAAAGGCAATTAGTTTATGAACTGCCATGAAGGGTCAAAGGAGAAGTTCATCCCAACATGTGGAGAAAAGCAAGGAGAAACAGTGGAGAGGTTGTTGCCCTTGGTGTTCCTCACCTGGTTCCCACTGCACCAGGGACAGAGACATCTTCCTGTCTTGCTGAATGTACAGATGATTGCTAGGTAGGAGCTGCAAGACAAAGAGATGACTGTGCTGAGGGCACACAAATTAGTTTTGCTCTACAGAGGACAACAGGAATGCAAAAGGGGAGAAGGCTGACATAGCAATGCTAGTATTTAAGTATAAAATATATAATAAATGTAATATTTAACATTCCTGAATGAGCTGCCTGCACCCAGTGATGAATGAGCTCCCATTGTGCACAAGAGCAAAGCTCTGATTTCCTAATAACCCCTGATATCTCACTTTATGTAGCACATTAAAGAAATGGACTTCCTTTCAAGGGAATCTTCTGGAGTGAGCCCCATTTACCACAAAAGGGGGAAAACTCAGCTTTGCAATCCTTGGGCAAGTAAGGAGAAGCTCCAGTGCCTTCAGTTTGGTGTGTTTTGTGCAGATGAAGGGCCCCTGGCTCGGGGAGCTGCAGCAGAAGGTGGAGGAGACAGAAGTGCTGAAGATGGAACTGCAGATGTTGGAGACAGAGAGGGTTCGGCTGTCCCTGGTGGAAGAGAAGCTCCTGGATGTTCTGCAGCTTCTCCAGCAACTCCGAGACTTGGTATGGTGAGAAAGCAGTCCTGGGACTGAAAACTGGGGTTTGTAGTCCCTTCCAAGCTGAGAATATGTTCATCCCTTCTAGGAAGTATAAAATCTTTTACAGCAGGACAGGATTTTACAGGTATGTGCCCTGCGAGCTGCCTGGTGGTTGCAGAAAGCTTTTGGCCCCTTTGCCTGGCTTTCTAAAAGCCTAGAGGTCTCCCTGGAGCTGAATCTTCAAGCTCATTACCCTTTAAATCAAAATGGAGGGCAAACAAGGAAAACAGAGTGAGCAATCAGGAAGATTCCAGAATGTGTATTGTTCCTTCTAGAACAGGACCTTTGTTTAACTGCATGCTAGTATAACTCTGAATCAGCATTAAAGAGATAAAACTGCCAGGGGAGTTTAGCAAGAATCCCCATAATCCCTGATGGGATATGCCCAAGACAAAAGAGACCTTACCCATCAGAACCTGTGGGTTTAAATGTCACTTCCCCAGCACATTCACCTTCATGTCTGAAATATCTCATTCCCAACAGAACCTTCCACCAAGCAGTGACTGCCCAAAGGCACACACACATCCTGACAGGACTAATAAAACCTCACACAGTGCTGCTGAGGCCATGTGAAATCCTCACACTGCTTCCCACTCTGCCCCAGTCCCCACTGGGACAGCCAAGCAGATGGGAGAGGCTCCAGGCAGGGAGCAGGGCCAGCTCTGCCTGGAGGTAACAGCATCTTCCTCCCAGAATTGCTCCCTTCCACTGCCACTTCTTGAAGTTTTAGCAAGAACAACCTGTCCCTGCAGATACTCAGGGCTCTCTAAGTGCTAATTAAACTGATTGCAAGACCATCTCCCAGAAAGCACCCCAGTGTCTTGACAGAAAATGAGGACAGTTTGCTTTCCCAGGCACCTTATGTAATGTCCCACTGGATTTCATAGGTAAAACCACCACTGTGAGAGACGATCCAAATCCTGAGTAGTGTTTAAAGTGCTCTCACTTTGGCTAATGTTTATTACATCTCACATCCAGCCCTGCCATGGGACATTTGCTCTGTCCTTCACCTGGGTCTGAGAAGACCCTTCCTAAAATAACACCACCAGGTCCAGTTCACCTTCCAACAGACCTGGCAGAGAACTCCAAGAGCTTTTACTCTGCTTACCCTCCTTGCCACCTACAGTTGTTTAGGCACAAGCTCTAGTAAATTCTGTATTTCCCACTGAATAATTGTTATTTCTCTTTCCACAGCCATATTAAGGAATTACAACCCCCTACAAACTGTCTGAGCAGGGTCTAAGATCAAATGCTTGAAAATAAAGCAAATATCAAATCTTGTGTTAATCAGGATTCAGTGTCATTTTGGTTTAGTTTCCAAATGCAAATACCCTGCACACAGGTTCTGTTGCATATCTGTAAACTGGTGAAGGACACATTTGTGCCATAATTTTGTTTTGTTTTTTTAAAGAACATATCAAAGCGAGCCCTGGGGAAAATCCTGCTGAGCACTTTGGAATCCTGCCGTGACCCCCAGCCTGGTAAGAAAAGAAATCACATCTAAAGACCAAGAAGCATGAAAAGTGTCCTTTGGGGACAAACACTGGGTAGGAAAAGTATATTTCAAATCCTGGGGTACAGGCTGGGGAGAATGAGGTAGTTTGCAAGAAGAATACCTATAGAAAGTGAAGCTTTCTAGTCTGTGATGCATCAAAACCACACCCAGAGTGCTTTTTTAGTCAGGGCTTTTTTAGTTTTTTATCCCTTTGGGGGATAATTCAGTATCCTACAAATGTTTTTAGGGTTTCATTGATATGAGAAAGTGGAGAAATGACCAAGTATGTAATGCAGCTGTTTCTCAGGTTTACTAGCCCAGTGTGTTGTGTTCCTCTCTACAACACAAGATTTACCCATCAGAACAGGTCTGTACAGAAACCAGCTCAAACCTGCACTCCTCTAATAACAGCATTTCATGATTCTGGTGTGAAAATTAAACTTGCAAGCTCCTGTCCCTTGCCAGTGGTCCAGAGCTGCCTTTGCAGGAGCTGTGCAGGGATCACAGCCCCAGGGCTTTGCTTTGATTACTTTGTTCCTATTAGCAGAGCACTTGTACTTCCCTGCAAGGAATGAACATCCTGTCCCAGGAACATGGCTTGGAGGGGCTTTAATAGGCAGGCAGCAGTCAAAGACTAGATTAGAAAAGACCAGATGTGGCCTAGGGGCTCCGTTTTGGAGAGTATTATTTACAGGGGTTTAGGGAGAACAGCATGGGAACCCTCTGGGGTTTGCAGTTTCAAAGCCTGTTTTTCCTTGTGCCCAGCAATCCAGGGCACAGGCAGCCCAGAGCCAAGCTGTGCTCTTTAGCTGCAGAGGAAGCAGAGAAAAGAGGGCAAAACCAGACTTTTGTAGGCTCCAAGACACCAATACAGAGAGAAATCACAGCTGAGCCATGGGTTTGATGTTCTCCTGGGAGAGCAGAAGAGGAGCCTGTTTGGATCCACTGCACAATGTCCAGAAGGTGCTGCCAATTATCCTGCACAGGAGCAGGGACTCCAAGGTGTGGGAGTTGGAAAAACAGAAACTTCCACAGACACTGAAGGGGTTGATCTGCAGCCTTGGAAGGAGCTTGGATTGATGTAAAAATACAATACACAGATATTAAGCAGAAAATCATAAACTTATGGTTCTGTAGTTGTAAGAATGTGCCTGAAGTAAGTGAGAAGCTGCACTGATAAGATGCTGAAGGGTTTGTAGGGTAGGGGTGGGGTTGTATGGAGTGAGCTGAGAGCTCAGAAGTTATCACAGAAGCGTTTGTGTGCAAGTGAGACAGAAGCCATTGGACAAAAGGATCTGCAGTGCAGCAGAAGTGAGTAAAGGTGATGGCTTAGAAAAGCAAAATAAACCCTGTTACTCTTGTAACAAAGAACTTGTGGCTGCTCTTGAGCTATGGCCAACTGCTTGCTCCTCTGAAATCTCAGGGCCTCTGAGACTGATGTTTATCTGAGCAATAAATCATTTTTAGCCTGAAAGAAGTCCCACCCTTCATTACTAGCAGTGACAATAATACCAAGAGATGCTGCTCAAAGCTCCTCCCTTTGTAACAGCAGCACAGCTCAGCTCCCCAAAATTCCAAGTGCTGCTCTGCTGTTCTCTGTGCATTCTGCATCACCACTGCCATACACAGCTCACCTTCTCTGCTTCCCACTGTCTGCCTGTGCACCTAGGGAGGGTTCAGCAGCTTTCCCAGTCTTTGTAATCAAACATTTTTCTTTCCCAAATCTTTATAATAAAGCATTTTTCTCTGACCAGCCAAAGTGGGTGTTTGGGTTGGCAATGGTGATATGAAATAGTCTTTGTTCACACAAGTACGTGAGACCTCAGTGGGCAGGGGATGAAGCAAGAGGAAACCAGAGAAGACAGCTGAACCCAGATTTGCTCACGTTTTTTTTGGACAAGAATTCATTACTTGGTCACAAAATTTAGACATTTAATGATAACCACTTGAAAGGGCACTCATGAAGAAAAGAGCCTGTAATGATTGTGAAACTGCAACTTCCTGACTTTGTTCAAATGCTCATGTTTGCAATTTGCTTTCCCAAGGCAAAGCCCAGCTGTTGGAAGTGCTGGACACCCTTCAGCAGGAGCTGGCAGCCTGTGAACTGCTGCACAAGCAGCCCATGGAGCAGGCACAGAGCCCACGGTCCCTGTCCAACCCCCTGGTGATCTCCTGCTGAGCCCAGCCGGCCCCAGGACAGCTGGAAGGAGGAATGAGGGACATTTGTCCAGCTCAGCCACGCCTGGACTGGCCAGGAGCGAGGAGTGGCCCAAAGGAAGAGCAGCAGTCCCGGGCTGGGCACAGCCCTGCCTTACCTGGATTGCAAAGCCCAGCCCTGGGGTGCCCCTGGGACTGGGCTGGCACCAAACTGTGCCCACCACTCTCAACTGACCCACACGGATTTACAGCTCTGGAAGACTGGGACTGGACTGGCACCAAACCAAACTGTGCCCACCACACCCACCTCAGCCACACTGACTTACAGCCCTGGCTATGCAGGGGATGGGCACAGTTTGCAGCCTTTGTGGAAGCCCCACTCCAAAGCCTGTGTTATCCCTGGATTTATCCCTTACCCTGCAGGTGACAAACTGAATGATAAACACACCCAGGAGTGCATGCCAGCAGTGCAGGTTTTAAGGGCTCTGTGTTTCTCACTCAATTATTCACTTTATTTAACTCTGAAGCTAGATTTTTTCATTGCTCTGCTGAATTTTATATTTGCAATTATAGAGATGCCTTAGGAATATGCAGCAGCCTTTCCTGACAACAGTCAGATTTTACATAAGAAGTTAAATTTAAGTGCTTGAAGAAGGTCCAAAGCAATCTTGTTCCCAGGCTCTCAGGGAAAGGAAAGGCTGAAATAATTCACTTTGCTGTCATTCTGTGTTAGCAAACAACTCGTGCAGTGCACTAGTGAGTTCTAAGGTTTAATTTCCCTCAGTGCAGCTGCAGAGACACAAAATTAGGCCCCACGTGGAGGCCAATTGATGTAAAGAGGTGAGCCTGATCGTGGTGCCGTGGAATGTTTAATCAGCAATAAAACAATTCCCAGGGCAAAAGTAAAAAATAAAAAAATAGGTTTCTTCCAAGGTGCTTTTGCTGTGTCATTCACCTGCCAGACAGGGGCAGAGTTCCCAAAACAGCCAGCTGCACTTATGTTACTGAAAAGATGCACTGTGGATCTTTGAAGGATGTGATTTGCCTGAGATAATGCCAGTGATGAAATAAGATCATTCAACTGTATCTGTATGAATTTTCCCAGGAAAAAGTTTTTCATACCAGAATAAGGTCCACAATGCAAGCTGGGGAATAAGATTTCCATTCCTTTCCATTCCTTTCCACACTGTGTAGCTCACACACACCTCCACTGAAAATTGTGGCACCTTTGAGCCACATTGGGAACAAAAATTTGTATTATTTTAATTTCATTTTAAAGGAGAGAACAAAAGGTGTTATACAAACAATGAAACAAACTCTGTTCAATGTTGTTTACTTCGTTGGGGTTTTTTTGTATTTTGGGTTTTTTTGTGGTTTAGCAGAGGAAGATTTTAAGAATAGATATATATTGTTAATGTACATTTTTCTTAAAGACACATTAGACAGGGCATGTATACATAGAACAATATTCACCCTCTAAGAAAGAAAACTATCTCTTAATGCTAAATATATTGCTAACAGAATACCAGAGCATAATATGCTGTTACTGAGTATATACTGAGGTACATGCTAGGATTATATCCCACAGAAACGGCCTCTGGCTGTGCTACAGGTAAAAGTTTAAATGAGCAGAAATCAGATCCCTGCTTGGCTTTATTTGCTAAAAATCCCAACAAGTATCAGCTTTTGTTGTGTGCAGCTCTCTCAGACTTTCCCAGGAATATGGCAGAGGTGTGAAGAGGGGAAGTGCCAGGAAATGATGAAATGAGCCTGATCTGTGTGTTCAGGAGCAGGATTCTAATGCAGGCACAGACCTGGCTCTGGATCCTCATTTACTGCAGGGTTCTTGCAGCATTTGGATTTGTCACCATCTGGACCCTTTTTCCTGTTCCCATGTCCCCCAGACCTGGCAGTCAATTAGTTTATTAATTTTCTATTAAACCTGCAAACTGGCCCTAAAAGGAAGCTTGGGTATTTTCTCCCCTGAGCTCCCCCATGAAGCTTTTGGGTTTTTTCCACAAATGATTTGACTTCATCCTCAATGTCCCTTCCCCTCCCAACGCCCTCCTCACTTCCCATTTGGCAAATTTCTCCCTGGGTAACCGCTGAGGGGTTCACACTTCTGGCACAAATGGCATTTTTCAAGGAGAGTTTCCTCCTCCCATGATTTTTTCATTTATAGGAGGCATTAACTATTAGTAAATTAAAGCCCACCTGATCTGTAAAGTTATTTAATAATTGTCCCATTTATTTTTGAAGCTCTCTCTGGAGTATTTGGCAGTGAGGACTCATGACAGATGTTACTCTGAGTCACAGAATTTTTGCAGCAGATCAGAGTGGCCTTGTCCAGCCAGAGCTGCTCCGAGGGGTTCAGTGCATCTGTGCACACTGGGAGGAAAAAACCCTGGATTCAAACTCCTCCCTTCCATGATACTGTCCTTAATCTGTACATGGTGATGGGAGGAGCCGGGAGTAGGAAGAAAGGAGCACTTTTAAACAGCGCTGCATGAAATGGAATTGCTCAGTGTGAGAGAGTGACACTAAACCTTCACAGGGTGCATGTGACATGTGGCATTACCAGCCACAGGGCCTCTCTCAGATTTAGAATTTCATGGACTTTAAGACACTGAATCCTTTGGTATTTTGTCTTATTTTCTTAATAATTTTATGTATATGTCCTCAAAATACAAAAGCTATAGAGTGTGTTTCCTAGTGTGAAATTAAATTAAAATCATCCTTGTGTCCTTAATTACACTTTACTTTCAAAAGACTGGGATTTTCAGAGGTCTTGGGTTTCTGTTCTGCTTTTCTGTCTCGTCTTTTTGCCTCAGCGTGCCAAAATAGCTCAACTGCATTCTTCCTCCTCAACTTCTTTCAAATCACCTCAAGGCTGAAATCATCACACCCCAAACCTGGACTGAGGTGCCCACAGAAGAGCTCAGCTTAGCAGAACAAAACCTCCTTGTTTTATACAGCTCACTCACTTCTTCACTTAGAAGGGGAGTCTGAATTACAGCAAACTTCCCTGAAATGAGACTCATTCCTTAAATGACATTATTTCCTAAAATGTTTGTATTCTTCTGAACTAGAATCATTTCAGACTCCCTCTGGAGAATTGCCTGCTCCTAGACTTGATCCCCCACCCATTTCCAGACTGTAGAACAAAGGAAGAGAAAGGAAAGGCTCAGAGGAATTCTAAAATTCCCAAACTGGCATTTTAGACCCAGTCACCAGCTGGACAGCAAATCCAATTCATGGCCATTTTTACTTCTGCCAATACAGCTGTATTTTTGCCTAATGAAACTCCCAAACCTCCAACAGCAGAGTGTCAGGAGGAAAAGGTCTCCCTAAATTCCCACCTCTGCCAAAACCTGCAGCACAGAACACAGTCAGCTGTTTGGGTTTAAGTTCAATAATAAATACGTAATAGGAAAATAGGAAATAAATAGTAGTAAATAAACCTGAATTAAGTCTAAATGAGGAGAAGGCTCTGGGGAGTGCTGAGAGCCCCTTAAGGGGGGCTCACAGGGAGGCTGGAGAGGGCTTTCCGTGGAGGTTTGGGGTCAGAGGCAAGGGGGATGGCTTTAAGCTGAGAGTGGGCTTGGATGGGATCATGGGAGAAAATTCTTTACTCAAGGGTGGTGAGGCACTGGAACAGATTGTCCAGAGAGGTTTTGGATTCCCCTGGGAATGCTCCAGGCTGGGCTTGGAGCAGTCTGGTCTAGTGGAATGTGTTCCTACCATGGCAGGGCCTGGAATGAGGAAAGCTTTAAGGTCCCTTCACCCCAAACCATCCTGTGATTCCATGAATATCCCACAAATGGTCCTGTACTGCTCCTGTGAGCACTGCTCCTCCTCAGGGTGTGACTCCACCTCATCCTCACTGCTCCTGCTCAACCCCCACAGAGCTCCTCGTGTTCCCTGGGGGGCACAAACAAAATTAAATTCTTAATTACTGGTTTCTGATTCTGCCTCAAAGAGCTGTGAGGTAACTTATCTCTGCCAGGGAGTAAACAAGGACTGTGGGCTGACATTGAAAAATTATCAGTATTCAAATGGTTTCACCCACATGCACCCTGCAAAGCAGAAAGGTCATGAGAGCTGAGGGTTTGGGAATTAGAGTTTGAGATAATTTCTGTACTTCAAGGTTTTATTGTTTCATAGCCTTGGTTTTGCTGATTGCTTCTCATTGGTGTCTTTTTTTTCACAATTACAAGTGGAAAAATGGTCTCTTAACAAAGGCAAGGTCCAGTCTTTTGTGAGGAATTTTCTACCTCTTAGGGTTGCCAAAAACAGATAAAGAAAAAAAAAAAAGAGAGAGGAAAATACGTGGAGGCTGATACAATTTGACTTGAAATACCATTTAGATAAAAAATGTTATTTTGAAATAAAGAACATGCAATACCCATGGGAGGATTTTTTTGTTTCTGAGCCGGTTGTGGGAGTCAAATCCATTGCACAGGCAGTGCCAGCCCAGCACACAGCAGGACCAGCAGCTTTCCTGTCAGGCTCTGCAGCTCCAGCAGCACAGGGGACAGCAGAAGTCAGAACAGGTTCTAATTGCTTCTGAGCCAACATCTGTCATGCCCAGGGCTGAGACACACCATGACTCATCCACCCAAGGACTGATGGGCCCCCAAAAACGTCCCCAGCTTTTCAGAGCATCTGAAAGTCACTCACAGACAGGCTCAGGCTTTCAATATCATTTTCTTCTGCCCTGCCATGGGCAGCACAAAGCACATCCCACTGCCATGGAAACCATTCCCAGGTCACCCTCACATCACAGAGCAGGGAAAGCAGCCCCTCAGCCACCCCTGAGAGGATTGCAGCAACAGCTCCACGTTTCTGTCACTGAGGTGCCCCAGACAAACCAGGAGCCTCTCCCCAGCTGGGGATGGGGAGGAGCAGCCCAGGCAGGCTCAGACCCTGCTCTTCACTTGGAGTCATTGAGGAGGCCAGCACAGCCACTGCCTGCTCCTCTGCATCCATTTGCAAGGGAAATGCAACAGTTTGGAACTGGTGTTCTCCACTGAAAGTGTGGAGACCTTCAGCAGCTCTGGAGAGCAGCTACCAAGTGCAGCCTCACACCTCTCAGGGGTGAAGTGCAACTTCAGGCTCTGACTGGAGCCGCACAGAAATACAACTGACAGAACCTCCAACTCAAGGCACCAAATCAGATTTAGGGAGCTATTGAGCTGAACAGCAGTGTATTGAGGGGAGAGAGGAAAGGGACAGGAAGGATTTCAAATCCTGAAATACGGAACTATTGCAGGCCATAAGAGGTAAATAACTGCAAGGGTGGTTCTTCTGTGCTCAGAAAACACCAAAGAATGTCTGATGCAGGGAGAAGAAATTCAAGTTCCACAGCAACTGCTAGTGAACACTAACTTTTAGTACGAAATCAGAATGTCCAGATCTGCAAAGGAAGTGTCTTAACAAGATACTCTCTGGATAGGGAAGAAAGAGAAATTTTTCATATTGCATTGTTAAACCTGGAATTTTTCATTCTGTGGTGATATTTTTAACCACAATGAGTTGCTCTCAAGAGCTAAAGTCTGAATTTACACTGTAGATCTTCTAGTTTGTGTTCAGGGCACAGTCCTCCATCCCAGCTGCCACAAGTGTCATTTTTAATTGCTGTCCCTTGTTTTCGTTTTTGCAACTCTACAGTCTGCTGTGTGCTTTTCCCTCAGTCAGGAATAAATAGTGCACCCAGCAACCCCCATTTCATCAAAGGAAATTGTTGCAAGTCATTTAAGGAGACCTTTTCCTCCTGATTCTGACACTCTGCTGTTGGAGGTTTGGGAGTTTCATTAGGCAAAAATACAGTTGTATTGGCAGAAGTAAAAATGGCCATGAATTGGATTTGCTGTCCAGCTGGTGACTGGGTCTAAAATGCCAGTTTGGGAATTTTAGAATTCCTCTGAGCCTTTCCTTTCTCTTCCTTTGTTCTACAGTCTGGAAATGGGTGGGGGATCAAGTCTAGGAGCAGGCAATTCTCCAGAGGGAGTCTGAAATGATTCTAGTTCAGAAGAATATAAACATTTGAGGAAATAATGTCATTTAAGGAGTGAGTCTCATTCAGCAGACTGTATCATTATTTCATTGACTGCACAAGTGATTCCCAATCTCCCAAGAGCTGGGCATGGCCAAGATCACAAACCACTGAAAAGGACAGGAGAGAGGAAAACAGCATGGCTGAGACTCTAAAATAAATCATACTTGGCAATTCAGAGTCTACAGGAAAGGAGATTCTACTAACAAGAACTGTAAGAGGAAAAACTCTCCAGAAAAGGTAGGAGAAATCTGCATCCCTGCATCACCAGAAACTCCACCTTTAAAAAAACATCTCTTTCTGTTCCTTAAACTCTTCCACTTCCATTTAATCCCATTGTATGATGGAAAAAAACCCACTGTCATGAGAATCTAACTTGGTTTATAATGCAGAGGCCTTTAAAACCTCGGTTTCCTTTATTCCTTTGCTCATGCAAGAAAACAGCAACTCCAAGCTTGCCAATCTGCTCCTATTTTTTAAGCAAAAGGGAACCTAAAACTAAAAAGTAGAAAGGCTTTTCAAATCTTGCAGGACATTTGACATTGCCTCATAATCAGAAACAGACTTAATGACAAAAATCAGCATATAGGTCCATAACTACTGGGACTAAAAGTGGAAAGAACTAATTCCAGCAATGTGGGTGAAATCTCTGGAAATTCCTTGTTGCAGATTCACTTCATTCCTGCACAGATGAATAAACACCAGAAATAGTTTTAAAGCTGCATCTGCTGTTGAATGATAACATTTTGGAGACCGGGTTCTAACTCCTGCTGAAAATAAACAGTTGGAGATCTCTGAAGGACACTGGAATTGTAGTTTAGGCTGTGGCTGACTCATAAATTGTCACGCAAGCAAAGAGCAAATATAAATCACATTTTTCTTTCTTCCTTCCCCATCACTCCTTATCCAGCCACTGCCAAATAAAAATTTCCACACAAGCTACAGCAGGTTTGGACACAGAAATGCTAATTGGTCACTTCATGACCCACTGTGACTGTGTTACAGTGCAAGGGTGCCAAATAAACCCCCAAAAAAGGCTTAGAAGTATTTTACACAATTATGAGAAGAGAAATGAAAATTACCTCGGTGCAGAGGGATTAATCCCTGCCCCACTCAGAGCAGTGAGACTGTGAGTGCACAGTGTGCACATGGGCCAGGGGCTTTGGGGGCACCTCAAACCAGGGCCAGCAGAAAGCCAGGACACCCTACAAGTTGCCTCAGCTTGTGTGAAGAAAGACATGATTTGTTTGCAATTAAAAAAAAAAAATATGGCTTGAATAATAAGGAGGGAAAATTTTATTACTGTTCAGAAAGTTTAAAGGGAAAAAAAAAAAAAGAAAAACCAATCAAGAAGAGGAAAAAAAAAATCGAAGTTACCAGACAATAGAGGAGAGAATGATGTCACCATTTCCACAGAGCTGACACTAACAAGAATGTTAGGTGAGTGTGCCCTTCCCAAAGTGTGAATGAGTCCTGCACATGGCAACGATTGCTAAGCACATCATTATGGAAACTGGGAGTCTGGGAAAGGTGGGAAATCAATGAAGTCAATGCAGTGCTTGCTGGGGTGAGGAATGATCCCAGCAGAGCCACCTTCAACAAGGGAGGGGTGGGGACAGTAGGGGGGAGCCCAGGGGACACCAGGGGACACAGGGGAGCAGGACAGCACAGCCACACTGTCCCTTGAACCTGGCACCCCCAAAATCCAGCCTGGCTGTGTTTCTGAAGAATAAAAGCAGGAGTTATTTACCTGTGCTGGGGGTAGCTATTTACCCACTAACATCGGTAAACATTTTTGCTATTTTTGCTTTTTTTTTTTTTTTTTTTTTTTTTTTTTTTTTTTTTTTTTTTTTTTTTTTTGCTATTTTTGTTGATTTGAGAGGAGAAACGGAGACCATGGAAAGCAGCAGCAGCAGCACAGAGAAGAAGAGCACTGCTGGGTTTGTCAGAGCCTGGGCTGTGGCTCTGCCTCCCAGACAGCGCCAAGGACCCGGCAGGGGAGCTCCTGGGGGCAGAGGAGAGCAGAGATGCATCAGTCCCTCCTCACAGCTGCAGCAGGGACAAACTCGGCAAGCAGAACAGGAATTATCCTGCAGTGAAACACTTTGGCCAAAAAACGTGCACTTCATCAAACTGAACTTTGTTTTGTTGCTGTGAATTGCTCCAAGAGCTCTGCAGCCCGGGCAGCGCTCCAGGGCGTGGGGCTCACCCAGGAGGGGCAAGATTGGACAGGACTGAGGAGGAACTTTGGCCTCCCACCCCATCCCAAACTCCCTGCCCTCTGCTCTGCTCACCTCCTGGCTCTCTTCAGTCTTCCCCACTGGAGCTGCTGCACTCTGCACCAATGACTGCATTTTATGGAATTAAACCCAGTGCTGCCAAATCCTGGACGAAACCCTGACCTCTGGGGCATCCACCTCCACTCTGCGTCCACCAGATTAAAGCTGCTTTTGAATAAAGAATAAGCGATCTATATCAGATCAAACGACTCAAATCTGAAATAATCAGATGGTTAAAACGATCTTCCTATTGTTTCAAATATTTTAGGTACTTCTACCTGTCACTCACTGCCAGTCTGGTTTAGATTTCCTTTTACCTCTGGTTTACATGGGGTGCTCCAGGGTTAAAGCACAGTAAACATCCTTTAAAGTACCTATCCGTAAAGAAATGCGATTTATTTAGACAGGTTTTCCCTTCTCATCAAGAACTCCATACTGACAGAATTATAATAAATGCTACAATCATTTAAAAATTCCTAATATTTAGTAATTTAGTACTTCCCTTTTGCAACTCAGTGCTTTAAATGCAGTCTCCCAGTAAGAACATTGACCTTCACCTCTTTTAATAAATGCAAATCTCCAGCACTTCTGATCAAAGAAAGTTGATAGATTCTTATATATTAACATATAGTAAAAAAAAAAAAAAAAAAAAAAAAAGGTAGCAGAGAAGATGTAATTTAAAATCAACCTAAGGAAATTTCCACAGAGTTAATGAAAGATTCAAAATCTTTCGTTTGCCTTTCTAACCAAAGGAAACACAACCTGTCTTCTATAGTTATATATACTTGTATATATAATTACATTTTTTTCTGTTATATTCTTACCCAGAGAGAGCTTAAGCTGACCTTGAGTTGAAAGGGGGTTCAGGCAGAACTTCCTGCAAATTAGGGCTGGTTCTTTCTCATTTTAGACATGAAAGTTTTTCTTTTTGAAAAGAGTGTTCTGAATCATTTTTGAGAGAGATGTCAGTCAATTCCAATATAAGCATCCTTATGCTGAAACATTTGAGAAATTATATTTACAGCTCCAAAGCAGCAAAAGGGAGTAAAACCTCCCCTTTTCTCTGCTACTTTACTGAAAAAGGCTTTGGAAAAAAGTATCAACAATGTGGGTGTTCTTTGGGAATGTGGTTCTAAAATACCCTGAAGAAAAAGGAAAAGCCAAGTAGATGCATTCAGCCAGGCACAATGTAAGGCAGCAAGGAACACTGAAATTGTCAAAGTCTTGGGTCACTAAGGAAGCTAATGGGGGAAAAAAGACGTGTAGGGGAAGGGTCTTGTATTTCTTACCCAAATAATCTGGTTTTCAATGAAAAAAAAAATAACGCAGAATTACGGATCCATAAAAAGATCCCTAAGAATTTTTAGATGACAGCATAAGCACACGCTTCTCTTTCACCTGCTAGCACAATCTGATCACACAGAGTTTTCCTTCTTTACCCACTGTCTGCACTGCAGGGTTATTGTGTCACTGGGTTTGATATTATTCTCTTCCAGGCTGAACTTTCTTCCCCCTTTCTCCACTTTTACCCCAGGACCTGGAAATTATTTTTATATTTCCTTTGTTTTTTACCTGTCTGCTTACACATAAAGAAGAATCACCTCTAGCCTGAAACCTGCTGGTCTGTGAGATATTTAAGTTGAAAGGAACTTGCTTGAGGCTTGGAACATCAGCACCAATGGTTTAAAATGCAAAAGGGAATGAGCCCTTGTCACAGATTTTTGCCTGAAGAGATGGGTGATAAACTTAGGTTGTTTTGTTTGTTGGTTTTTTTGGCAGAGGTATTGCCAAAATCCAAGTGTGGGAGAGAATGAACTTTGTTTGCTTTTCAGACAGATGATGTTGTTCCCCCTCATATTCTGTGCACTTATTTCAGCAGTCTGGTGGGTGAAATACCAAAAGCCACAAGATTTATACCTACTTCAAAAGTCCAGTGCCAAACACACTCGTGCTCAGAGAGCTGTGCTGCCTGGACTCAGTTTAATGGCAGAAACATCCCCAAACAGAGCACCCCAGACAGCCCCTGCACATCCCTGTCCCAGTGAAACCCCCCAGGCACAGCTGCATGCACAGCAGTGGAACACTCCCTTTCACCCTGCTGAATTTCAGAGCAAGGTTAAGGAAGAATTGATGGGATTTGGATGGGATTTTCCCATGTGCCAGACATGCAAAAACAGCAGAAGTGAGGTTTGTAGTAGAAGCTCTGTTCAGCTGCAGCAGTGCTGGAACTGGAGGCAGCACAGAGAACTGGCCCTGTGCTCTGGAAATATCCTGCTCCAAGTCTGGCTTTCTTCATAGAGATTAATCAGAAATGCCACAGAGTTTGGAGGGCAAGAAAAGGAAAAATAATTGTGTTCACTAGGAAACAAACTGGAACATCCAAAAGAATGGAGATGGTGAGTAAAGGCAAAAAGCAAAGAATGGAAGCAAACCTGAGGGCAAGCACTCTGCTCTCACAAACAGGCTTAGATCACAACAAAAGGGCCTTAAAACAGCATCCAGTGCCACTGAAGGGAGGCAGTGAGCAGCACTTAATGGGAATCCCAAGGATTTCTCTTTCCTCATCCTTTCAGCTGAAGACACCTCATAATTCAGAGCAGTTCATGGGATGATTCCTCATTTAAAAAAAAAAAAAAAAAAAAAAAAAAAAAGTAAAGTAAAGCTGGCAGATCTTCTGTTGTCACAGAACCTGAGCAGTACCCTTTAGCTGGAGCAGCTGCAGGTGCAGAAACAGCCAAAGCACGAGGCAAACACTGAGTGATTTCAGTGCTGCTGATTAGAGGACAGGGAGCTCTCCTCCATTCCAGGCTCTGTCTCCCCATTAGAGGCAAAGATGCTGTGGCTGTGCTGTGCCTGTCAGCCTGGGGAGGATGACACCACGAGTGGCACTGCAGGACAGCATCAAACCACCAGGATTTATCAAAACTGATAAATTGTAAATAACCTCCAAGCAGCTCCATTAAATGTAGGAAGTTTCACTGAATACAGTCATCAACACTGGGCTGGAGACACCAAATGAGGGCAAAGAGATAATTAGATAATGCAGGAAGAGGCTTGCAGCATCTTTTAATGAATGTACAGTTCTCCTCAGAGGAACTGCTGCTTATTTATACCCTGCTATAAGTGACCATGTGATTAATTCAGCTGCCAGCTTGATCAAACTGACTCTCCAAATTGTTTGTATATCAGCATTCCCTGATAGGAAATAATAGCATTAGCACAGCAGCATTTTCAGCTCTTGAGATTTTATCACAGGTCACACTATATAAAGGATTTCTTTCAGAATCCAAGACACTTGATCAGCTTTCATTAGCAATCTGCAGCCTTGAGGACCAGGAGCACAACGTGCAAAATGCGCACTCTTATGGCTCAAAATATCGAGCCCATTAAAAAAAAATATTCTACATGGCTTTGAAATGCAAATACCAGGGTTTGAGGATGCAATGCTAGAACTGGAAGTGAGGGTTGGCAATAATGTTATCTCACATCCTGCAGCAAACACTGTGGTTGCTCAGGACTGTGCTCCCAAGCCCAGCTCTGCACTCCGGCGTCTCCTCGTGGGTGAAACATTCCCACCAACCCAGCTGCTGGCAGCAGGAATTCAGCAGAACGGGGTCAGATCTGTCTGCAGTGACTTTCTGGGGCTCTCCACGGCTGCTCAGGAGTCTGGGCAAACTCTCCTGCAGGTCTTTGCCCAGCAAACAGCTAGGCACATCTGCAGGGGTGGGCTCCACCGTCAGTGCAGGGCAGCAGCAGCGGGACTGGAGCGGCTCTCCCTGGGGAAAAGTAACCCATCACTGGTTCATAAACCAGCGCTGACTGGTTTGTTTCAAAACCCATGGAGCCAGAGCTTTGTAAAGGACAGTATACAAATAACCATTTTACCAGTCATGGACAGTGAATAAAATTCCACAGTGAGTTCCCGTGGCAAGCTCATCACCTGGGCTTACCCACTGCAGTCTTTTACATCGGACACCAATTAATATCTAATTGATCTCACCAAGAACAGGTGCTCAGTGTGGCCATAAAGTTCAATGCCCTGCTGTGGGATTGGCAGACAATACCGACAAGGGAAGAGATGAGAATCCTGACTCCATGTTTCAGAAGGCTGATTATTATATTATATTATATTATATTATATTATATTATATTATATCATATCATATCATATCATATCATATCATATCATATCATATCATATCATATCATGTGCTATACTAAAACTATACTAAAAGAGTAGAGAGAAAGACATCAGAAAGCTAGAAAGGAATGAAAAAGAATGAATAACAAAAACCTGTGACTGCTCAGACTCCAGACAGCTGGACTGGGATTGGTCATTAAGTAAAAACAATTCACGTGAGACCAATCAAAGATGCACCTGTTGGTGAACCATCTCCAGACCACATTCCACTGCCATCACAGTTATTGTTTACATTTCCTCTCTGAGGCTTCTCAGCTTCTCAGAAGAAAAACCTAGTGAAAGGATTTTCATATAATATCACAGTGACACCCTGCCTTCTACATTTCCAGCTCTTCAAGTAGAAAATAGCAGGGTTTAGTGTCTTAGGTTGGAAAATGCAAGATGTGCCTGGGGGTGTGCATTCTGTTTGCCCTCTGTCAGAGCTGGGGCAGTTCTCTGCTGTTCACGGGGCAGTTTTCTTTATCTCTCCCACAAACCAAGCCTCCCTCCAGGAGATCCCTTCTGTCCATGGGCCAGCGAGTGTCCCTGCATGGCTGATCCAATTCCATCATCCCATTGGGAGAAGCTCCACCATGGGGAGGAGCCAAGCATTCCTACCTGGATACAATCTGAGATTCTGGGACACCAGGGCAGCCTTTTCCCACTGCATTCCCAGAGGAGCAGCTTTCTTCTCCCCTGCATTCCCAGAGGAGGACCAGGCCCATCTCCAGCACCCCTGGACCTCCAGAGGAGAACTCCCCCCTTGTGCAGGATCCCTGATCCAGCAGAACCACAGCTGGCACTGCAGGAGGGCTGAGCCACCACTGAATGGGACTGTGCCACCACCCTGACCCACAGGGTGGCAGGGTCCCATTCTGACTCTGCCAGTGTTGGGGTTTCTTTACTATTACATTTGTTTGGGGTTTTTTTTAGTTTTCCTAGTAAAGACCTGTTATTCCCATATCTTTGCCTGAGAGGCTTTTAATTTCAACATTATAACAATTCAGATGGAGGGGGTTGACATTTTCCATTCCAAGGGAGGCTCCTGCCTTCCTTAGCAGACACCTGTCTTTTCAAGCCAGGACAGTTTAGCTGATGATTTAGCTGATTTTGTTTGTCCCCACTCTCCTTTAGCAAGGACCACACCACAACACTCAGAGTGCTGAACAATCTCATGCATTTCCCAGCCCTACTCCAGCTGTTATGCAATAAATTGGTAAAGATGCTTAAACACCTTTAGCAGCCTTGCCTGAAGAGTTAGCAGAGCATGGGAACAAGGTACATTCATGGATAGCTCTGTCACACTGGGAATTCAACAACCAATGGCCCAAACAGCTGGAACAGAGCAGTGAAATCATCTGGAACTGAGGATACCACATGCAACCATTTATACCAGGGGAGGAGGGGCTGCTTTGGACTCTCTTTAGTCTGGTCCAAGCACTGAACCTCCATTAGCACCAATCCCAGGGATTTCCAGAGGGAATATTGCAATTTAATTTAATATAAAGGCACACACGAAAAATAGAGAGCAGGAGATCTGCTCTGACAGCTCAATCTCAATCCTAAATAAAACAATTCCCATAAATGCAGTGTGGTGTTGTGCCTGCCTGGAACACTGGATTGTATTTTTAATGACAGTGACTGAGCATAAAGAGGTAGAAAAAGACTTGCTTCTCATTAGAGCCAAGCAAGCAAGGCAGAAAGGGGCACAGAGCCTCCAGTTTGCCCAGCCCAGCCCAGTGTAAATCCAAATTGACCACGAGCATGTTCATTAACAGGCTCAAAACCCCCCCGAGTTCCATAAAACACAAACATGTGCTTTTAGCCCTCTGATGTAGACAGATCACTTAATACACACATTTTGTACCTCGGATTTATTTGTATCTTGGAGACAATGGAAAACAATATCCTAAAAAGAACACAATATTTCGTTCTTTCAGGCAATTCTTTTGAACTGAGAAATTATAGCTTAAGGGCCGACTGGGGGGGGATGCTCAGCATTTGAGAACAAAATAACTTGGATGACACCTAGTGGGAAAATAAGCAATCACTGGGTGAAATTGTGAATGGGGAAAACGGCAAAGAAGGAGGTTCTCAATGAGAACAGGCAGTAGGAGAGAGAATTTATTGATAAAATGAATGGAGTGTAATTTAGGAGAAAAATTTCCTAAATGACAAGACTTTATTTGCCTGTGCCTGAGGAGATGGGATTTTGGATTTGACAGAGGCAAAACCCCATTAGCAAAACCACGATAAATGTGCAGCAGGAAAAAATGCGGACAGGAGGAAACTCTGAGCCCTCCTACGTGGAAATACTCAGAAGGCTTTGACAGCCAGTTCTGCAGAGTGAAGTAGGTATGAGGAATATTTTGGCCTTCAGACAATAATAGCTCCTGATTTGAGAGAAACCAGTTTCTCTTTAATTCATTTCTGCCAACAATATTCCTTGCTGTGAGAGTGAATTTTGTGATTGATTTTTTTTTTATCCTTCTTCTTGCTTATTGGTAGAATTCATTAATTGCCAGTGACTCACATCCTGTTACAAAGATCTGTTTTGGTTAGTCGCTCCCACCAACCTGTTTGAAAATACAGAAGAACAGAATTAATCAAGGTGAGGGGTTTTAAATGAGAAGCTGTGCGTTGGCAATGTGAGGTGGGCACTTTTTTCAGCACTGGGAATGGAAACAGTGCTTGAGAAAACTCCTGCATTTCTTGGTCAAGAACAGGTCACTGTCAGCAATAAATGACTGGAACTCCTTGAAAGGGACTAGAAAAGATAATGGCATCTTCTGGCTGAGTTTGCTCTCAGCAGGTCACACGTTTGATCTGCTCATTTATCTGCAGCTTGCAGCTTTTTTCTGAACCACAAGGAAAGCAGTAATCTCCCTCAGCCCTTTTCCTCCCTGAGTGATCACACACGGCCCCCACAGAACTCACTGGAGGAGTCAAGGCTCCAAAGAAAGCTGATCCAGAGGAAAGGGCTATCAGGGGAGAGGTGAGGAGAGAGGGGCTGTTTGGGACATAAGGGTGTCCAGAAATCCCTCTCCACTGAGAGGACACAGAGCCTCTCCCATTCACAAAAACTTCAAATGGATTCTCTCTGTGGAAAAAAGTTATTTCATACCCTAACAAGATTATAGCAGATTATAACTTTTTTTTTTTTTAAATTAGTTCTTAATAAATCCTCTTAAATGAAGAATCCTCATTTGGCCTACAAAAAGCTACAGCCCTAAAATCAGAAAAGCAAATGCCTGGTGCTTCTGGCAGCCACTCCCTGCACACCCTGAGCTCCACAGGGAGCTGGAGCACTGGCCAGGGGACAGGGCTGGGGACTCAGCAGGAACAGCTGGGCACATCTGGACACCTCTGCTACCCCTGGGACACCTGGAAGAATGCAGGACTAATTGAGGACAGCACAGAATGGGAGTGTGCAGTCCAGGCATTCCAAATGTTTTCAGTGCAGAAGGACACAGCATTTGATTTCACTGTGGCAGGAAGGTTTTGATTCCGTGGCAGCACTCCTGAAGGCACAGTGGCACACACTGTGCAGGCACAGGGCACACAGACATTTATGGAATCCCTGCATGTGCTCCCCAAAGGCAGGGGAAGCACCCCAAGGACGGGAGGACCATTGGCAGTGCACTCACAGCCACCCCACACCTGACAGGCAGAGGAACTGCTCACCTCAGCATGGGAGGAATCATCTCCTCATCTCAAAGAAAAGATCAGAATTCTAACGGGC
This sequence comes from Motacilla alba alba, assembly GCF_015832195.1. Taxonomy (NCBI): domain Eukaryota; kingdom Metazoa; phylum Chordata; class Aves; order Passeriformes; family Motacillidae; genus Motacilla; species Motacilla alba. The sequence continues at coordinate 19,271,560 of NC_052027.1, read as the reverse complement.
TTTGAAGTATTTTTCTTTTCCCCCTGGCACTGTCTGAATTGCCTTTTCAAATGCTAAAGAGCAGAGATACACAATAAAGCATTTTCTTAAGGAAGTTCCTAACAAAGTTCCAGCTCCTGGTAACTCATTAGACCTAATGAAGAAAAGTTCTTTTAAAATAAGTAAAAATTAGACAACAAGAATTGTGGCCGGGATAATTTCTACACCAGAAATTTCCTTTCCTCCCAGGAACAGCGGTTATAAAGAAAGGACAGCTCAAAACCACAGCTCTGCTGCGTATCTGCAACATGAAAACCTCGCCTGGGCTTCATTTCCAAAAGCAGAACAGAGCTCCAAGCCTGTCCCCAAACCAACACTACACAGAACTGGCCTGAATGGAGCACCAGACCCACAGCCAGCTGGGTTTCCAAATGCCAGCTGCCACTGGAATTCTTGTGTGCTCATGACTGGTAAAACGTACATCCCAAACTTTGCACACCCAATCAAATTGAAAAATAAATCCTAGTTTTGCTTTCCCTTCACACAGACATGGCATTCTGTGTTTAGATGAACAGATACATGTGTCTTACAAACTTGTATGACCCTAATTTACAGGCTTTGCAGCCAAATACACACAGATATTTCAGAAAGTTTCCTTTCACCAGTTGGAGTTACTGTTTTTGAACACGGGTGACCCCAATTTAATACTATATTTTGGGTGACTTCAACACAATTTCATCTCTTTCAATTCAATTCAATTCAACATTATTAATATTTCCTTTCTCTGTTCCTGTCTTTCTCTATCCCTTAATGATGTCACCTGCCTATCATGGTTATTTTGATGTTATGGTGTGCTTTTAGAAGTTTTATTGAAATGGTGAGAAGGCAGACATTAAACAAACCTGGCTGACTAATACAGAAAAACTCAATTTCACAGGCTAACTTCATCTCCCTCATCTGCTGGGGCTTGTGTGTCTCAGCAGCTCAGACCCAAACTAACTTTTATACTTGGAGATTTTCTGGAGATTAAAAAACCCCACAAATTTCAGATGAGATTTTTCAGATCCTGTCAGATGCAATAGGAAAAATACACTAGGAACAAAACAAAAATCCCAAAGCATTTCTTCTTGTCTGCAGCAAGCACAAGACCCACCCCAAGCACTTTATGCCACGGCACAACCATAAATAGCAGCTCTGGGCTGCTGCCCCATCCTGCAGAGGAAAGAGCTCATCTGCCCTGCCACGCTTCCCCGGGCTCGGAGCACTCAGCCTGCCCTGCCAGCCCCACTGCAGCCCTTGGACAGGGATCAGGAGGGGACAAACAGGGTAAGTGTCAGCCAGGCACCTCCCCAGCTCTCCCTTTTCTGCCCCTGTTCTGGTTTCTGCTTGAATTTGGGTTTCTTGCTGTTTCTATATTTAATCAGAAGAGGTAATCTTTTCCTTAAATAACACTTAACTTATTTTAGCCGGCTGTCATAGCCTGTCCTTCTAAGATGTTTACTTTGGGAAAAAGAGCTCTGATAGATTTCTTGAAAAATCACAGATGAGTATCTGGGTTCAGAGCAAAGATACTCAGAATACCCAGTCCTAGATTTCAGTTTATCTTAATGGCTGCAATAGGCTTTAAGGATGAACAAAACAAAATGTAGTGTGTGTACCAATGCCAAAAATTGGTCAATGAACCATCCTAGCAAAAAAAAAATTGGGGGTGGGAGAGGTGGGTGGAAGCACAATACGGAAGTTAAATTATGACTATCAAGAGCAGAGTAAAGTCTGGGCAATTACAGAAGAACACGTGGAAAAGAAAATAAGCAGCAGGTGGCACAGGACACAGAGAGGAACCAAAGGGTATTTGTCAACTCACTGGCAAATACATAGGAGATGGTTAAGATGAGTATTTCAGCTTCAGAAAAAAAGAAGATTTTCAGATATTTACAACTGTTTAATTCCTTAAGCTTCATTTTGAAAACTGGTTTAAACACACAATTTTAACATTAGATCTATGACAATATGGAAGCAGAATAGAGACCTTTGCCCGAAACTAAACTGGTTTTTCTCATCATCTCCTGGTGACATTCTGTCCCAGAATTTTGATCAATTAATATTTTTTGTACAATTATGAAGGGAAAACAATGGCCCAGAGAGGAAAGGGAAGAACTGTGCTGTCTTCAGTGTTTGTGCTGAAGTTGGGGAGAGTGATTCTGTGGGACATACAGAAAAAGATTTTTGTACAATTATGAATGCAAAACAAGGAACTAGAGAGAAAAAGGGAAAACTGTGCTCTGTCTTCAACATTTATGCTGAAGATGGGAGAGTGGTTCTGTGGGACATATAGAAAGCTAAAGATTTGTCATAGTTGAGACAGAGACAATGCAAAGCAACACACTCCATTTCCAGAAGGCTTCAAACCCTGTTTTTATTCGAGCATGTGTGCTTTTTCTACACTCTTACAAAGCTCATAAGTTTACACTTTACTCATTGGTCACAAGAGACAAGCAAAGGGCTTATTGGAATAGGCATTTGCAGGTTTCTCTTATTCATCCTTCTTTCTTTCATGGTTTCTATGTGAATGACCTTGGTAGAAAATTCTTTCAGAGGCAAACATGGAACCTCTTATCAAACTTCTCAATGGCTCACAGAGGCCAATGTAAAACCCCTTCCACAAAGATTTTATTCCAGAAACCTAAACCTGGGTGAGAAATAGCTGCTGTGGAACCACAGTAATACACCTCACTTCTTGTCGTTTGTGCAGCTGCAGATGGAGCTGCTGGCCGTGCTGGGCTGTGCCCTGCTGCTCCCCATGGTCCTGGGGGAGGATTGTCCATCCCAGTGCAGCTGCTGGTCCCTGGGGGAGCCGTGGGGGACGGGGGTGGACTGCAGCTCGCGGGGGCTGCGCGCCCTGCCCGCCCTGCCCCGCCTGACGCGCAGCCTGCACCTGCACAACAACAGCCTGGCCTCCATCCCCGCCGGGGCCCTGGACAGCCTGGGCCACCTGCAGGAGCTGCGGCTGTGGGACAACCCCTGGCACTGTGACTGTCACATCCTGTACCTGAAGCTCTGGCTGCAGGATTTCTCCGCGCCCGCGCTCGCCCGGCTCAGGTGCGCCAGCCCCGCTCCGCTGAGGATGAAGCCCCTGGGGCAGCTGACTGGGAACGATCTGGGTGTCTGTGCCAGGCTTCTCCCAACCAAGTGTCTCCAGTTCTTCTGGAGAGACCTCATTTTAATTGCGGGAACAGTAATTACCCTCCTTTTAGTGGCGTGGGCTCTGAAGTTCTCCAAAAAGCTGGTCTGCCAGCTCAGCCTCGGGAGCCGGCGGCTGAGGAGGAGCATCCCCAAAACCCACAAGGTACTGTGAGCTCTTCCTTGCCACCAGCCTGGCAGAAACTCCAAACTGCTCCACAACAAAAGAGCACTGGTAGCACTGGTTTGAATAGTCAGTGCTAAAGAAGCCCAAAGCCTGGGTCCTCAGGCGAGTTGGATTTAATTTTTCTCGAAAACGAAGCTTGGTGAGGTTTGGACAGACAACTTCCACCCTGCTGCCATCTGCTCATATGAAGAGCAGATTCCACATTTTTAAAAATCATTTAACTTTCCATTTTCCCACTGAATTCTCAGCTCTTATAGAAAGAAGATTTACACCCCTACACTTTTTAATAAATGGAGAAGAACACCAATTTTATTATTTTAACAACTCTTTTCTCACTCAGGCTCTGTGAGTTTACAGCCCATCAGCATGTCTTGGTGTCCCAGGGGGCTTGGTAGGACCATTCCTGTGTGCAGGAAAGCTCAGCCCTCTCTTCCTCAGGTTCAGGAGCTCCCTGCCACCAAAACCACCCAGATTACACAGACCAGACACTGAATGCATCCCTGATTGAATACAGTTAAAGATGGACTGGTAATGGCAATATAATCAGCAAAATAATTTTAAATCTTATGGAATTTCCTGGAGGGTGAAAAATGATAAAGCATTCTATGTGGAACTGAAATAATGGATGCTTATTGAACATTCATATTGACCCAAATTTGATCTCTTTCACTATTCCAAACATTTCTGATTAAATTTCTAAGATATTTCCAGAACTTGTCCTTTGGAGATCATTTTAGAGTATTTCCCCTGCACTGAGGTTTTCAGTGTTTTAGAAGACAACCACCATTCTGTACGAATGCAGAATATTACAGAAGAAATGCACTCTGGCATCGCTCATGGAATTTCCTACATGACATTTCTTGTTTCCTCAAAATGAAATAAATCATTCACTCTAAAAGCTTATCACTCTCTTCTGTGCCTATAAACTAGATATGCATAGAATAGTAAACTGCTTTACTACATGGCTTCATTAGTACAAATATTTTTTAAATTATCAATTACTGAACATTTCTGCTTGCACCAACTAACACATCAGATGAGATGCCAAGAATACAGGAAAAAAATAATTGAGAGAACTTCTCTGTCCTTTTAAGAGGAAAGAGGAGGGAATCTCTTCCATGGCTGTAGTTCACATTCTACCAAAAGAGCCTTGTATTTATAACTTTTCATCCACTTGGATTTTATCTGGAAAAAAAGCCCTCTGTAAAAGGGACAGCCGGAACTAGCTGAGGGTCAAAAGCAACACTCAGTGTTTATCTGGCAGGGCCACTGTGTCATGCTTAGCCACACACTCCATGAAACTGCATAAATAACACCACAGCTGCTAACAACGTGCAAAGGCAGGAAAAGACATCGGCTATCAAAGTGAAACACACAGACAGCACTCCCAAAATGGGTTTGGAGCACCCCAGAAACTGTCACTGCATCCTGCCTGCAAGGGGCAAACTGGTGGCTGTATGTGCCTGCACAGTCTGGGAACACAGGTGTGACTGCTGGGATGATTAAAATAAAATAAAATAAAATAAAATAAAATAAAATAAAATAAAATAAAATAAAATAAAATAAAATAAAATAAAATAAAATAAAATAAAATAAAATAAAATAAAATAAAATAAAATAAAATAAAATAAAATGTTACGAGGTTTGCTTCCACAGTGGGCAGGACAAGTCATCAGAGTCAGCATCATTGACCAAAACCTCACCGTAGCACACACAGAAGGTTTGTGTGAACAGCAATTCTGGGTGAACTGCAGTTCTGTGCAGACTGAAACCCAATTAAGGAATATTTTCAGGTTTCATTTATTAAATAGCACAGTATGTGAATTACCTTTTTGCCTATAAATTCTCTATTTTGTTAACACTGGAGCAAACAGCATTGCTCAAGCTGAACTGTCCAGCTTCCTGCTTGCCTTCTGCCAGGCTTTAGTTAGAGTTTATTCCAGGTTTGAGCTCATGCACCAGGGAAGTTTGCGAGGCTCCATCATCACAAAACGCTGCTCTCCTTTGTGCTACAGGGCCACCATCCTGACAGAACATGATTATTATTATTCACATCATTATTAATGTGCTAACAGCCAGCTCTGGAGCTCCCTGGAACGCAAGGCAGCTCATTCCCTAAGAACCACCCTGCCTCAGCTCAGAGCACGCTGAATAAACCAGCCCAGCTCTGCCCCATGGGATAAACCAAAGTGGCTCTGCCTTGTCTGGCTTTGCAGCACTGATGTTGCTCCTCTGGGTGCAGCCACTCCAGGGCTGAATGCTGCACTCAGCTACAAATACTCTTTTCTGCACCAGAACTGAAAGAATTGAAGCACTTCTGCTTGTTTATAAGACAGAAGGATTCCCAAATCCAGAAAGAAATCAACAGCGCCGTTGTCCTGGGCAGCAGTGGCTGGGGCCACTGGAGCTCCTGGGAAAGCACAGCAGGAGCAGGGGAGCCTGGGGACGAGCTGCCCAAAATGTGCCAAGGGTGCAGCTAAGCAAGTGGGAAAAACAGTGGCATTGCCATGGACACTTGATATGCCTGCTTTTTTATGTATTTTCATTTTTATTGGGAAATACCTTCCTCCTGCCTGGATAGGGCAGTGGCAGCTGCCAGCAGCTCCAATCCAAGTGGCACTGCCAGGGAGGGCTGGGCACCTGGACAGTGCAGGAGGTGGCATGGTTTGGGGAATGGAGCCAGCTCGAGCCCTCCTGCCCTGGCAGGAACATCTGCTTGCAACAGAGGAGCAAAAAGCCTGCGATGTAAGTAATTTTAGAAGAGATGCCTATTCAGAGTAAAATTGCAACATTTTCACTAAAATGTACCTGCCACTGGTGTGGGGTCACTGAATTTGCATGATTTCTTAGAGCACCCTGTCCCGTGCTCTAAGGATGTTGGTATTTTAAGAACATACATTTCTCACGTGTTTCAAATCCCACCTCCTGCGGGTGAAGGTTAAATGAATAATGAGATCCAAGTGCATCAGCCTTTCTTTTTCAGGAAGAAATCTGAAAGCAGCTTTTTGTTTCAGCCACGCTTTGAGAATCAGCCCAGCCTTTGCCAGCAGCTGGTCAGCTCCACGCGGTGTGTGGCAGTCCCGGCTAGATGGTGACAGGGGTGTGACAGATCCCCCTTCCGAGCTCCGCTGAATCCCAGCCACCTGCGGAGGCGCAGCGCGGAACAAGAGGGCGGCAGCACCGGTCCTGGGGTGCAACTGGGGTGACTTCATTCGATGGCAAAACTGCCCTCCCCAGAGTCCCAGGACCCCGAACTCAGGGCAGACAACAGCTTATAAATGGGGGGAGGGCTCATGGGAAGAAAAACTCTTTAACTAATCAGGAGACCTGGGGGTGAAACACAAGGCGGGAATGCAATGTATAAAACAATGAAGAATTTCAAGGGAGGAGAACAGCTTCAGTGAACTAATGGGGCTTGGAAAAATACAAAACCGACAGGGAAGTTTCTAGGGGGAAGGCAGGTTTGGGGAGAGATTGACATTTAATGGAAGGAGGAGTAAAGAAGGTTCTGGGGAAAGGGTAGGGGGTTTAAAACTTAGCAGGGAGTAGCTAGGTAACAAACAGAAAAAACAACACTTAACTAAACTAAATAACAATGAGGGAGCAAGTCTAGTTTTAGAGACATAAGATGCAAAATGAAAAACCTGTGCCACTCTAAAGGCAGAGAAAGGACAGCATAAGGGAATTACAGAATCAGAAATCAAACAATAAACATACTAATAAAACAAAAGAAAACACACTACAACGAGGTGGATATGTGGCATTTTTCTGTTCTGACAATCTCTTACATGTGAGTGAGTGTAGGAAGTAGATTTGAATTTACACATCTCCATGGGCTCACGCTCATATCTAACCTGAGAGGACTTTGACTGTAAACCTGTCCTAAGGTTTGCTCAGCAACCTAGGTAAAATCAATTCACACTAAATTCATGCTAGAGACCAAGCACAGCTTTGCTCTCAGGAACAAAATGCATTGCAAAGTTAACCAGCTTGTTCTGTATTTATCATTTGGTTAAGTGGCTGTGCATTTAAGGATTCAGATTTAGTGCTCCCTTTCAAAGGATTTAACTACACAGAAAATGAGTAACACAAAGTAAAATGTTTGCTTCTGTTCAGTTAAACCCCAGCCAAGTAATAATAAGAGAGATGTCACATAATGACAGTCATTTTCCATTTTATTTGCACACCTTCTGCTCGCACTGACCAGATATGGAACTGCATTGAAAACTACTAGAATAACTCGCCCTCTAAAAGGAGAAAAACTCACCTAAGAAAAAGTTTCCAACACCAGAAAACCAAGACTTTTCCTAGCCTAATAAGACAAGGGAAAATAGGGATTCCCTCAGGTGAACAGGAAATTTCTTTTATTTTTGAACTAGAAAACATAAACTGTAAGAACTAAACACTAATTCAATGTACAAATCACACACCAAATGCAGTGAAACAGGCTGGTGTGTGCTGCCACTCCTGTATTCTAAATTAACTAGCCAATACACATTCATTCTCATGCTGATTTATGTTTAAATGCACTGTTTGGGGAATTACTAAAATAGAATTTGAGGCTTCATAAAACTTCTGTTCTTCCTGGATTCTTGTATGTTATGATTTATACCTGAATTACAGGATTTTAGTTTCACTGCCAACAGATGAAATATTAACAATTCCTACCTAATGACTCCTTTGACGGTGCTAAGTTTACTGTAATGCTTTGTAATGCTACGTTTATTTATCTTAATGCCTTTTCTCTCCAGAGCACAAAACCATTTCCCAAAGTGCTGCAGCTCTGTTGCTGGAACCCACGTAAATATTTCGCCATTAGATTGACTCCACTAAAATTCAGATTACGCTCAATAATGGGTGTGTGACAACAAATTGCTCCAGTTGCATAATGGCCACATGGCTGCTATTTATACTGAGCTCCTTCCCAGGGGCACTTTGCTCCTGACGTGGCCTCTGCAGTGCCTCCCCCAGCAGCACTTCCCAGTGTTCATCCCAGTGATGTCACAGCTACTGCCTGACCTGGCATCTTCATTTCAGCCAAGAGAAATGTTAGCATTTAAAATTTTGCTCAGATTTCATTTGGCTTGGCTTGTCTGACCAGCAAGCATCCAGTTCTCTAGCAATCCAGAGTTATTAAAATTGAATGGTGCCATTCTGCATCAAGACATTTCCTGGGCAAAGTGGACTGAAACCTCTTCCCTCGGAACACTGTTAAGGAATAGGGCTACAGAAACACAGAGCATTCATCTTAGTCCAAGGGGAAAAAATTCAAATGAGGCCCTTTCTTAAATGACCTTGATCTCTAGGGAAGGAAGTGTCAGCAGGGATGGATTGCAGCCTCCCCTTTCTCCTTGAATCATCTCTCTTGTCTCCTCTTTCGGGGTCAAAAGGGTTTTACCTCCTAACTAATAATTTATTTTTTGACAAAGATTTATAGACTGCCTCCTTCGGCCACAGAGAAAGACTCTGGAACCTGACACATCCAAATAAAATCGACCTTTGCAACCCTCTCCCATCAGCACCAGGGCAAAGCAGAGGAAGGTCATGGCAATGGCCACACCACCAAAGGCTGCCCTCAAGACAGCAGAGCATTTAGAACTGAGGGTATTCTTGATTTCCCTGAGTTTGCAAAGACACTGCAAAACCCAGTAATTTAACATTCAGGTGCACTTATCAAAAGCTAGAAACTGAACCAGCAGCAATTACAGCCTGAAGGGACAGTGTGGCTGGACAGTGCCCAGGCAGAAAGGGCCCTGGGGGTGCTGGTGACAGCCGGCTGAACATGAGCCAGCAGTGTGCCCTGGTGGCCGAGAAGGCCAGTGGCTCCTGGCCTGGATCAGGAATGGTGTGGCCAGCAGGAGCAGGGAGCTCATTCTGCCCCTGAACCTGGCACTGGTGAGGCCTCACCTCGAGTGCTGTGTCCAGCCTGGCCCCTCAGTTTGGGAAGGACTTGAGACCCTCGAGCAAGTCCAGAGGAGGCAGCGAGGCTGGAGAGGGGCTGGGAACACAAACCCTCTGAGGAACGGCTGAGGGAGCTGGGGGTGCTCAGCCTGGAGAAAAGGAGACTCAGGGGTGAGCTTATCACTCTGCAGCTCCTGGAAGGTGCCTGTGCTCAGCTGGGGCTGGGCTCTGTCTCCAGGCAGCACCGACAGAACCAGAGCACACAGCCTTGAGCTGCACCAAGGCAAATACAGGTTGGATAGCAGGAAAAAGTTTTTCACAGAAAGGGTGATAAAGTTCTGGAATGGCTGCCCGGGGAGGTGCTGCAGTCACCATCCCTGGGTGTGTTTAACACAGCCTGGATGTGGCACTGGGTGCCAGGGTGCAGTTGAGGTGCTGGGGCTGGGTTGGACTCGATGGTTTTGAAGGGCTCTTCCAAGCCAGTGATTCTGTGAATTCTGTGATTCTGTGAATTCTCTGAAAGGGGCAATGAAAGGACACAAATTGTGCACAGCAAAAACTCAGAGCCCCCGAAGGGATTCCTTTGCCTCCCAGCACTGCTTGGTCTGACTGCTCTGAAAGTGGACCAACATTGGCACCTAGTGGCTGCTGAATCCAACAGGGACAAAAGTTCCCTGGAATTTGTCACCCTTTCCAAGGGATGGGCTGAGATTTTCCAAACAAGCTGCCAATTACTGCCAGCTCTTCCCAGAGTTTCCATACAAGTTTTCTGTCCTGAAGTGTCAGAAGGTGCAAGACTCAAATTGTTTTCAGTTGGCAGAAACCTGGCGTTATTAGAATTCTGGACACCGGGCAATACAATCTCCATTTGTTTTCTTTATGGTTATTAATCAATTTTAGACATGCCTGGAATTTTCTGCTACTACAACTCCCAAAGTCAGAGCTCAATATTCATATTGAAACTTGACTGAGGTTTTATTCCTTCTGTTCTCCTAAAGTGATGATGAACTTTAATGTAAATTTAAATTGGACTAATAACTTTGTACTATGACTTCATCCTATCAAAGCATGATAAAACAAAAAAGGAAAAAAAGTATATTAGGTAAAACAAAACAATGAAATCAAATCCCTTTGTGGGTCTTTTTCCCTACCATTCCCCTACCTAAATGATATGCAGCATCATAATTTTTAAAGGCCCAAATATTTTAAAATAACTTGAGCTCTCTCAGCAATCTGTACCAGGGAAAATTACCATCAAAAAATCCTACTATTGTGACAACATCAGGGACCCCAAACAGACACAAGGAGAATGAAAGCCCAGATTTTAGGATGTCTGATAAAAAGAATAAGGAGCCAGCAAACTCTGCAGATTTCCAGGCATTTCTTTACTGATTCTTTAGCACTTTGTGCCGTATTTCATGGACACGCAGCCTCAGGCCAGCTGGTAAACCCCAGTTCATGTGCACCCTGCTGCTCTGTGGGACTGGCTGCACTGGAAATGCCAGGCAGGAATCCTGGGGGGTGCAAATGCTCCTAAAGACACTCAAAAACTCCCTGACCCTGCACTCCTGAAGGTGCAGCTCCAGCCAAGGTGATGCAGGTCCCCAAGCAGCTCAGGGCTGCACAGATATCCAAAACAAGGGGGCTGGCTGTGAGGATTGGCCAAATAAACCGAGGAGTTTGGTCTCATCAGCCACTCCTTGATGTCTGAGACTGATTTCCAGCTGGGTTTAAGAAATCGGTTCTGTAATTGGCACGGCTCTGGAGTGGTGTGTGTGTCCTCACACCCCATGAGATACAATCCCTGCAATGACTGCCTTTCATCCTCTACAGAGCACAGACAAGGAGAAAAGGATGGGTGACTAAGGTTGATAAAAGCCTGCAGAAGCCAAGCAGAGGAGGATTTGCACTTCATTCATTCAGAAGATGATTAAGCTGTGTATATGAATACAGCATTTCAAAGGACAAAGAGGCCAGTCTCCACAACTGCGTCATCTGGAAGGAACTGGAAACAGCTGATGGTTTCTAACATTCAAAATGCCTAACTTGGAAAACTTCATGAATACAATTACAATTTTTTTGTTCTCCACAGCTTGTTTTGGAACTTGGCTGATAACAAAGGTGGCACCCGCGCAGGGTGAGGAGCACGTCACACGTGACAGAGTCACACAGCACTGCTGAGCTGCTGCAGAACGGAAACTATTTCACTGCTGGGAGTCACCATGAGGGAGACATTTTCAATTCTCCTCATAGCAAGGGTAGGCTCTGCAGGCTTAGAAGGAGTACTCAGTACAGATCCTTGGCTGGAGAAGTTTTGGACACCGAATTTATCCCTGTTTATTTGTCAGTAATTTCCTTATAACTCGATGGTTCTGCTGCCACCCCATGCTATTACAGAAAAAGGTCACCAGGCAGAGGCAAAATTTCTGCTAGAATAGGTCTAAGTGACATCACGTTCTGAGATTCCAGGAGTCCTCCAAGGGCTGGGAGCACTGCTGCTTGGGAGCACAAAGGGTTGAGGGTGGAGGAGAGCACAGAAGGAAAACCCCACTGTAACAATGTGGGACTTCCCAATTAAACCCAATTCTCACCATCACCCTAAAGAGCATCTCTGTCCATGTGTCCCATGTTCCTGCTCACACACAACACAAACATGGCAAAGAGAGGCTGCCAGCAGGAATTCCTGGACAGCAGGAATATCTCTTCACTGGTGATGGGCTTCAAAACACCCACCCATTTATCTGTGTCAGGCCTTTGGGGGTTAAAAGATCCCCACCCCATCCACAGAGAGGACAAAATGTTGTGTCTTCTGTAAACATAAACACTCAGGTACTCTCAAGAAGGAAAGCTCAAAATATTAAAAATATTATTAGATTGGTACAAGAGCAGCTTGCTTTCAGAAACTCAAGAGTCACAGATCATGTATGATTAAATGTGCACAAGTAAGAATTTATGCATCAAATTTATGGGGCTATGTCAGGTAATGCTGAGTGTTGGAACATGGTTTTATTACTTTAAAAAAAAAACAACCAAAAAACCCCAAATAAGTAGGTTTTTGTATATATTATATATAGGTGTATATATATAAATAATATATGTATATATATGTATATATGTATATGTATATATGTATGTAAATGCATATATTGTATTTTTATATATTATATTTCTTATAAAAGGTGATCTTTCAATATTTAACAAATAGCTCTCTTTAAAAAGAAATTACAATATATCACTACTTTTCTTGTCTGAAAGAACTCAGCCCATTCCAGCTGAGTCAGCTGTAAAATGAGCAGGCCATAAAATTATATCAAGAACTACAGATGCTTAAACATTCTCGTAACCAAAATCTAACCAGGGAAAGGCTGTACCACAAAAGGAGCATTACCACATCAAACATCCTGCCTGCATTGTAAATACAAAATGTTGAAATTTGCTGGAAAATTTCTCTTGGAACACAGTATAAACAATATGCCCACCGAGCCATAACTCAAGTCATCCCGGTTTTCATGAGCAATTTTGGTGATTGTTCCACGTCCCCAGTGGGAACGCATGCTTGCTACTGCAGAGAATTCGGTAAATTCACTGTGTCCTCACAGAGTTTCAGAACTTCCTTAGAGCCCCTGCCCTCGGCTCCTTCTCCAGCACTGCAGGAGAGTGGGGAACAGATTTTAGGATCTCCCTCGTGTTTTTTCTGTTTCATGTGAAATCACTGTAGATGATTATTTAGAAGGTCAGAATTTAATTTCTTTTTAAACTTCAAGTCTCCAGCAGCTGCTTTGAACCATAACCCAGCCCTCTCCCCCAACTCCAATGTGGAAATTGCCAACAGCCTTCCCCCTGCACCCAGGGCTCTGCAGCTCGGTTTGGTGGAGGTGAAATTTCACTCTGTTCCCTGTGGAACAGAGAGAACAGGAAACTGCAACCAAGGCCAGTTTAGAGGGTTTTCTCCCAGGTTTTAGTACTGTTTTCTAGGCACTGCTAGAGTAGTAATAGGTAAGAGACTGTCCAGAGTGTTCGTAGCACTCTTCTCTGATGAACCACTCTCAAATACAGCCAGATACAAATTGGAATTGACTCAAACCCATTTTGTTTTTCCTGTTTTACCTTTGCATGAAAGAGGTGTTAACCCAAATAGAGTCTGGGGATTAATCAAAGAAAACCAAATATTTTAACACTCAAACCACTGCTTACAGCTTTCACAATGTGACAGAGCTCATCACAGATCCCTCATGTAAGCCTAACAATATAATGTGACAATTTGTGGGTTTTGTTTGAGAAGTTCTTTATTTTAAAAGCAGTTAAAGGCTTGTGATGACAAGCAGCAACAATAACAGCTAATAGAAAAATGTTTGCAATGATCTCTAGCAAGGATAGTTAAATAGCTGATTTAAAATTATCTTCATAGAAATAGCACCTTTAGTTTTCCATTAAAATAACGGGATACAATGAATTATAGATATTAAAGACTGACATCTCTAGCAATTCTTCCTCCCAACTAACCTAAGTGTTTTTCTCAGCTCTGAAAATATAATTAGCATGAAAGCATACACACAGTGATGTCTTATTATCCCTTTAACAGCTCTTCTGTCCTGGCTGGTCAACATCCAAGAATGCAGTGTCCTGCTTAATTCAGGGCTGCAGGAACAGAAAGCCTTTGCTCCAGCCTGAGTACTCAAACCTCTGCTCTTGGCTGGAAGGTAACCATGGATCACCAAAAAGATATATCCAGACCTGAAAAGGAATAATTGTGGAGCCCCCAAAACCAGATTGAGTTCAGAGGCAATTCAAGCCAAGCTGGCCTGGTTGGCAGTGCAGGCTCAGAGATAATCAGGTTGCTCTCCTCCTGCACCTACGGCACAATTTAACTCTCACTCTTTGCCATAAAAGAGTTTCATGTCGCAGTTTTATAACCTGAAACGACGAGGATGGAATTTAGCTGATCTTTGGTACAAAGAACAGAATGGCAAAATGTGCTCTGTCAATGTATTTAATTAGTCTTATTTTTATAAGCATCTTGATTTTCCACATAAGCTAGAGGAGAGTACCAGTTAAAGAGCACGTTGCAGATAACCCAGATAGCAGCTAAAACGAGCAATTCCAGACTCCTGAGATATATTTATCTTAAAACACAGCAGCAGTGTGTGGTGTAATGGTCACACACATCCACGTGCACATGTCAGACACGTCGCTGGATGTTAACAGCTCCAAAGCCGTCTCTCAGCCTCGCGGGACCCCGCAAGGGTGAAAAACCATAGCCCTGAGCCTCGGCCTGTGCCTGTGCAAACAAACCACACCCAGCGCAGACCTGAAAGCGAAAAGCCGGCCAGGGGAGCCAGCTGCGCCGCCCGGAAGGCTGAGCGGCAGCGGCGCCTGTTTATTTCTGTAAAAGGAATGCACAAAACCAGCAGAACACAACACAAAATGTGTCCCTGCGGCGAGGATGTCACACCGGCATGTGCGGATCCTCGGCCCGGGCAGCGCCGGACGGCTCCCCCGCACCGCGGGCACCGCTGCCGCGCGGGATGGCTGGGGGCGCCGGCACCGCCACGCCACGGGGACCTGCGGCCGCAGCGGCTGTGCCGGGGCGCTGAGCGAGCCCGGGGCAGCGACCCAGCCCCGGTCGGCGACCGCTCCCTGCACGGAGCCGCCACAGCGCGGCCGCGGGCGGTGCCGGGCGGGGCGGGCAGGGGCGGTCCCGGACGGAGCGGGGCGGGCAGGAGCGGGGCTGGCCCGGCGTGGTCCCGGAGCCGGGCGGAGCGGGCCGGGCAGGGGCGGTGCCGGAGCCGGGTCCGGGCGGAGCGGGCCGGGCAGGGGCGGTGCCGGAGCCGGGGCCGGGCGGAGCGGGCCGGGCAGGGGCGGTCCCGGCGCGGCCGGCGGCGGGCGCTGCGCTGCGCTGCGCAGAGCCGGCTGCCCTCGGCCGCAGCGCCCCGCCATGCCCGGAGTGGCCGCGCTGGGCGCCGGCCCCGACCCCGAGGAGAGCTACGACTTCCTCTTCAAGCTGGTGCTGATCGGCGACGCCAGCGTGGGCAAGACCTGCCTGGTGCAGCGCTTCAAGACCGGGGCCTTCTCCGAGCGCCAGGGCAGCACCATCGGCGTGGACTTCACCATGAAGAGCCTGGAAATCCAGGGCAAGCGGGTGAAGGTGAGCGGCGCTGGGCCCCCGGGCTCGCTGCGGGCCGTGCCGCGGCCAGGCCCCGGGCCGCGATTGCCGGCTGCCCGCAGGGACCCGGGCGGCACCGAGCGCGGCCAGGCCCCGGCCGGAGCCGGGCCGGTTCCGCCCCGAGCCCGGGGCAAGCCCTGGCTCAGCCCGCCCTGCGGCGGCCGCAGCGGCGCCCCTCTGCTCGGGCTGCTCGCTGGCCGCGCTCTGTTTACCAGGCAGAAGAAAGCTCAGCTGGGCTGCCGTGTTTCCAGAAAGGGATGTGGAACTGGCAGATTGAGAAAAGGTTCTTAAATTAGGCATGCTGTTCTCTTAAGACACTGTTTACAGGGTGTCACAGGAAGTGCCGGTTTTACGGTTCTTCTTTATAGAACCAATAAACTCTAAATTTAACATCTGCTGCTTTTTTTTTTTTTTTTTTTGGTTTTTTTGTTTTTTTTGTTCTGCTGGAGGAAATCAGATGGTTATTAGGATTAGAAAGAGCCCAGGACATGTACCCCTTGGACCTATCCTCAGATTCCCAGTGGCAGAGATTCCCTGCAACTGTTCTCACCCTCTGAGCACAGGAGTGCAAGTGAGCAGTGGGGAGAAAATGTTTAAAGCATCTACGGTTTAGAGTAGATGCTTTAAACTGGGATCAGTCCCTTCACCAGCCCCTCCAGAATGGGGTCCTGCAGCTATCCTTACCCCCAGCTAGACTAAAAAGCATTTAATTCACTCACTGCGTGGAGGAGGATGATGGAATTGTAAAGCTTGTGGTGACACACAAATACAGTGATGTAATTAATTTTGGCCTGTGTTTACTAAAGTAGGTGTCAAAGTCCTCTGTTGGTCTTTTCTTGTAAATTAACTTCGGTGAGTATTAAGGTGAGAAAGTTGCAGAAAACAGAAATGAAGGCTGGCATTTTTTAGGAAAGGAGAGGGATTGGCAGTTCCATACCCTGCAGCAGTGTTTATTTCCTTGTTAGTGTCCCACCTTTCCCTGTCATGTCTGGCTGAGGAGCTGAAGAGTAAACTCAGGTTTTCTGTTTGAGCTGTCGGTGTCTCCCACCGTTTTTGGCAAGGGAGGAGTGGGGCTTCTCCTTTAGGGTAGAAACCTGCCTCTGTTTAAATGCCGGGCACACAGAAAGTGACAAATGTGTCTGTTCCTGGTGCCAGGGACTTCAGGAGTTCCCCAGGAAATCAGCCAGACTTCCCAGGTGTGCTTTTTCATATTCTCACTGCTTACACCTGGATGTTCCAGGAGTAGTAGCCTGGCTGTAACAAAACCTGTGTGTTATTTCTAAGTGTTTCACAAAAAACAAGGCAGAAAGTGCAAGGTCTTGAAGCTTTCTTTTTCTTTGGGCTGTTCTGTACTTCCACTTAAAAAAAAAAAAAAAAAAAAAAAGAGGAATGCAGATATTGAAGAAGAGTAAAGTATTACTTTAGGGAAATAAATCCAACACTTGCTGATTGACCTTACAGATACTTTTGTCAGCTTCTGACTCAGGGACACAGCCTGAATATGAAAGCATTTGCTTGGAGGGTTTTTTTTTGTTTGGTCACCTAAGATGTGGGGTGTGTGTAAAGTTTAAATCAGACTTTTCCAGTTGGATTGAGATTTCAGAGCAGCCCATCTAACCTGGGTTAGGTTTGCTCCGCATGCTCTTGGAAAGAGGAAATAAGGAAGCATTTCCTTGCACTTTTTTGAGCTCGCTTGCACACTCTGCTTGCACTTCTTGCCTCACAAAAGCAGGCCAGGTAATTGCTGATTTGATTTCCTTAGGGGTTTATGCCACTCAAGACATTATTGTTTTCTATTTAGCAAATGGTGCAGGAATGAGAAAATTCCTGCTTTTGTAATATTTTAGAGGCTCATCTTTAGAAATTCCCTCAAATCAAAGCATCTACAAAAACTTGTCCACTTCCCCAGTGGCTTGAACTTCATTTTTAGTCTGGCTAAGGGTAGTACTGCAACCCAAGAACACATATTTTGAGATTGAAACAAACTATTTAAGGTTAAATGTGCCCCTTTCTGTTTCAAACTTCAGATGTTCCCGTCACAGTTACATAATGTTTCTGAAACATTTGGAACTCAAGGATTTTAGGTCTCACTTTCTTTTGATGTGGTGTTGTTTTGTTTTTTTTTTTTTTTACACAAGGGAAAAGATGCCTGTTGGAATACTGAAGGTTAAGGTGCTGCAAATAACTTTTTTTAAAATTATTTATGAAACTTGAGGCTTTCCTTGCACCTTGCAGCTGTGTTCTTTCAAGTGCCTCACGTGGAGTTCCATACACTGCTGGAGCTGACTAAACTTCATACAGAAGGAGATGAGCTTTGTGAAATGTCTGCAGGCTGTCTTCATTTAAAGAAATGTTCTAGTACATGCTGTTTGAGATTGTGGCATACTGCTTTCTCTAAAAGCCATCCTGCCTAGCTGGCTAAATCCTAGAGTGCAGAATGCAGTGCTTAAAAGTTGGTGGTGTTAATCACTCAATGCATAGTGATTAAAATCCTATTGATAAAATAATTACTTGTTCTTTGAGTGATAGAAAAAAATCTGGCAAACAGAACGAAAACGTTTTATAACTGTTATGTCACTGTAAGAAAAGATATTTATAAAATGCTGGAACCAAGATTTTACATAATGATAGGCAAGGACATGCCTAAGTCCAAGTCCATAAACCATGGTTAGTAATAACAAAAGTCTTTTTCTTTTGATTAATTACCTCCTGTCAGCTAATTAATTGCCTTTAATGCCTACTTTATGCTGTCATTTCATAGTGGTTTACATGAAGTGGTTTTTTCCTCTATGCCACAGTTTTTTTTCCTCAGTGTGACTTTCAGAAAGACGCAGGAGAGAAGAACAGTTGAAAACATGTTCCTTTTACAACAAATACTTCTTTATTTGAAGAAGTGTTTAAATGAAGAAGTACCATTGCACTTTTTCATTTACAGGCTCTTTCAGCCCATATGTTATCAAGATTATTGGCTTTGATTTAGGCCTTATGGCTGTGAACTGCATTCCTTTCAGAATGGCCCAAGATATATTTTGTGTCATGATCTGGCCAAATTGCCAGTAATACACAGTTGTGACTTGTTAAGTGTCCTGTCTCCTGACTGGGACGCAGATAAAAGCAGATCTATTGGAAGCAATATTCTTTGGTATCCAGAGGAAAATGTAGCTCTCTGTCAACTCCTTTGACCTGCAGCAAATGGGAATACTACATTCCCAAAAAAGAGGGATGCCTCATTCTCTGAAAATTGTGTAGGGAAACATTTGAATGGGGCAGTTTATCCTGCCTGCTCTGTCTATGAATATCACTTTAAATTGAAATACAGCGCCACAGAGATGTTGCTTTTGGCAAAAACTGCCTGGATTAAGTTGCAAGGCTGTTTCAGTAAATGTTTTTAGGAGCAAGTGTTGTGATTTGCCAGCCTACGGGAATGTATGTTATTGTTTGCCATTTGAGATGACAGGATTCAGACACAGTTGGTTAAGAGCCACTTAGCACAGTCTTTAGATCCAGTTTTACTGCTGGGAAATTTTATGGAATTTTGCTGCAGAAGTGACATTTCTATTTTTGTAAAGGAAAGTATCAGCTGGAGGATGCACTTAGTCATTATTTATGTTGCTCCACAAGCAAAAGCACACCTGAACTCCTGTGGTACTTTAGAAGAATCAGGAAAGTGCTTAATAAATTATGTAGGAAGTAAGGGAGGGAGAAATTATTTCCTGTGTCTTGGGGCCGTCTGTTAAGCATTAACCTTTGATAAAGAACATGTTGATGAATGCAGGAACAGCCACACTGGCCCATTTGATAATGGTCATTTTCTGTGCACTTTGGCCAGCCTGCCACTCACCATCTTTAGCATTTTTTCTGTCCCTGTAGCTCAAAAATCTGCTTTCTGTAAGCCTGAGCAGACATCCCAGAATGATCTTCCAGAGAACCTCGATGAATTTCACCACCTTCTGTTTTCCTCTGGCATCCAGTTGAAGCACTCCTTGTCCCAAATTTTTTCTGGTGTTTGTTTCTCACTGTCCTTTATGTGCCACAATGAGGAGTGTGGCTGTCCAAAAAGTTCCAAGCTAAGAGGAGATCAAAATAACCAGCTTTTGTGAGTAAATGACTATTCAGTAGTGAAACAATTAACATTTGTGAGTAAATGAGTATTCAGTAGTGAAACAATGAGAAAGGTGGCTCCTTTATTCTGCCATATCCCTTCTGAAAAATGAGTATTTATTCCCTGTTCTTTACCCTGTTCTCTTTTGTTCCCAGCAGTGGTCCCCCTGCCACCAATCTCTGATTTCATAGGTGTTTCTAATTAGTAGTTTCAAATGAATTCAGCACAATTCTCCAGCAAGCCCAGCTTCTCTCTGTCTTTCTTACACCAAAGGGGTTGCCAAAGTAATTACAAAATCAGGAGCTTCAAAAGGTTGCTGAGTGACAGGTGTGGCTACCATCATGTTGTTTACAAAGCTGAAGCACTTAAATCAAGGAAATAAGTAATTAAGTATTCTTATTAAGTAATAATTAAGCATTATTTATTAGTAGTATTAATTATTTACTACTAAAATATTAAATTTTATTAATTAATTTTCCTTATTTATTTTAATAAATAATATTTAAAAGTAGTAATAGTTATGTCATTTACAACATACATCATACACTTGTACAATACAGAAGAATACGTGAGCATATCTTTTTTAGTAACCTGTGGCTGATACAGTTCTTTTAGTATTTAACTTTTAACTTAAACTGAGGCACTTTGGAGTGAGAAATACTAAGACTGCTTTTTTTTTTTTTCCAAAGAGTTTTTGTTTTTTTTTTTTGTCAAGAGTTACGTGCTTGTAAATATCGTTTTAACAGAAAAACTATATAAAACTTTTATTAACTTTCTATGGATATAGTTGTGATTGGTATTTTTTTATAGTTGTCATGTAGAATTCTGTGAAATTTGTCTCTGTAGGCATGCTGGGGAAAATAGTGTTTACTTAGGATCAGAACTGGTATTTTTGTAATTACTTAAATTATATTTTTAACCGTGTATCAGACTGATTAATGCTACATGAAAATATTTTTCTTAGAATTTTCTAAAGATGCTGTCAAGCAAACTAGCTGTATTTTTCCTTTAGAAATCCAACTTGCTTTACATTAAGTAAATATAATACCTCCTTGCAGTGTCTGTAGTGTGTGTTCTTAGTGCTAGAAGACATTATTCAAATTACAAACGATGTGACCAAACTGGAGGGGGAGTTGTTCTTAGCTCAGTCACTCTGCACTTTTATTTGCACCACAGGAAAAGTGTAAGCTAAAACAATTTCATTTTTAATTCAAGTGTTTCCAATTTGTCTGTGTGCACAGAATCCCTCAGGCCCTTCCCAAGAGTTGGGTAATCATCATTAGCCTTTTCTAGCACTTGACCTAATCAGGTACTGAGATTTAACAAACACAAGGGGCTGGTGGGAGGCTTGAGTGCAGAGATCACCCATAAACCTGCCCCCAGTTTCCTGGTCCCTGCTAATTGCTGCTGACTGTTCTGAACCATTATCTCTTTGATTAATAATCATTGCTTTGTGGTTTTCTGAGTCCATTACAGTCCTTCCCCTGCTCTGAGAAGTCATTTTTGCTGGGATTGATTCCCTTTCAGCTGTACAGATATCAGCTGGATCTGAATGCTTGCTTAGCAGAGGAAATGAGATCTTATCAGCACAGCCTTTTCCAAAGGGAAATTTGCTGCTCAAAAATGCAGCACAGTCAGAAGATACAAAGAAAACTCTACTGTGCAAAAGAAATAAAAGGAAAAATGGTTCCAGATTATTTGGTATAAAATAGCTCTGGCACATTGTGTTAAGTTGTTGACAATCCTTTAGAATAAGGAGGTTCAGAGAGAAGGGAAACCATAAATAAAAGGTCCATGCTATGGGAGGACTCAAAACCCCAGTAGTATTTGCTTTTGTCCTGTTTCAGTGGAGATGCAGGATATAAGGAATGGCACAGAAAGACAAGCAGTGGTCTCCCATTTATCTGCTGGGGATAGAGAAGTGAAAGTGCAACAGTACATAAATTTATAGAAGGAAGCTCTTTCATTTCAGTGTGACTATATATTGAAACCAAGAGCTTTGGAAGATTCAGAAAGGATTAAAGATTTATACTGAGGATGAGGACATCCGAAGTTACTTTAGATTAAAAGATCCTGGAATATAAGCCATCGTGTTCCAGGACATCAGAAAACCTATAAAACAACAGGATTTATGAAGAAATTCCCTGAGAGCAGCATACTGTGTTTGTCCACTCTGAATTATTTGGTTTCTTCCTCTGGAACATCTGGTACTGGGAACTCAAACTCTGATACCAAACTCATAATTCTTATGCTGCTGGATTTAGGCAAAAGTATATAAACCAAGCATTTCTTCTTCCTGCCCAGTTGTAATGTGTGTTTTACCACCCAGAAAAGGACAGGTGATGAGACTGACAGATTCTTGACTGACTTTATTGAGACCTAGGATTGCTGGCATTTCGTTTACACACCTTTCTTTCTGTATTCTTTTAATTGTCTCATATTTCCGTCTAAAACAGCCTCAGTGCTCTCAGATTATGTGACCACATCCTGCTCCCTTTGTTCCTGTCCGTCGCAGAACTGGCAGAGCCACAGATGGTGTGGTGGCCATAACCCACCTGTAGTGTCAGTGACACAGCAGGTGACCTTGGCTGCAGGCTGGCACCCTGTTCTGCTGCCTCTGCTGCCAAGGGTGACAAAGGGCTGGGGCTGGGCTCACCAGAGAGTTCCAAAATCTGGCACAGAAGGAGCTTGCTGGCAGGAAACCAGGCTTCCAGCTGATGCAGGTACAAACTCTGAGCAGCCAAGTTCTCAGCATAGATTATATATATATATATTTGTAGTTATTATATATATGTATATGTTAAGGTTCTCAAGCATGTGTTCTCATCCTTAGATCATGTACAAAAGGCTAGATAAACACAGGCCTAGAATGCCTTGCATATACAGGAGATTTGGATCAAGGCTCCCTTGGTTGAGGAGAGCAGCTGCTGTGTGTCACTGTAGCAATGTATCTGAACAACTTAGACTGCAGTGTGCACCAGCCATCCCCCTTGTAACTGTTCTTATCAGAATTTTCTCAGGGCCCTCTGAAATTCATCAAGGTTACTAGGACATAAACTGTGCTAAAATAATAAAGAAGCAGCTGAGAAACTGAATTCTAAGACCACAAGACAGAGGTAGCAGAGAGCTGTGAGCCACCTGGACTGTAACCAGTCACATCTTCTGAGAGGTGCACGCGGAACACTCGGACAAGCAAAGGCACCAGCGGGAAACGTGTGATCAGTGTGCGCAGCAGAGTTAGAATCTATAAATAAGTGCATCGTGTAAACAATACATGGCTTCTGCTTAATCATAGTGGTCAGTTGTCCAGGAGTCCCGAGTTCCCCGCGTGTCCCTGTGCTGTGTGTGACCCTGCTGTGTCCCCCCAGCTGCAGATCTGGGACACGGCGGGCCAGGAGCGCTTCAGGACCATCACGCAGAGCTACTACCGCAGCGCCAACGGCGCCATCCTGGCCTACGACATCAGCAAGAGGGGCTCCTTCCTGTCCATCCCTCGCTGGATCGAGGATGTCAGGAAGTACGCTGGCTCCAACATCGTGCAGTTACTGATTGGTGAGTTGGGAATGCCAGTGCTTGTGTAACATGGCCTCAGGTTTTGCTTGGAGTTAAGGTGTGTGCGATAGACCCGACTGGAAATTTTACCAAAAGAGCTGGTTCACTGGAGCAGAGGGGTTTCGTTTTGGTCGACTTCTGTTAAGGAGTAGACAGCTTTGAATCCTTTGCATCTCATTTGATGGAGAACTGGGATACCCAGGATTTCCCAGTTCTGAGGCACAGCTGCTGTGGAGTTCCCTTCCCTTCCCTTCCCTTCCCTTCCCTTCCCTTCCCTTCCCTTCCCTTCCCTTCCCTTCCCTTCCCTTCCCTTCCCTTCCCTTCCCTTCTCTTCCCTTCCTCCATCCTGGCAAGCTGATATGTTTTGGTGAGTTGGAGCACACACCCACTTTGAGCAGACAGGGAATTTTGGAAGGACTTTGGGGCAATCAGAGTTTGTCAGTTCTTTGCTAGAAGTTCTGCTTTCCAGCCCAAATGTTTTGGACTCAGATGTGGCTCTTGGGGCCTGTAGAGCTGCTAATACAAGAGCAGTACCATCCTAGATTTCCCTAGGAATCAGCAGGCAGCTGCTGTTTTCACAGAATGGTTTTAACTTCAGTTTCTAGCCTGCTCCCTTCTGTTAGGGTCTACAGGCACCCCTCTTCAGTTACTCTTCCTGTTCTTTATGGGTAATACAGAAATACAGGTTGGAAAGGGCTGGGGAGATTATCCAGTCCAGGCTTCTGCTCACAGCAAGGCCAAAGTCAGGTTGGTCAGGGCCTTTTCAGTCACATTTTGAAAATCTACAGAATGGAAATTCTTCAGCTTCCTTGGGCAGCCCAAGACCCTCCTGCCAAGCACTTCCTGTGACACAAACAAGCAGTTACAAATCCCCCTGTTGTTCCCTTTCCTTCCAGGAAACAAATCTGACCTAAGTGACCTTAGAGAGGTTCAGCTGGAAGAAGCTCAGAGCCTGGCTGAACACTATGACAACATCATCTGTGCCATAGAGACCTCGGCGAAGGACTCCAGCAACGTGGAGGAGGCCTTTGTGAAGATGGCCACAGAGCTGATGATGAGGCATGGAGGGCCCATGTTCAGTGAGAAGAACACTGACAGCATCAAGCTTGACAGCAAAGACGTTGTGGAAGGCTGGGGGTGTGGTTGCTGATAAGAGCTAGCTGATATCCCTAACTTTACTGGAATTTAGATGGTGCTTCACCCTAATGCTGAGTAGCATGGTAGCCATATTCTCCTCCTCCTCCTCCTCCTGTGAAACCAGCAATTTTGTAGAAGTTAGACACAATCCTGTTTGCTTTGGTGTCTTATTTTTAAAAAGGGACTTGGAGAGGTGGTCCTAAAAGTCAAGCCCTCTGAAAAACTTACTCAGCTTTTGTCCCCACGGTTTTATTTCCTTTATGTAACCTTCATACGAGTTACAAAAACGGAGGAAACTACTTTGAACTTGGTATTTTGGGGTGGGAAGACATTTGGTTGGGGAAGAGACTGATGCAAACCCAAAGGTCTGAGCATTTAGCATGGCACTGGTGGCAAAGGAGGTCACTTTTGGAATAGGCAATCTTGACGGTATCTCTTCAAATGCTCAGCACTCCACCAGTGACCAGGAAGTGTCAGTGTCTTTGATGGTGGTATTTCCAAGATATGGATTACAGGACCAAATAGCAGTCACCTGCCCTAGGGCATATGGATTGCTAGTTGCTGTTGGAGCAGGCCCAGGTGGGGGAGCTTCTCTCAGGTTTTGTTACCATTTGAAGTTTTAACAGAAAGCAAAACCAGCCTGAGCACTGTCACTGGACCAGGGTGGTGATTTAAAGCAGCCTTGAGGAGAGGGAAGGTGCATTTCATTTGCCTGTTGTTTGCACAGTGATAGCTCCTTCTTCCAGGTGGAAGCATCGCTGAGATTTTGCCCTCAGGTCTCATCATTTCATTCCACAATTCAAGCCCTGCACCTCTGGAAACAGGAACTGGAGAAACCTTGAACTGACTGTAGCCAAGATCTCTTGCCATGTGCCTAATGGTCGAATACAGGGTTTGTTCTGGTCAGGCATTTGGTGTTGCATTACCAGAGTGTGTAAGTGGCATAAGTGGATTTAATTTTAATTGGTTTTGTTTTTTAAACCATCTCTTTAAATACTGCATGGGCATATAATAGGAAAGAAGACCTCAGAATAGCTGAGAACTGCATGATTGCAGCTTCTTGGTTGTGAGACCAGTGTCTTTTTGAGTGATTCCCTCTCAGCTTCGTACCCAAAGGTTCCCCTCTCCCTATCACAAGTTACCAGTTGCTTTTCATTTCTTTAAAACACTCAGCAGGAAAAGTCTTTCATAATGGATCAGAAGTCTACATAAAGTAAAATAGATTTCATAGTGCAGCTCTCTCAGATGCAGCTCTGTAGAGTCCCTTGTAGATGCAGCTGAGGTACTGATGGATTCCTCTGCAGTTACACTCTCAGGCACCTTACAAAAGTGGATTTGCAAAGAGAGCAGGAGCAGCAATATTTTAAACTCTGCAGATAAAGAAGAGGTGTTCAGGTATGGCAAGTGAATTTTGAAATCCTGATAATTGGAAGGAGTCACTTTCAAGAAGCACCCTTTGAAGGGAATGTCTTGTCTCTTTGAAAATCCGGGTCAAAAAGGACTTGAATTGTTCTGCTGCGAGGGCTGCACCAGTTCAGTCATCCAACATATCCAGTGTCATGAAAATTAGGAAGATTTAGGAAAGGGCTAATGGGTACCAGTTTTAATCCTATTCATCTTCCTGTAGCAAATATTGAACCAATCTCTGCTCTTTCTGGTTTTTTAAACTGTGAGGTAGATAACTGAGGAGTAACGTGTGCTTTGTAGCCTGTTTGCTTCTACCTAAGGGGTTAGTTTTCAAATTTTATAGTTGTGAGAATGAAAAGGCCTTAAATTTTTCAACTAGTATAGTTTTCACAGTTCTGGTATTTTCTGCAGAAGGGCAGGCTGAGCTGCAGTACTTGGTAGTGGTTTTGGACGGTTTTCCAGGATATTCCTACTTCCAAAGACAGTTGGCAATAAATGCCCAGTTAGACAGTTGGGAATTTGAAATTGGGAATGGGAATGAAGATGGGAATTTTCCAAACCCTGGAGTTGTTGGTGTATTCCCTATGTTCTGCTCTGAGGAGAAACTGTGAAGACAGTCCAAGCTAAAACTGAGTGCTGGTGGCTGCTTTTCCTGCTGGTGAGGTCCTTCAGGTGCAGAATATTTGCAGACATTTGACTTTCTGTCATGACCCCTTGCAGTTTGTACCTGTAGGTCATGGTCCTGCAGTTCTGCTGGAGCAGGGACCCCCAGATGAGCTCAGCCCCCACTGCCTGCAGCATTAGTGCCAAATTACTGACTGCTGAGAAAAACCCATATGCATTTAAGAACAGTATTGCTACTTCTCAGACTGAAATCCATAGTTTACATAGCAACTCATCTTAAAACTGGAACAAGAAGCAAAATGAACACAAATCTTGCTTCCAGTGCAGCCAGTGAGTGATTGTGTTTTTACAGTAGATGAAGAACTGACGAATTATTGATCGATTTTCTTCATTTTGAGGTTTGTTTAGTGATTAGACCAGGCACTACACTTTTCATTACAATTTGCCTGGATTTAGCTCTTAAACTAGGCTTGGAGGGTGAGGCTCTGTCTGCAGGTCAGTCTAGTTCAGTCAGAAAATGTGCAATACAGCAGCAGTGATTTGTTTGCTGTACTTTAAATGAAGGCACCAATTCCAATTAGTTTTCAGTTTTCTGCAGAAAACTAAAACCACGGCTTTAAATCAGTTTTGTCTTTTAACTCTTGGCTCTTCTGTGTTGTAACAAGTGGAGTACAAGTTTGCATGCCTCCTAACTGAACAAAAGAAATAGAAGAAGACCTGGTTTTTTTTTGGTTTTTTTTTTTCAGAAGAAACCTGAAGGCCTGGTTAATTTTTTTAGGTTAGCAGCTGGTTGTGCTTGGGCTGTCAGTAGTTAAAGTTTATTTTGATTACCAAACCCTTCCTTTGTTCACTGCCCACTAGGCTGGGAGCTCCTTGACCAGAAATAAACAGTAAATGTGGAGCTCTTCACTGCTCTGCTGAAGGCTTTATCAAACCTGGGACTCTCACACACCTATGGAATTCGGGCTTTAGGAATTAGGTTGGTTTAACTCCATTAATCCTATTGAAACCAAAAGGCTGCCTGGGTGGAGAGAGTGAGGAGCAATAAACCTGTGATTTACGGGTAAAAACCTGAGTTTCACCTCTCAGGGTATAAATGGGCACTGATGTACATCCAGTGAATAATTCAGTAGTGCTCGTTCAGAGTTCACAGCATAAACATTTGCCAAGAAATCCGTTTACTGCCAGTTGAACATTAACAAGGCTATGGTGCAGTAATTGCTTTTAAGCAGATCCCCTTGGCTGATCATGTATCTGCATTAGTAGTTATCATTTCTTTCTGGCAGTACCAGAGTGTGCAGAAATATTACAAAAGCACAGGAGGGGACATTGATCTCTGCCTTGTAGCACTTGGGAGTGGAATGCAGAGGCAGATACTGAAATGAAATCATCAGCAGAATGTGGTTCCCAGGAGCCTTTGTTACCCTTCGTATTGATTTTAAGCTAATTTTATCTCCAGTTTCTCATCCAGTTCATCATCATGGATGGAACCCCTACAAATGTTTATAATTACGTAAATATAAAACCAAATAAATGTCGGCCCAGAAACCTGCTAATGTTTGCTTTGCAAAACAAAATTTGAGAAAAATGAGAATACTTAAGAGCAGAGGGAAAGTCCGGGTGATTTTCTTACTCTCACTGTACTGGCAAGCAGGTATTTCAGGGGGAAAAATCCAAATGAAGCCCAGCTAAAACCACTAATAGCTCTCCTGTTAGCTAATACTGGTGGATTTTCAAGAACTCCACCAAAAGTGGAGCTCTTGCTCCTTTTGGGTGCCTGGATTGTCATATGGGAAAGCAAGGGTTTGGGAGATTGTCCTTTGGACATGGCATGCAAACTTGTCCTGAAAACTTGAAGACATTTTTTAAAAGTGAGCCAGGAGCTGAATTTACACAGGCAGGAAAGCTGCAGACAGATCCCTCCCAATGTCTTCAAAAGCATCTCGGTACCTTTGCAAATAAAGCACAAAACTTGTGTGGAAGTGGTTTTGCACTAAAGGGAAATAATTATCAGAGAAAAAGAAATCATTAATGTGAAAGGCAGAGCATCTTGATTATTCTGCATTTTTCATGTTCATTTCCTAGTTCAATGCTGTGCATAAATAAGATTTTTCCCCTTTATAAATGATATTAAAATAGATAAAGTGTGAAAAGTAGTTTGATACTTGACAAAATAAATGCTTTCTTAGGAGAGTGATAATATTGATGAGGAGAATAACTTTGCTGATAGGGTTTGGTGGTGCAGGGTCAGGGATTCCCCACAGAGTTGTGGTGGAATGATGTGAGACACAAAAACCGTTCCCAAGCAGGGGAAGCCAGGGGGGACACCAGACTCTGTCCTGCCTGCCAGACAGAAAAGAGATAGATACAGGCTGGTACTGAGCAGAAGGTGAATTTAGTTCTTTGTAACTGTTTTTAAAGATTTCTGTTTCAGATTTCTGATAGGCAGATGTGCTCTGTGCTGTCAGCCAGATTTTCCCTCTCCTGTGCCTCACTCGCTGAGATCTGACAGGTAAAAACCCCACAACTCCAGCAAAGGGAGCATCCCAGCCAGTCTGGCTCACACACACCTCTGGGGGGGAAGGAAAAAATCTCTAATTCATATTGAATTCATTCACTGCATTCCAAAATTGTTTGAGGGGTTTGGGTGATAACAGTGTTAAAATGGTTCTGCATTTTCTAGGACAAATCTGTTGCTTTTCAAGGTTTCTTCGAGAGATGCAGGCTGTACATTTCTAATCATCAGTAACTATTTTGCTTTTAAACTTTCTTATCTCAATACTGACTAAATGATTTGGAATATGAGGAGACAAGGGAGCAAGCTTGCATACTACAGTAATTTTTTATACTTTACCTTCATCTATTTATGAATTTGTTATGAGAAGTCTTTTTAAACATGAAACCTGCTTTTGTTGTGAATTTTAGCAACGTAGTGGATACATTGTACTGTGTATCATTAAAAAAGGTTTAATTAAAGTAAACATTTGGCAATTAATCCCTTTTGTTGTTATTTTATGCATGTACCTTGTCATGGTCTATGATCAGAAACAAAATCAATTTTAAGAAGTTATGTATTCTATCCTGCAGTGATGTATGGTCTACTTTGACACAAGATATGACCTAATGTACTCTTCATTAAAGAAATGGTGCTGAACTAACTTCCTCTTATCCTCCCAAATGTCCATCACTTCCAGAAATGCATGCACTTCCAATTGTTCCCACTTGGCAAACTCTCCAGCAGAGCTGTCTGGAAGATGAAGGATGAAACCCAGAGTGCTCAGTGTTGGAGAAGTGCAGATAACTTTTGCAGCGCTCGCAATTAAGTGTGAACAATGTAGTTACAGCTGTACCTCCCCAGGGGAATGTTTAGATCCTGGATTTGACTGAAGTGCTGTAAATTAAACAAAGCAACACCCCTTTCTCTTTGCCTGGCTCTTTAATTTGAACGTCAGCAGATGGGAGTTGGCAGGAGCCAAATGCTGAATTTCTTGGTTTGCATTGTCTGCTGCTTCAGTAGCAGCCTCAGGTGCCAAAGGAGGAGCTGCCAGTGCAATGGCCAGGCTCTAGGGCTGGCTCCTCAGAGTGCTGGGTGCAGCTGGGTTTGTCACTTAATTCTCTTTAAGGACGCAGTTTCACTAGTGGAGCACTGTGGCTGTGAGTGCCCTGGGCTGTGTGCTGGAGAGAATCGGTGTGAGAGGGAAATAGTGCAGGTGCCATGAGCAGCATCTGCTCCTGGGAGGGATTGAGCCGGGTTTGCTCATCTTCTGCACATTAAACTGGAGTTTCTAAATCTGTGTGGGCAAAAACCCCAACTTTTCCCTTTTAATGGCTTGTTATAAGTGCATGTGATTCCCAGAAATGATTTCCCATTTCTGGGAACTCTCTCTGGAATTCTCCAAGAATGTGAAATAGTTTGGATACAAGAGATCTACACACACTACAACCATTTTTCATTGGCTGTGGTGAACTGACCTTTCATTATGTAGTTTGTACCTGCAAAATAAATACCTGTATTTTTTATAGTTTAAGTTCACTGAATATTTTTCCTCCACATCTGTGGGCAGGCAGTTAGCTGTTAAACTAGCAAAAAGCATTTTCCCAGATACAATTCCATAAAACAAGACACCGATCCCAAATCCTATTGAAAATCAGATTCTGAGATTCTTACCTGTACACCAGGTACTGCTTCAGGAAAAGGTCAGTAAACAAACCAATAAACAAAGAAATCACCTGCTGGGTGTTAAACTGTAAGGCATGTTTAGCATGATCCCAGTGCTGCATTCTGAGCTTGGCATACAAAACAAACACAGTGCAAGGAGGAGGAGTTTTAATTAAGATCTGCTGAGTCCCGGGTGGTCTGAATGAGACAAATTAAAGCAATCTTTACACAAAGTAAGCCCACCTGTGCTATTTGGAATATGCACTCATCTGTTTTACTCACAGAAGTGACCACAGAAACACTTTCCTGAAACTTTTAAGTGTGCAGCTTGTTTCTGCCAATGTTGAAAGCAGGATATATTTCATCACCCCAGAGTTCATCCTTGTCCAGACAGAAGAGTTTTAACAGAGACTGCGTGGGATGTGCTGTGATATCTGTTAGTCCCCATTTCTGTTCAAGTTACAGAGCATACAAGCACACCACTGAGTTTCAGAGAAACTCCTGTAATCCCAGCTTCTCCCCTTTACACTGATGGGAAGAGATTTCCACCTCTTTTGGTAACTGCCTTTTGCGTGTGGTGTTATCCCGGTCACTATTGCTAATTTCCTTTATTTCCTTCATCTGCTGTTTTTTCAGCATTTTGGCTTTTTCAGAGTCTGCCACTCACCAAGCTGGAGGTCAATCCATGGAGCTGGAGAATCTGGAATACCCTGAGGTTTGGAGGGTTTTAGATTTTACTGATGATGTGACAGAGAAAAAAGGGACTTTCTTCCTTTTCTACAAACACATTTTATGTTAATATTTCCATGAGGGATGAGATTTAAGAGGTCCATGTACACTTTCTTCATGAACCTTTTGAAGTGTTTGTCCACATTGTAGAGGAAAAAAAAAGGAGAAACAAATGGAACATTTTCTGTTCTTCAGCAACTTCCAACATTTTTATTCCTTGCTGCACCAATTCTGGTAAAGTTTAAGAGTTTTGCAACATGCTTTACTACTGAAACAATGTGACTTTAAATCATCCTCACCTTACAGAATTACAATCTTTACTTAGATTTGGCGTTCTTTGCAAATACTTGGTATATGACAGGAAAGTGCCAAAGAAACAGGTGGAGATCAGTTCATTGTACCAATAAAAAGGCAAGAATGTGCTGCTGTAAGTATTTTCCAGTGAAGAAGCAGGAAATGAACTGTCTAGAGCAGTGTCCTTACACTGCATGCAGTGAGACACTGAAAGCTACTTAGGGAACATTACAAGAGATGAATCAACAGTCCTGACAGGGGAGAGGGGATTACAGTGCTCTGCAAACAGAGGAAACACAGCAACAAAATCTGACTGCACAGCAGCTGTGAGCTCTCAGAATTGCAGTTGGGATAAGGAGCAGGGAGGGATTTGGCCAGGAAGTCATTCTGACAGCCCTGCAGGAACCTGGGAGAAATGAACACCCAGGTTTTGTTTGTATAATTTCTAATTTGAAAAAAATAAAATAAAAAAAAAAATCTTAAAAACCCGACTATTGCCTAATGTGAATTGATCTTTGTGTGTCAGTTGACTTTGGTTTTAAAACAATTAATTGGGTTATGTTTTCCAAGCTTATGTCACAAGCTTATGTGTTATAACAAATAACACAGAAATATTTTCAAAGGCATCTTTGGGATGAAAACTTTGGAAGTACTTTACAACAATAACAAAAAATAAATTACTTTTTCTTTTTAAACTAACAGCTATAAAATCCATGAACCAAACAACATATAACATTGACATGAGATGAAATATATTACACTAAAGGCCAGTTAATTACCACAGTGGTATGAGGCTTCAAGTAAATTAGGAGGCACTTTTTGGCTGAGCAGTAGTCACTGATTCAGTGTAAAGTCCCAACTCAAAGAAACACGTGAAACAAAACTGCTAAAGCTTTCTAAGGTTCTAAATTCCCAAAAAAAAGGAAAAGAAAGAAAGGAGAAGAGGGAGAGGAGAGGAGAGGAGAGGAGAGGAGAGGAGAGGAGAGGAGAGGATATAGAAAGGCAAAGAGCAAAAAGGCCACAGAGGGCACTCAGGTCTGCTGCTTCCCTTCCAGGACTATGGAGTTCCAACACAATTAAGGCTTCACACAGCAGAGAGGAGCAATAAAACTCCAGGAACATGGGAAAACAGACACAAGGAAAGGCAGCAGCAGGTCAGATGAGAGCAAGTCCAAAGTGGAACAGATTGAACTCCACTCTGATTGAAGGGAGCATTCAGTACTTGCAGAATGCCAGGCATTAATACATGTTGTGCTCTGTACCAGCCCACGTGGAATGGACTGAGTGACCCCAGCACCACAATCTGGTATCCTCAAGATCCTCAACACCTAAAAGCTGAATCTTCCAGCAAACAAAAGGAGGTGCTGTCGTGGAGGGATTTAAGTACCAGTACCTGAATAGGCTACTATGAAATATTGCTATTCAAGTCCCTAACATAACAAAGAGGAAGACAATAAAGGGCAACTCCAGCTATAAATTACACATTTAGGAGCACTATAAAAAGCATTATTGACATGTAATACAATTAAACACGCTCATGTACCTACATGTACTACTAATAAGCATACCTAATAGAAGATTTTATTAATTGAGAGGTTAAAAAAAATTTAGAAGGCAGCAGTTTGTGGCACTCTTGTAAAGCACAGTGTGTTTTGGGCAAGAAGAGCACAGCACTGAGTGGTCCTTAAGAAATTCTGTCCCCTCAATGAGGTGCAAAGTTCTCCAGCTGGAAGACCAGGTCTACAGCAGCATCCACATCTGGCACAATGTGGTCTGGCTCCACCAAGGCAGGGTCGAAGCTGAAATCCCTGTGCCCGTGGAACACGTGCTCCGTGATGCTGTCCCTGCTGGGCAGGGCCACCTGGCAGTGGGGGTCGTACACCCCGGTGCAGACCAGCACAGACCTGCAGCGGGCAGCAGCTGCGGGCGCCAGCTCCTTCTCCCAGCTGAGGCCAGGCTGGTGGTGCCGGGAGAGCAGGGCAGGGGCTCTGCCCGCAGCAGCCTGGGCCTGGAGGCGGGCTCTGGAGCCGGGCCGGGAGCTCTCCTGCAGGTAGCGGTTGAACAGGTTAGCTCCGTACACATCCGTCATCACGTTGTCCCTGCAAACCAGAAACTCAGTCAGCACCTCAGCTGCAGCTGTCAAAGGCATTCCTACGGTTTCCATCTAACAGCTTATTGTACGCTTTACACCCCTTCACGTGGAATCGGGCAGCTAGGGAGAAGTCCAACCCCACAGCTGTTTTATTGCGCCATGAAACATGACGGGATAAAAATGAACCACTCTCCATACTGGGGTGAGGGACACAAAATCAAGGTATGAGCAGCCCATGAACGAGCTTATTATATTGTCAAACATCTTGGAGATTCTGAAACAGTCTTTAATACAATGCAGCTTTATCTTCTCTGAAAAGGATTCTATGATGTGGCAGCACACGCAGTAGCATCTGACCAACCTAAATGACCTCAGAGATAAAGTCTAGCTCTGCAGTCTCTAACTGCCCTTTGCTCAAAGGCAGTTGGTGTTACACCACTAAACCTAACAGAATAAACACCCTTTTTGTTAGATTTACACAGCCTATTACAGAAAAAAAAACTAAATAAAAAATCAGGAGAAATCTTAGTTGCATATAAAACACCTTTTGTGCTTCTGTAGAAATTACACATAAAAAAGAGCAAAGCATCATTAATTTTTAAGATTAGAAATGTCACAAAAAATATATCACAGCACCAAGAAAGTTAGATGGTCTTAATAGTAGGGGAAACAAGCTGGTAAGAGTTGTGTGTTTTTCTTGGCTGGCATTTACACTGTGAGTAATTTCCTGGTGCATTTGTCAGGCTCAGCACCCCTGACCCCACAGCACAGAGGGTCTGGGATTTCCTGCTGTACCTGTGGGGCTCAGCACAGCTTACCCCACAGCATAGAGGGTTTGGATGGGCTGCTCCCAGCTCCTCTGCAGGGCCTGGGCCCGGATCAGGTGCTCTGCGTACTGGTACGTCAGCCTGCTGGGTTTGCCCATCAGCGCCTCGTACTTCAGGTCTTTGCCAGTGATCTTCTTGTAAATGTTTTCCAGACAAACCATGAACGTTCCATGCCCAAACCTACACAGATATAGAACCAAACCATGAATCCAAACCATGAACGTTCCATGCCCAAACCTACACAGATATAAAACCAAACCATGAATCCAAACCATGAACGTTCCATGTCCAAACCTACACAGATATAGAACCAAACCATGAATGCTCTGTGTCTAAACCTACACAGATATAAATCCAAACCATGAGTGTTCCATGCCCAAACCTACACAGATATAAAACCAAACCATGAATCCAAACCATGAACGTTCCATGCCCAAACCTACACAGATATAAATCCAAACCATGAATGTTCCATGCCCAAACCTACACAGGTATAATACCAAATCAAATTACATTAAGCACAGATTTTAAAACATCAAACAAGGTACTTTTATTTAATTGTTTTTTAGGAATAAATTGTGTCCTGGAACTATCAAATTCTGCTCAGCATGCAACATTTCTGCAGCTGGTTCACTGAAAATTTAGTGCTGATTAACTGAACACCACAATAAACCCACATTACTGGGATGGCACAACAGATTTATCCAATTTTCAAATTGCTCACTGGAGGTGTCCTGGCTGCCTTACCGAAGCCTGAAGCCATCACACATACATCTTTTTCAGTGTGCTAATTAGAGATGGCCTCTGCTTCCAATGACTGGTATCTGAGCAGATCTTTGACCCAGGACTGGGGCAGCAACCAAGTCAGTAACAACAAGTTACAACAATCAAGCAACAGTAACAAGTTTCTATTTCAAATTCCAGACTGGGGAAGGGAGGGGAAACTAACCTATTAAAGAAGTACGTTCTATTGAAGCAAAATCAAACAACAAAACCACTCTAAGAGGTCCTGGCACCTTGTTCTTCGTGTTCTACTTGTTTTTTTCTTGTGTTCCCTAAAGAGCTCACTGCATTGTCTTCAGCTCAGAACCACTCACTGCCTTCAACCAGCAGGGTCAGCTCTTTACCCTACCAGGAAAAGAGAAATACCAAAGAGGGACCTAATGAAATTAAACAATGGCCTTGATAATTTTTTCATTTTTGCCTTTGAGCCGAGGCTCTGAGGCCCTCAGGAAGATACCTCTCTTTCTGCATTGTTCTGGGAGTGAGGAAACAGAAGGTTTAGAGCCTAAAAGCAGCTTTTCTCTCGAGAACTGATTTCCTGGATGCAATAATGCAGCCAGCAACCAGGCAGAATTAGCTGAAAGTGCATTAGAGATGTTGCATTCAAAGCCAAGCCCTGCTGTGAAGCTCCATCAAGCATTCTGTATTCAAGTGCTGACTCTGAATCCTACTGGAAAAATGAGGAAGCCCCAAATAAACCCCAATGATATGGATAAAGCACTTACCTTGGGGACTGTGCCTCAGCCACCCACATCAGGTCCATGTTACAGGCCAGCACGGGAATGTGAGGGTAGCTTTCCTGCCCATAGGGATTTCCAGGATAGCCACTGGTCAGCAAAACATCAATTATCAGCTGCAGGCTGGTTTCCCATCTGACTGGCTCCCCAAACAGCACCACAGCTGTGAGAAGCACAGGTACAGAACAGTCATGGAATTGTTAACAGAGCACTGAGTCTCTGACGCTGGGCCTAAAACTTGGCCGAAGGAGACTGAATGAGTCATTTAAAATAACCAGGAACCCACCAAACAGTCACATCAATTTAGGGGCTTCATATATCACATGGCCATTCATTCACAGAAAATCTCAGAAGTAACAAGACCCCACTGCAAAATCTACGGGTTTAGGAATTTTATTTTACAGGTGAAATTTCTCCAGAAATTACAACATTAACTTCTAAATTGTATTTCTAAGTGTCCCATAACTTATGAGTTCCCTGTTTATGCGCAGTATCTAAATACAACACCAGAGATATTGATTTGTTCATCTCAGAACAAAATTTGGATGTTATTTTTAAAAATTGCTTTGGTCTCCAGCAATAATTTGACATGGATATTTTTAAATCCTAAGGTCCAATTTCTATTTTCCTGTAGGCCAGATGAGATGACAGTGGACACAAGACCCTTCTCATACTACAGCTGCATCCTGATTACTTGTAAGAACAAGATGAATTATTTCTGAATAATGAACATCAGCTCATTCCTCATTTATGAAAGGAGAGCAACAATTGCCTGTTAAAGGCAGATGAAAAGGAAAGGAGACCTCATACACCCTTCAAACTTCAAAAGCCAGTGGCTGAAAACTGCACACATTAAAAAACAGCTTTACAACACATGATTTTTCAAATTAATGACAGATGTCATTAACAAGGAAATTTTAGGATTGTCTCAGACAAATTTTCAAAGTGCCTAACAATCTAAAAATAATTTCTGACAATAAAATAAAATAAAATAAAATAAAATAAAATAAAATAAAGATATTTCATTTATTAATGGATAGATGCAAGTTAAGTAAAGATAACTGACCCTCAATCTTGGGAAGCTCCACAGCAGATGGGGACTGCAATAAGAAAAAAGTGAAAGTTTTCTACAAGATGAAACATCTATTTTTAGCAGATTAAATGCAAGCTCAGCTCCCACAGCTGCCTCCTGCCACTCCAAGAGGAAATGCACTCTATATTGATACACACCTGCCGTCAGCTCTCCCAGAAACTTGTGTTTCCTCTCTGAAGTGACATCTCCGGCACAGGAACAGCAGTGACTGTGCTGAACTTGCACTGCCTCCTGCTTCTCCTGAGCTGCCTCTGGAGTTTTTTAACTCCAGTTGTTAAAATTACTTGTGTTGTCATTTCAGATGTTTAAATTACTTTTTAAATGAGTTGTTCTAACTACTTGTGTATAAAAGTATGGATGTTTATTTTTCCACAGGAGTAAGAGGCCTCCAGTAGTACCAGGACATTTGAAAAACACTTTTTGAGAGGTTTTTCTTTAACACTTCTAATAAAGAATGCAGTGTATAACATGTAATATATCTGCTAAACAATTAAGAGTCTGCGGTCCATTATTTACTCTCTCTGGTGACAAACACTTTAACAGGTTCTTGAGCTTCCCCATCCACATGGGTGAGGAGCCCAGCAAAAGCTGCCACAGCTGAGCCGTGGATTCTGTGAGCCACAGAGAATGTCCTTGTTGCAAGTGGGGGAAACCCACTTTGTAGGCTGGCCCTGAACATGTAGGCACGCCCAGCTATTCCCTCCTGCTTGAGAACCTGCACAATTCAACTGCAGCCACCGTGCCTGCTGCTGACACCCAAATAGTGCTGTAAACAGCAAAGGGAGTGCTTCGAGGGAAGTTATTTATCTTCACAGCATTCGTTTGCAAACAAAGCAACCTCATGGGTTGGAAACAATACCAGCACAATCATACATGCAGGGAAAAGCTCATGTTATCTTCCACGCTTTCTGAGGAAGCTAATCAGCTTTCCAAGACACATTTTGCATTTGGTATCTGTATTAGGTTGTGAGTTTTCCCACCACAGCAAGTTCTAAAACCAAAGGCTGGGTTAAAGAATTACTACTGAGAGAAAAGAGCTGTTCTTGAGAATGTTGTAATAAAACAAATAAGGAAGCAGAAAAGCAAAGTCAAAATAGAATGTAAGAACAGCAGCATTAGCTCGGTAGTTAAATATTGATCCCTGTTATAGGATGTCATGCAAGGAGCAAACAGAGAGGTTTGAAACAAAGATCTCCCTCACCAGGACATTGGGTCTCCTGTCATGGTCAACTGCATCGAGCAGAGGGCGTTTCTCCCGCAGGGCGTCAATGGTGATGGGCTGGCAGAAGCCAAGGCTGGGGCACACCAGCTAAGGACACACAGCTGCTCACAGAAAAAGGCTTTCTAACTGCTCATCCCACCTTAACCATTTAAAGGTATTCAACTGGCAAATTAGCTAGCAATGAAAGCAACATCAAAGACAGATTTTCCTTCTGTGAGGCAAAAAGATGATCGTCCCACTGCTGATAAATGAGAGACCAAAGTTGTTCTGTTTTGTTTTCAGTCCTCTCATCTACTTCTCTCTTAGCCAAGCCTAAGGAATTTTGAATTTAGAAATGCATTTCTAAGAGATAATACCTTCAATACCTTTTTCTCAGTTTTGTACTTCAAATAGAGCTTCTGCTTAAAAGTTGCATTTACATTTTTACAACTCATTATTTACACCAGCTTTAATGAAAATCCCACTAAAGGAAGAAGTGCAGAAGGGACTTAATGGAAGCCTGAGCAAAGCTTATGCAAAAGTTAATGTTATTAAGTTACAGTTTGAAATTTTGATACCACCATGATACCAATGTAATTCAAGTTCTTTGGTCACTTGGTGTAAAACCACATTCAAAACATAAATTTGGCACCATGTTAGGAACTATCATTACTATTTATTACTGCATTGGTAGGGTTGAAATATTTGATTTTCACTTCATCCATAGACTCCCCTGAACCTGATTAAGGAAAACAACATGACAGAAAGTTGCTGGCTTTTTTAAACTCTTTTTTTAAAGATACTCTTGAGCAATATCAAGAAGGGGTCCTTGTCCAGATACCAGGACACATTTTTCATGATAAGGCTTGAACATCCGCAGAGGACTGTGTGACATCATCACTTGATCTTGGGAAATCTGTTTGGGATTTAAAAACACAAGGAGTCTGTTGTATTTCAGAGAAGTTGTTTATGCATAGATTCAATTAACAGATGTGACAGATTCCAGGAATTACATAACAATCAGCATTTTCTCCTTTCACAAATGATGTATTGATAATATGCCAGAAAAAAATACCTTACTGACAAGTTATCACACATCCCCCTTTCAGCTTCCAGCTCAATTCAACATGAACAAGCCTTTCTCTCCTGGTTTTATAAAATCACCAAATTAATTGGGAAGCAAACAGGGAAAGATAATCACAACTGGTTCCAATTGTGGGCCCTTTGCTAAACTGCAGCTGTGATTTAATTGTACCAGATTGTCACCTTCTTTTAGTTTACATACCCCACCCCTTCAACAGGACAGGTAGTAACCAGTGAGACTATTATTCTGGAAAATGCTCCTGTGAATCACTACTCACCCAAGAAATACCTTTAGCTTTACTATTGGAAAAACCAGTGCCTTTACCAGTGGAAAAGCCAGTAGCTTTGGACAGCACTTTTTACTTTCAGCAAAGCATGTCAGGGGGCTTAAGGGAAAAGCAGCCCTGATGAACTGAGCAGCATTTGATGGAAGATAATACATCTGACACATTCAACATGCTAATGCAATAAATGGGATTTGGGTGACTCACTGGAACCCCCAGCAGGTGAGACAGCTGGTCAGCCTTTTCCTGGCGCAGGCAGTTCCCAGCGTTGGTGACAAAGACCACGGGCACCAGGAACTGTCCCTGAGGGTTGACCAGCTTGCGAAAGGCTGTTCTGGCAGCAGGGATGGGGGTCCTGCCTCGCACCAGCACCCCATCAATGTCAAAGAGGAATCCAAAGGACGGCAGCACGCTGAGCTGGAAGGATGAAATCAAAGGGTACATTAGTTATGCCTGTCCTTACACATATTTAATAGAGTTTACAGCAGCTACAGCCCCCTGAGAACAGACACCTCCAGTGAGAGTCGGGGATCTATAACTCTGCACATCTTAATGTGCCTTATAGGCACATCTTCATGCTGAAAACATGTTGACACCAGGAGCACCACAACTGCCTCTGCCTCAAGCATACAGACTCACGAGAGCTATTTTGCCTTACAAATAGTTCCAGACTATTTCAGAAGATAGGGAAAAATTAACTTAAACTGATGCTGAGAGGTACAAAATACATGCTGCTGTGCCAGTGAGCCACGCTTTATTGGCTTGGCCCCCACAGAATACTAACAAAATATGCAAAAGTAAATTTTTCAGCAGCAGGCAGGTCTTGGATACAAGTATTGTACTTGGCTGCTCCCTTGCAAGGTGGTTATGTAGTAAAACTGTTCTGTTTCACAGAGTTTGGTTACAGCCGAATGACTGCTGTGCTCCTACACACGGCTTCTGTCCTGGTTTCACATAGGGCAGGCTAATCGGGAAAGTCAGCACCTCCTTACACCAAGGTGCTGCTCGAGTTACTAAAATGTATCTCCTTGCCTGCCTTTGAGGCCGGGAGGAGCTGGACTTGGTGAGCCCCGGCAAGGAGAGTGAGGGAGGATGGGCTGGGTGGTAAGGGCAAGGAGCAGAGACAGAGAGGACTGTCGAGCAATGAAACTGTTACTGGATCAGGCTGGAAAAGCACGGGACAAAACCTATCATCTAAAGCTCATTTCTCTCCCGAGCCTAAAGCAGGAAGCAGGAACCTTGGGATTTATGGTCAGTGATGAAAAGGGAGGGGTTAAGGGCCGAGGCAGAGCGCGATGGGCGAACAGGCACAGAAAGGGCTGCAGCCATGGGAGGTGGGACAGCCTTTGCCACCGGAGCTGTCTCAGAGCACACACCCGCAGCCAGCGCGTCTCCTGCGCAGGAGAAGGACACTTTGCCTACTCGAGCAGCACTTTGTTCCACATCAGTTATTCACCACCACATTTTTCCTG
Organism: Motacilla alba alba; assembly: GCF_015832195.1. Classification (NCBI taxonomy): domain Eukaryota; kingdom Metazoa; phylum Chordata; class Aves; order Passeriformes; family Motacillidae; genus Motacilla; species Motacilla alba. The sequence continues at coordinate 19,230,574 of NC_052027.1, read as the reverse complement.
CAGCCGGGCACAGCACGGGGACAGGCACTGCTCGGAATGGGGATGCAGCTCAAACAGCGGCGGAAATCTGCCCCCCCAGGCAGCCCGAGTTAATAACGTCAACACTGCAAATATATTGCATTCCCATTCATTTAAATGAGGCTGGGGTTTTGCCTTTACATGCAAGAACTCCCCCTGAAACCTTCTCCTCTCTCCTCTGTAGAATCACCACCCTTTTAAGAACAAAACCCCTGAAGTCCTTGTCTCCACACAGCCTGCACTCGTTTCAGGAAAGCTATGTCAGAAATAACCCAATTGCTGCAGAGATGCTGCTACAGGCTTGCTAATAAATGTATAGCAGTCTTCCCAGGCTTTGCAAACGGCTACATGAAACTGCTGAAACTACAGTGGTATTGGAATAATTTTGTAGCAGATGCGATCCTTCACGTTAATTTTGCGACATAAAAATAACAGATGTATAGATAACAGATTACAAATGGGAATTTTACAGTGAGTAACACTAGCAGGAAGAAAAAGAAAGTATTAAAGGGGGGAAAAGCACTAAGGAAAGAACTGAACATATATATATATATGATAGATATCATGAGAGATAGAGGTAATGAAGTCAACAGCTTTGTTTCCCTTTTGACCCTAAAGAAATTGTTGGTGTCAGGAGTGCTGTGCCGCGCTGCACAACCGAAGGGACAGAACCGGCAGCGGTCGGAACGAGATTCCCTCGTTCGCTCTGTAAGACCAGAGCACAAGCAGCCCCAGGACAGGAGCTGCGGCCGGCACTGCCCGGGAAATCCGTCTCGGCGTCCCGGGGAAGCGAGGGTGCCCCCGGGCATCCCCGGCCCCGGCGGGCGGCCCGGCTGCGCTCCGCCGCGCCCCGCGCCCGTTTCGCTTTCGCCGCGCCCCGGCCCGCCCGCCCCGGGCCCCGGCCCCGCTCACCGCGCTGTGCCCGGCCGAGGGGCCGCCCCGGGCCCCGGGCCCGCTCACCGCGCTGTGCCCGGCCGAGGGGCCGCCCCGGGCCCCGGCCCCGCTCACCGCGCTGTGCCCGGCCGAGGGGCCGCACGTCCCCCGGCGCTCCGGGAGCCGCGGCGGGCGGGCGGCCCCGAGCAGGGCGCGGAGCGGCGGCAGCGCCCGGCGCATGGCGAGCGGAGTGCGGGGCCGGCAGCCGCCCCGCCCGGCCCGGCGTCAGCCCACGGGGCAGCGTCACACGCGTCACCGGCCGGCGTCAGCCCCGGGCCCGCGGAGGAGCGCCCCGCGACATCTTCCGCGCCCGGCGAGGGCCCCGCGCCGCCGCCGCTCCCCCGGGGCTCGGCCCCTCCGGCGCACCGCGGCTGGCGGCGCTGCGAAGAGCAAGTCAGGGCAACATTCCGACCCAGGAGATAACTACTGTTCAATTCAGTAACAGATCGGAAGAAACATTGTCTGGTTCTGCCTGGCCAAGGGATGAAGGGACTGGAGCATCTCTGTTCCGAGGAAAGGCTGAGGGAGCTGGGCATGTCCGGCCTGAGAGGGAAGCCAAGAGGATGGAGCAGGCTCTGCTTGGTGGTGCCAAACCATTTGGACACGAGGAAGGGGCAGGAGCTGATGCCCAGGAAGAACTTCTTCCCTGTGCAGTGACAGAGCTCTGGAACAGACTGTCCAGAGAGGGTGTGCAGGTGTCTCACTAGAGCTACCCCAGAAGTGTCTCGTCAAATCCTGTGTCCTGTGCTCTGGGATGGCCCTGCTGGAGCAGGGAGGTTGGAGCAGATGCCCCACAGTGGTCCCTTCTAGACTGACCCATTCTGTGATTCATTTTTTGGGAAAAAGCCTAACATGCACAAACACCACAGTCCCTCAGCTCTGCACCCCTGCAGCTAGACCTGAAAGTGAGACAAGCAGCACAAAGTGTCATTAGTTAATGGATACTCTGCAAAGCTGTCTCTATCTTGCTCACCTGCTAATGCAGATTAGGTAAATCCACTTATTTCCTAGTGCTGCCAACAAATATTCCTCAGCACTCCTGTGACTGCGAGGAGAAACTGATCCTTCAGCGACTGCACTGCACTCACCAGGACACAGAACAAGGAAGGGAAGGTGGCCTTCCATCTGCACCACTGACGTGGCTGGCATTAAATGAAACACACAAATGTATTTCTAAAAGACAACAGCAGGCCCAAATTGATGCAGCAGGCAGAACAATTAGAGTTTATTCCCTTGCTCGAGCCAGGATCACACACAGGGCAGAACCCTGAAGCAAACATGTAAGAAATACATGAAGTACTTGTTTTATAACCTGGATGTGCTCAGGGCTGAGGCATTCCAGAGATCGTATGAGCCATAAGCCTGGCACCACACACACATCCCAGCACAGCTGCACTCTCAGAGCTGAGGCAGAGCCTGCTCGCTGCTCCATTCTCCAGGACTGACAGGATCCATTTCCTGGCTGCGACCACAGCAGCTTCCCCACCCTGACTCCACCAGCAATTCCACAGTCTGGCCAGACAGCATTTTGCTATAGGCCACTGTGGGAAATAATTACTCCGCAATTTGTTCCCTCAGATGCAGCCAAGAGCATTCAGCTCAAAAACGCTTCACACAGAGCTACAGAGGACCTGGCACAGCAGGGCCCGGCAGCAGTCTGCCTTGCAGTTAACACACTCCAGTTTCGCGCATTTATTCCTTTTCTGTGTTGGTTGGCAGAGATCAGCCCTATCTTATAAATTTGCCTTTTACATCATGATGTTGGTGATACTCCTTTGAACATGAATGTAATTACAATCCTGTTGGTTTTTTCCCATTCTTTCCATTTATTCTCCTTTTGTATTTCTGTTCTCACCACTCTGTCCCTGATCTGCTTTTACCCTTGTGTGTTCTTTTATCTCACAGAGTCATACAGTGACAGAAGGGATCTACCACTGGTATTACCAAGCTCTCAGACTGTATCAGGCCATAAGAATGAGCTGGTTTTTCCCCTGCTTAAATCTAGTTTGGTTATCTCCAGTATATAGTTAAGTAAATCTACAACAAATTATTATAAGCCATAAAGACATTGTTTACTGCTTTCTTACAAAGCAGAGACAGCTGCACGGCTGCCAGGAAGAGAGAAGAATGTGTTTGTGATGTTAGTTGTCTGCTTGCTACCAATAATTGAGCTTTTGATTTATTCTGGGTTTGGTTTTTTTTTTTTTTTAGTTTTAATTTGGCAGTTATGCTTTCCACTTGTTCAATTTTTTTTGTTTGATCACTTCATCAAGTAACACAAAGCTTGTCTCTGTAATTTACAGCTTTGATTGTTCCAGAGTGGATTATTCACACCAGATTGTAACAGATAAATACTGAGAACATCCAGAAATGCTGAACGGTCCAAAAATGCTGAGACTTGGCTGTTCAATACTCTGCTCCTCAGACAGAAATTCCCCAGGACTGCAGATGTCCACCTTCAAATGCCATTCATTCAGACCTGTACAACAGTATTAGTCATCCATAAGACTTTGACCAGGCTCTACCTTGCCTCCTGTGCCAGGATTCACAAGCCAAGAGCAGCAGAGATTCAGAGCATCAATCCCTACGGGGATGGCTCTATGATCCCAATCTTTGGCTACCACTAGGGAACCATCACAATCCTTTGAGCTAGAGTAAAACAGACATCAGGTTGTAAATAAGTTTTAATGAAAATATTTGAACAAGGTATTGCAAAGTTTTTTACAGTAGCTGCTGGAATATCCAGCATTTAAGCAATTCATCCTGGCACAGTTACAAACGACAAAAAAGGTAACAGGTTTTAGACATTCCATGTGCTTTAGAAAGAATCAAATCTCCTCCAAAGTCACTCCTAAGATCTGCCTAAACTAAGCAGGTGTAATAGTGTGAGTTACTTCTCAGCTCAACAATACCCAGCATGAGAAGATGTGCACACTTACAGTCAGGACAGAGCAGACAGGATGGCAGGAACACCATGGTTTTTCTTCCAGGATTTAGGAGCTCACTGGGTGTGGTTCTATCTGTAGGAGGCCCCACTGCAGACCCTTTCCCAGAGTGAAAGCACTGAAGACAGCTGTTAGATGCACAGACAAGTTCACCAAGGTTTGACCCTTTCCAGCACTGGAGTACAAGTCATCCTAGTGGAGAAACCACAATGATGGTTCTCCTGCTGCACAGCAGACTGTAATTCCAGCAGTCTGCTCCACATCCAAAGGAACTTCCAGAGCTAAAACCCACTGCTACCAGAACTTAGGAACGTGCTGCTTTCAGAGGGATTACACCCAAACCAGGACACTGGTGCACTGTTACAATCCTAGCAGTGTCTTTGCCTCCTCGCTCTGTGCCAGGAGGGTCTCGCTGGCGTACTTCTGGAGCAGCTCCATCTTCTTTCTTCGTACAAGAGCTTCCTCAATCTGCAGAGATAAAAACAGGGTGGATTCAGCTCAGTCGAGATGCTGAGATCTCAGGTGCTCAGCTATACCCCAACACTTCCTAATTTATGGAATAATTAGGGAGGTTTTGGAAATTTGCAGGTGAAAATGTTATAGCATTTGCAAGGGGATTAAACAGCTGCAGAGTCAAGTCAAGAAATCACAAATTAGGGTGCTTTCACTGATGACCTGATGTAAATTAAGATGTGTCTTGCAAAAGTGTGCATCTCTGCAGCTGAGTGCTGTTCTGCCTTACCTCCTGTTGAGTTGGCACTGGAACATGTGCAATAAATTTCTGTTGGCCGTCTTCACCTTCTCTCTCCTTGCCACCTTCCTCATCAGACTAAAAAGTGAAAAAATCACATCAAGTTTATTTTCAACAGAGGTCATAAAAACCCCTTTTTCACTTACTTTGCCAGAAGGAACAAAGCATGGTCAACACTACCAACACAGGAATGAGTGAAGAGGACCCAGCACCAAAAGAACACAAGGATCACACGCAGACCCTGCTCCTGGACATTTTCAGCATTACTGCTTCCATTTCTCATATGGCCTTTGCTCTGCTGTGGCATGGCCACAAACGTAAAGCTCTATTTCCTCCCCTTCCATTACTCTGGCTGCCACAGCAAAGCTGTGAACAGAGGAGGAGCCAGCTAAACAAGAAGACAGGAAGTGCTTTAAAAATATGGGTACCACTTCCCTGTACACTCTGTACTGCTTTGGTCCTACACCTAAGAGCTGGGCTCATGAACCATGGAATCATACAAATAAAACAGGCACTGGAGGAGCCACCAGATCCATCTGATGGATTCCTCCTTTTTATTCTTGTGCTTAACCCACTTAGATACAGACTGAGAAATGAGAACTTGTTTCCAGCACCCTTCTCCAGATCTCACTGGGAGCAGGGAGAAGAAACAGCCATGTCACAGCAGTGACAGCAGCACCAGCAAAGCCCTGCTGCATCATGATCCAAGTGTAAACAAGGCTCTGCACCCCTTGGGTTTTCACACAGTGGCAGTGTGACATTATCCTGTCCCCAAAGCTGCTTGTGCTGTTACTGAGGCAGGTTGTGCTCAGGAGCCAGACTGAGCAATGTTACCAAAACACCACCTGACAAAACAGTGCCACTGAAACCACAGCAAGGTGTTTCTCACTCCAGTGAAAGGTCTGGCCTCACCTGCCAGCCTCCAGCACTCCCTAAGCTTGGGCCAAGAGCACTCCCCTGCTACTGATTCTTACTAAACTGTGTAGTGGCCAGGTGGGGAGGGGGCCAGAACAGCAGCAGACAGGTCCTTGGCAGAGTACCACCATGTCCAAAAGGGAAGCACAGAAGACACATGAAAAGTCACATCACCTGAGCCACCCCCTACCTCTTCCTCATGGACAGCATAGATGTTTTCCTCTTCCTCCTCCTCGCCTCTTGCAAGCCGTGCTTCTCTCTCCATCTTCCATTTTTCCACTGCTTCTGCTATAACTGGGGAGCAAAGGAAAATGGCAAGTGTGGCTGAAAGCCAGTCAGAGCCGCATGGTCTTATTGCCAGAGCTCTTCCAATGGACTTAAAACTCCTTGCCTAAATCCTCTACATCAGAAAAAAAAAGGAGCCTTAACTTCAGAGGTGATCACCACCCCTTCCTGGGCTGCTGTGTGCAGGTTTGGAATCTCACATACCTTTCTTCTCATGCTCCTGCTCCAGGGGCTCCAGGATCCCATCATCTTCATCCCTGTAGCCATAGTATTCGGCATCAATGTCCTTCATAAGCTCAGCCCGAGTCTTCCGTGGGGGTGGCAGGGCTGCAAGAACACCACTGTCACCCACCAGGTTACCTCCATCACCTGCTGAGTGTCCCCAGCCTCACAGCACCCAGAGCTGCCTCGTGCCAGCCAACACCCAGCACGATGGAGCTGCTGCCAGTACTGGGAGCACTGTGTCACCCTCTGGCCTGCACAAACCAGTTCAGTACATGACCCAGAGGCTCCCCCACAGCCTGGAGTGTTTCCCATAATTTGTCTTTGCCTCACTTTCAGGGCCAAGCAATTCCCACTCATTCCACGGCAAAGTTTCATCCCCTTACATCCAGTTTTTCAATATGAAAACTCAATCCTGCTTCTCAAATTATGTTCAACCCAACTTTCCTTTTTCTAGTCCTGAACTCCGAGTACCATTTACAACTTCCCAATGAAGTTTGCCTCTTATGCTGAAAGTTTCTATAGGACATCAGTCCTTACCATTTGGAACTCCCAGTAGAAACCACTTTACTCCTTACTACATTTCCTTAATTGCAAAAAGCCAAAGGTGCTCTTAGCATTTAATTAATTATGTGTGCTCAGTGTTTCACTGAGCTGACCTAAGACATTCAGAAATGCTCTTACCAGCACTCCCCACAAGCTACAACAGCATTTTACTCAAAATATTCTACTACACAGATCCATGTCTGGGAAGAGCTGCTCTTTACTTACGCTCCTTTTCAAAAAGCTCTCTTACTCCTGGCAAATCCTTTGCAGCCCCAAAGTATTTGTAGCCTCTGTTTCCTGGAACCTCTTTCCCTTCATGATCTAACATTTTTGGGCCGATCCTCTGGAAAATAAAGAGTTCATAGTTTAAAACTTTCTTCTAACACAGCCAAACATTTCAGGGGCTGAATAAAAATAACACATAATGGCTAATTTAGTTAGCCATCCATGGCTAACTAAATGTTACATATTTTTCTCAGCTGTCACTTCACTTGTAAGCAGAACCACCATGCAGTACAACACATTGCACACTTACAGCATAATCTGGACCTCCCAGCTCCTTTATTCTGTATTCCCAGTGTCCTTTCTCCCTCAGAAGTTTGTTTATTTCATCATTCAGGTCCCGAATTCTGAATTCACCCAATCCAGCTGTTAGAGAGGGAAAAAAAAAAAATAAAAAAAAATCAGGCAGCTCAGAGAAACACCAGAGGAATTTCAGAATTCATGCAATGCAAACAGCAGAGTTCACATGAAATGGGATTTTTACTGTAACTGCTTATGACTGGATATTCAAAAAATAAAACATAGTTAGATAAATCTTACCATTTTGGATCTGTGCCACCTTCTTAGAAATCTCCCCAATGATCTAGTCAAATAAGAACACAGAAATTCATTTCTAAATCAGTGGAGGGAACAAAGGGGACAGAGCCAGATTGTTTGAGAAACGCATGGCAATAAGACAAATAGCAATAAAACACAAGTTGAAACTGGGGAAATTCTGATTAAATTCAAGGGGAAAGAAATCATTAGGAAGATAATCAAACACTGGAACGGCAGCCCCAAAAACCAGGAATCTAAATCCCTGAAGATGGTAAAGACTCAGCAGGACATGGCCCTGCAGCAACCTGACATGGTAGGAGCTACTCTGAACACTGAGCTGTACAATCTTAGAAAATGTTCTGTGATTTAACTCTCAGGGTACTGACAAGTGTGGAAAACCCCTTGTAAGCAGGCTGTCTAAGCAGGAAGTGTAAAGTTTTACTTCCTATAGAATTAGAAAATCCACAGGTTGGCATTACCTGTCTCCTCCATTTCTCAGCTTTGGGCAGCTCGTTACACTCTGACGCAAGGAAAGGCCTTCGCTCCTGTTGGACAGAACAGCACACACATCAAATTCAGCTGAGCACCGCACGCAGCACTCACACAGCCTTTGCTGCTCCATTAATGCCAAACCGTGCCACCAAGCTCCAGGGCTTCTGCTCCCGTCGATTTTTAGTAAGTGAAGAACAATAATGATTTACAGCCCTGACAAATTAAACTATCACAGATACAAAACCCTACTTAAATCCACTTTATCCAAACCAAAACCTCAGACCCCATAATCCTCTCCAATATAACAAATGTTCCATTCGGGACAGTTTCATCATTTTCAGCACACACCACCTTCTTAAGGTTAAGCTTTTCTCAACTGCTAATACTAAACTACATAATTTTTTCCAGTTTATACAGAGTACCTTCTTCTCAACCTTTATCACATTCCATTGGCTTGCTTACACAAACTGATGCATCATCTTGCTTCTAGGGTTTGTGTGCAGCTATTCTGTCCCTTTCTCCACAGTTTTACCTTTTATTAAAAGGGTCTACCTTTTTACTAAAAGCTCCACCTTTTATTAAAAGGAATTAAACCCCTTTTTTCTGCATAATATGTAATATGAAACAGAAAACTAAAAATGCTTTGGAGAAACTCTAGTGGAGACTTTTCCTGGCTGTGTGAGTGTGAAATACAGTCAGCTGAAATATTTTCCTTCTAACTGGAGTCAAGCACAGGACACCTGGGCTCTGAACAAGGCCTGCCTTGAGCTACCAAACCTCCAGGGCTTTTACACCTCACCTTGACTTTTCCCTCCTCAAGCTGGGCTTGCCGAAACCTTGCCAAGGCCGTCCTAAAGAGAAGAAAGCAGATTTACTTTCACAAATCCACATTCCAACAGGAACAAGTTCTGCTCTGGATGTTTATTATGGACTCAATTACAGTCTGTAGAAAACAAAGGCCTGAACACATTACATTCACTGACCACCTCCAGCTCTTCCAGCTAATGACTTCTCAACACTCAAAATCCTCAGTGGTTCATTTCTCAAGTAAAGCAATGCTGACTGATTCCTCCTATCTGGCCTGGCATCTCTGTTCCCAAAATGGGAACTGCCTAAAACCACAAGGTTCCTTTACAGCACATTTCAGTGTACTTATCCCCCAGCCTGAGGAGGACAAGCACATTACTACAGGGTCTCTCCTGCACAGAACCACCCAGCACAGCTACAGCAGCTGCACAGCACCAGGTGCATGTGTGCAGGCACCCTGCAACTCCCACTGCCTCTGGATCAGCACACATACAACCGAGTACCCAAAAACATCATTAAACATCAGTGCTTTAAGAGAGGCTGAACAGCGAGTTCTATGGGCCAGCAGGCACAGGTGTGTGAGATAAGGTGCAGTCAGGGCCAGCAGCCACGGATGTGAGACCAGCTCTGGCCGCGGCCTCAGCTGAGGTGACCCCGGGCTCAGCAGTGTCCCCGCCGCCTTCCGCAGCACTCACATGGCCTTCTCCGCGTTGCGAGCCTGCAAGAGACAAAAAGGGCGGCCTCAGGCACCCAGGCACAAACAGAGCGGCCTCGGACACCCAGGCACAAACAGAGCGGCCTCGGGCACCCAGGCACAAACAGAGCGGCCTCGGACACCCAGGCACAAACAGAGCGGCCTCGGGCACCCCCGGCCCCGCCCGGCTCCTCGCCTCCAGCGCTCCCAGCCTTCGGCCGGCCAGTCTCCTCTCAGCCCCTCGCCGGGCAGAGGCACCAAGGGACAACAAGTGCCGAGTGGCCCCTCAGCCCTGCGGTCACCATGGTCCCGCCGTGCCCCGGAGCTGCTCAGCCCCCAGCCCCGGACTACCCACCCTCCGGTCCCGCCGTGCCCTCAGCCCCTGGCCCGCACTCCCCATGGTCCCGCCGTGCCCTCAGCCCCTGGTCCGCACTCACCACGGTCCCGCCGTGCCCTCAGCCCCTGGCCCGCACTCACCACGGTCCCGCCGTGCCCTCAGCCCCTGGCCCGCACTCACCACGGTCCCGCCGTGCCCTCAGCCCCTGGCCCGCACTCACCACGGTCCCGCCGTGCCCTCAGCCCCTGGCCCGCACTCACCATGGTCCCGCCGTGCCCTCAGCCCCTCGGTCCCTCCGGACGCGCTGTGCACGCAGCAGTTCCACGCCCCGGAACTGAACCCGGGCCCGCGCCCCAGTGCGCATGCGCGCTCCGCTCGCGCAGGATTCTGTGACGCCGGGCGGCGCATGCGCACTGGCGGGCGCGCCGGGATGAAGAGGGCGGGCTCGGCTGGGGACGCTGCAGTGCCAGCCCTGCCACGGCACGGACACCTCCCGCTGCCCCGGGCTGCTCCCCGTCCCGTCCAGCCTGGCCTCGGACACTGCCAGGCATCCAGGGGCAGCCACAGCTGCTCTGGGCACCCTGTGCTAGGGCCTGTCCACCGTCACGTGCTAAGCTCCTTCCAATACCTGATCTAAATTTCCCCTTTCCGTGTGTACCATTGCCCCTTTCCTGGTCATTCAATGCCCGACGAACAGTCCTTCTCTGTAACCACTTCATGAGTTTGCCATAAGGAATGAGGAGATGCCTTAGTATTAGTGAAAAAGATCAACATGAAACACGAAGAATTGATTTTTCCCATGTCCCACAGTGTATGAAATCACCACTTGCTGGTCCATCGCCTGTTCACTTGGAAAAAACTGACTGACGAGCAGCACCAACGCTCTCACAGGAAGATGACCAAGGAAGAGACATCTCTTTTTGAAGTAACTTTCTATTTCTGGAACTTGCTGCCTAGTTTGTGTTCCTCAGCTTTTAAATCCTGTTTTCTTTGTATAAAAATACTGGATGTTTTTAATTCAGAGGAAAACACCACTTCGTAGTTGTCATTGAAGCCCCAAAGACTTCAAGTCTTTGTAATTAGAGAGGTCCGAAGTTTACTGCTGCTTAACTAATATAATTGTGTGCAAAGACTTAATCTGTCCCAGCCCAGCAGGCTGAATCACCAGGTGCTGTGTATCTGCACTACCCCAGGAGAGCCCAGACATTTCACCGCTGCTTCCACAATTACCAGGAAGGTTACCCTGACAATAACTGCAATGGTGACACAGATACAAGTGCCAGACCAGTTCAGCTGTCTCCAGCACGGCTGCAGATGCCAGTCTGGTACTTCTCCTGCAGGGACAGACACCACAGCCCCTTTCTCACTGCTACAGCACCCACAGGCTTTGGGACTGGACAGGAAAGCCTTTAGAGTGACAATTCAAACATGAGTTCAGCGCACCCTCCCTGCCCCTAACTGCAGGCTCCAGGGGATCTGCCAGAGCTGGAGCTCAGAGGCACTCCAGACAAAGCCCAGTCGTCACACCAGGTGTCACTACACCCCTTCTCCAGTTGCCCTAGGGTGAAGCACTGGTCAGCCAAGAGCTCCTGCACACTGACTCCACTCACTGAGTGCATGTGAAGATCCTCTCCTCATCAGCTCCTTTCTCAGCTGGTCACTGCCCCCCAGTGAACCAGCACAGCCAGCAAGGGACAGGGCAAGTGCAGATGCTTCAAGTTCTCAGTGCCACTGTGACAGCTCCAACACCACTCTGACCTACTCAGAGTTTGGAAGCCCCTGCACATCCAGCAACCTCCTCCTGTAGTGGTTTTTCCATTTAATGCTTGAAGTGCACCAGCACAGATGTCATCAGCCCCCCATCCCCATGAACATGTGCAGAAAGGACCTCAACATGAGACAGTAGAAAAGAAAAGGCCAAGCTGAACCTCCACATACCCCTTTTAATATGTTGTTTTGCACTGTGTACAGGAAAACCAAAAATAAACAAAAGGAACTTTAGCCAAACTCCCCTTCCTCCTCCAGCTTTATTGATAGTTTAAAATTACATTTTCTATGTTCTAGGACTTCAATTGCTCTTACCATCTTACTTTAAAAACCGATTACAAGCAAATGAAACTCAGTTGTCTAAGTGATATAGTATACAAAAATAACATCTTGATTTCTGTGAAAATGCATTTATTTGCAACTCCTGAATAGCTCCAAATTGTTTATGCTATTAGCACTGATGTCTGGGTTTCAGATTGACTTTGAGATATTTATTCAAAAACTTCCCATTGCGTTCTGTATCTCCAACATTAACATTCACTGACTGAATTACTGTTACTTTTAGATTTATTTCAGATTTCTCTCTCTCTCTCATGGCCATTAACAGGCATGTGCATCTTGTTTGTTTACTCCCACTCAGCTATATGCTCTAGGTAGGGCCTGATGCAGATATCACTTGGTGTTAACAGCTACTGAGGTCAGACAATCCAAGGCCATTGTAATAAAATAAAAGTTATGAGGAAGTCTAGACGCTTCCAGAATTTCATTCCTCCTGCATAGGATCACTTCCCTGTAACCCAGAGAGGGTTTTTGCTGGTCTGACTCAACTCTTCCCACTCATCAATCCCTATTCACCAGTGGCACGGAAAGGGGGTTCTTTAACAAAGCATTATACATAACACCTCTACCAAACTAAACATAAACATTTTTGTAGTTAAATGCAGAAAGTTGATTTTTCCACCCCTTTCCTCCTTTTACACGGCAAGTAAAGCTCACTGGCCTGGGAGTAGCCTCTATCTGCCAACCTTTGGCCAGTGAAGAGGATTCAGAGAAAAATAATACAACCATCAATCAGAAAAAGGAGGGGCGACAAAGGAAAATAATTAGGCTGTAGCTTCAATTGTGCATTCCCGTGCAAGGTGCCCTGACTCGCCGCAGCGGTAGCAGTTGACTTCGCTGGTCTTGCTGCAGTTGATGGCTACATGGCCAGTTTCACCACACCTGCAAAAGCAAAGGTTCTGTCAGAACAGCCACAACACTCACAGGAGAAATCCTGCTCTGTCCAGGACAGTGTCTACTTCAGTTTCATGCAATGCTAGTCCTGCATTCAAGGCTTCTGTTCCAGAATTCTCTGACATGAAGCAAGTTTGTCTTCAGCAGAGCCATGAACTGCTCCCCAGTGATCAACTCACACTAATCACTGTATATGCCAGAACCACTGTACATCAGCTTTGTGTGTTCGCAGGGTTTTTTCCCCAGTTGTGTCCTGGGTTTTGCCTGTTCCCAATGCTTATGCTTGCAGTTTAGCCTTGTTTTGAGAGTAATTAGTTTTAACTCAAATACACCATGTTCTCTCTCCTTCCTCTACAGAAGGGAATGTTGGTGGGGGTGAAGAATACTGCTCTCAGGAACGTGCTGTTTCTGGTATATGCCTGCATTCAAAAACCAGACGACACTCCGAAGATGGCATTTCAAACCAATTCAACACCCACTTCTATTCACTGTTCCCATAAGCAAAGCATCTTCAGCACGTTCCTGCAGGGGCTGGCTGTGCCAGTCAGCTGGCCAGTACAGCTGGGGTTTGTTAAGCTCTGGCAGAAGACACAGGGTATCTACCTCTGCTACAGCCAAGTACCTCCTGCTGCCTCCTCCAAAAGGACACGACCCTTTCTGCACAGCTCAAATGACTGAGCACCCACACTGGGTGGCCATCTAGACATACATCATGGAATCTGTCCTCCACCACCTCGCTAGTTCTGAGCAACAGTGGGTAACTGTTCAAACAAACTGTATTTCCTAATCAAAAATGCATCCAGCACAAGAGGTGCATCTCACATCTGCCTCCTGTCAGTCCTTACCTATAGCATTTCACTTTGGTGCAGTCTTTTTGAATGTGCCCAAACTCTCCACAAGAATAGCACTTCTGCTCGTCTGCGTGGTCGCAGTCGCGGGCCAGGTGGCCGGGCTTGCCACAGTTGTAGCAGCACTGCTCCCTCTCCCTCTTGGGCTCCTTGCAGTCCTTCGCAATGTGGCCACCTCTACCGCAGTTATAGCAGGCTTCCACAATAAGAAAAACATACCAAACAAGACTATAAAACCTTGGTAGCGTGAGGGGCAGCATGCTGTGAACAGGGCACATGCACAGCTTGTTCCCAGGGAACCCCAGCACCCTACCCTTCAGCCACAGAGCTCTGCCTGTGGCACTGAAGAGATGGAATATTTAGTGATACTTACCATCCTCCTGAAGGTCACAGTCCTTGGCAAGATGGCCAGACTCACCACAGCGGTAACAGATATCCGGCAGAGACGAAGACATGAACTGGAAGCCTGCTTGAAAAGGGTAGAAGGAAAAAAAAAACAGGAGTAAGTATTACTTCAGAATACTTTTAAGAATCAATCACAAACCGAACTGACAAGCTTTCTTCACTCTCAGAGCCCGGTCAAACTCTTAGGTAGATGCAAGTTTCCCTGCTTCTTATTACCACTTAGATTCTCAGCTTCTTTGCTCAGGTCTGCCAGAGCCTGGTTACTCACAGCACACAGCAGCCAACTGGAGATCTGCTGTCCAGAGAAACAGAACAGCACAGCCCCACTCACCTCTGCCACGGCTCCTCATCCCACGGCCACGGCCCATCCCAGTGGGGCACTCCCGGGCCCAGTGGCCAGTACGGCCACACTTGAAGCATTCATTGCTGCTCATGGCTGCAGATCACCTGTCTGAACAAGAAAGACATTTCTGAGCACCTTCTGCTCCCCCAGCTAAAGGCTACATTAAAATGAGAGATTCAGATGTTTCCCAGCCTCTCAGCAAAGGCAGTGCAAACCATACAGGACTTCCAGCTAAGCCAGTACTTTCTTGTACAGTATCTGATCATGACCACTGAAACCACTCCAGAAGATACAAGTTTGCCTCCACTTTGCTTTGAATAAGGTAGCTTTGAACAGAAAATGTGCTATGTAACTGTTCCTCTAATTATTTTGTAGCCGCCCTTTACTTTAAAGAAATCCCAAATGTTCAGGGAGAGGGAAAAAGGAAATCCCTTTAACTATTGTAGCAGCAGCCTTAATGTCATTATTATCCCTTTCAGTAAAGCACCTTCTTCCTCGTTGCAGAGAGTTAAACTCAAAAGCCAGAAACTTAATCTCTACAAGTTATTTCCTCCTGGTTGTTACATTTTCTCTTGAACATCTGCCTGGCAGCTACTACCTTTACTGACTGGAAGCCAATAATAGGCAGTATTAAACCCAAGGCATTCAAAAACCCTTTAGCTTAACACTTGAAGACTTTAGGTCTTTTAAGACCTAAACCCCAGTTTAACTCTGAAAAGCAGAAGTACAACTTGTAATTAACCTATAGCTCAGGATGCATATTCTGCTCCGGGTATACATGAAAGAAAATGTTTTAAGATGTTAAGACAGCAGACACTTGCCAACTATGTAGAAGGCTAACTGGGCAAACCATCCTTAGAATGCACTGGAAGCACCAGACAGGCAGCTGTGACAGCCCAAACTGGGAATGGAGGTCTGTACTGCATGAACAGAGCCAGCCCGAACAGCCCACGGTGGCCAGGGCAGGCTCCAGACTGTGCTCACACTGCCACACCTCCCCTGAGCTGCAGGACTCACACAACACCTCCAGAGCCAGAAAGAAAAGAACAAAGAAGTTACACATTTAAACTGAAGTCTATTTTGAAGTGTGCTTGAAGACAAGTTTAAAGTACATTGGTCTAAAAATATGCATGTCAAGTTTTGTTTTGATGACGTCTCTTGAAGTTTAAATACCTCACACATGCTTTCCCAATTCATTATTCTTTACCCAATAGAAGTAGAACCATTACCTGGCATGTTTCACAGTTTACCTGATCCCCCTTCAAGGTAATCCCCCTGCAACCCTGCAGTTTATTCATGTGACAGAATGATTCCCCTCCTCCTAGACCTTAAGCATCCCAGATTACAGGAACATCCCAGAGGTTGAGTCTTGAAGAAAGCCACTACAGGAGCAGCAGAACAACACATGACCTCCAAAAGGAACCAGAATTAGCTCTTAAATACAGTGTGCATCTAAACATGAATTGTCATTTAGCTATTTCCAAAGCACCTCAATGTTTCACAAATTTATTGTGGCTTTTTATCCACTCCTCCCTTGAAACAGTTCCTCTCTCTGATGGTCTTCTGCACAGAAATGGTTATTCCTACCACAGTAAAGGCGTAAGAATTTAAAATACAAGAGGTCCATACTCTAGCGTGTCATCCCTGTAATCCCACATCTAACTTCCAGCTGGACCAGATGATGGATTTTACCCTCAAAATCAAAGATGGCTAGATTAGGGTTAGGAGTGAAAAGTTGCAAGAAGACCTTAGACACATCTAAACAAAGTTAAAACAACTGATTGTTGGAGCACTTAGAGATTCACTTGATTTCACACATAACTCAGTGTTCTCTGCTTCATTTTAGCGTTAAAGATTTCCAGCGTCTTCTGAGGCCAGCCAGGGCTGAGCACTGGCCGCTCTGCTGGCAGCAGCTGGCACTCCCTGTGCCATTGTTTATGGCTGCTTTCATAGCAACCGTGTTGACTCTGCAGAACAGCAAAAACACAGGCACAGCCAACTGCAGGAGCTGGGCTCAGGCACCACAGCGGAGGCTGCTTTTCATTCCCAAGAGGGCCAAGAAGGGGTCTCTGAATTTTATATATATATATATATATAGATATTCTTCACTTCATTACAACTCTTTTAAACAGTCCTCACATTAAAGCATTATGAAATGGCAACATAAAATCTATTACAAAGAGCCAAACAGTAGGCACCAGCTGTACGAGACTCACAGCACATCTGAAGAGACTTCATCCCATCCATGAAGCAGAGACTCCAGCACGAGGTGACAGGACAGACTGACACCTGCTGGCAGTGGCTCACAGGAAGCACTGACAGAACCAGCCAGGTTAGCACATGGTAAAAGACAAATGTCTGACAGGTGAGCCAGACCTGCTCCAGACACGCAGCGCGGGAGCCTTTAGACCAAGATTAATGCCAACATACAGCTAGCCTGTCCTTCTGCCAGTCCAGGTCAGCAGCTGCAGGAGGGACAAAAGCTCACTGCTCACTGCCCCAAAGGAATGTCAATACAGAAGTTTTACATCTGATTCAGAGGGTTTTTTTCCTTTTTAACTGCCCCTTCAAAAGGAAAACCTCAAGTTTTTCTTCCTCTGCTGTACAGCAAATTGGTAAAGATTACACAAACTGAAGCAGGAATCTAAAGTCAAACACCAGTCTCTGTGCAAGGATCCTTCCAAACTGAGACTCATTTAAACACCTTTATCTTCAGAGGCCCCTTTGCCCACCCTGAGCTCAACAGCAGTGGAGGGTTACAGCTGCCATACAAATGTGATTACAAAGCCTCTGCTTCATCCTCACATCCCTTAAACACATCCAAACAGTTTGCCGGTAGTTCGTCTCCACCAGTACTTCCATGTTAAACTTCTGCATCCCTCCTGTAAAGGATCTGGAACTGCAAATGGTTTCACCAGGGAGAGGTGGCTGCAGCTGACACTGCTTTTACTCGCCTGCATCCTAACAAGCCTAACACAGGACAGAATTCCCCAGCAGAGTGAACTGTAAGGATTCAGTTTTCAGACAAAGCCAACAGCCATCTTCATGGAGCAACATCCAGAAAAGGCTGGTTCAGAAGACAAGCCCTTAAATGGAGAGCCTTCAAGCACTCTGGACACCATTACAGTTTTCAGTTACTTCCAAGACAAAAAAATGAACACAGTAAAAGCCACCCAAGTTTCAATACTTCTCTGTTAGTCAATACCCCTCCATTTTATCATCACAGGCAAGTTTCCAGCAGTCCCTTTTATCTATCAAGGCCACCTTAAGTAAGCCTTCTGTAAGAAAGCTACCTAAAGCTTCTTGGAAAGTTTTCAGTCCCAGCTATCACTGTTCTCCGCAGCTCAGATGTGTTACACAAAGCAGCCTGTCCTGTCTGTCCATGTGTCATCGTCCCCTCCCTTCTTACGTACTAGAACCAGATTTTTACCTCACCAGGACAGGAAAAGTGGTAATGGAAAACAAATTACAACTATGGCCTCATCTAGCATTTCTGAGACAGGTCAAATTCTGCAAGATACAGCAATTCACTGCCTCCTGGATTAGCTCCCAAAACTGCTCCAGAAACTCAAGTCTAGTTGTGCTTTCTCACCTCAAACCGTACCTTTCTAGAAAAGGGGGAAGGCAGTTATTTACCTAAACTCCCCCTAAAGACCTCTGTAACTGCAGCTGGAAGCTGAAACATTATTAAGAATGAATTTTAGACCTCGCTCTGTGTGGTGGCCATACTGCTAAACAGCGGGGACTGATGACAAAGATCCCTGTGGCACCACAACACTTTCACAGGACACATCTGAAGCTCCTGAGTGCAACTTGAGCACCAAACTTTAAAGCGGGAGTTTCTTGATGATTCTCCTAGTTGTAGGAGACACCTCTGACACAAGAAGTTTCTGGTCTCATACTCTGTGTTTTTCTGTGGCTTTGCAGTTAATACATATTCAAGACTCTCAGAACAGGAGAGGTGCTATTAATCTCCAGTCTTCATGCATGAGATTCAGCAATATTCAGCTGTTTTAGTAGCCCCTTTAGATCTGATGATGTAGAACACTGCCACACAGCTCCACTGTAACACTCCTCATTTTATACTGCTTTTAGCCTAGATGCCCTCCAAGAATTTGTTTTAACAAACTAAAATACAACTAACTTGGGCTCCTCATAATAAAAAGGAAGCTGAACTTCACCTCTGAGATTACTCAGGATCTTTCTGGATATCAGCAGTTGCTTAGGATCCAACAGCCCAACAGAACGGGGGCAACTCTCTTCACTCTCCTTCAGAGCTTCTTCTGACTTACAAACAGCACCTGCAGCTGCTATCAGCAGCACCTCACTCCTTCAGACAAAGCACAGCAGACAAAAGCCACTGCTCCAGCCAGCACATGCAAAGCCCTCCAGCCAGGCAGCTCCAGCAGAGGCACCGCTGGGAAATCAGCAGAGCCTTCCCAGGCTGCTGTGACCAACCCACAGCACCACACCTGGACTGGACAAGCCAGAGCCGAGCACGATGAAACCCCAAGGTGACAGAAGCACAGCCCTGCTGTCCTCTGAGCACTGAAGAGGCAGAAAGGCCTGCTAATCATAAGCTAGCATTTCGCTTCAGAAGACAAGTCAAAGCATTACTCATTTTACAAGAAATACCATCTGTGAGTTATTTCCCAAGGAGCGTGTTGTAAGAATTCCTGAACACAGGACACATGACTGTCACCAAAGCCACTCAGTATTTAGCAGGTAATTTCCACACTGTAACCTGAAAACCTGCTACAAAAGTTAGTGATGCTCCTGTCATCCTTTTCTGTTCTCACTAGAACAAAATACAAAATTAAGAATTCTGATCAGTAGGTAATAACAACCCAATTCTGAAATAAACTAGTCTGAAAATTCAAGGAAGCCTGCTGAAGTGAAATGCTAATCCGTACGCTCCATTTAGGACCCCTGAATTCATTTCACAGCCAAGCTGACCCAGGACTGCTGAACATTAACTAAGACTCAAGAGGGGACAGAAACCAGGCCAAAAGGACATCATGATTCCACTTAGACAAGTAATTCTTAGATATCTCTGTTGACACAAACAAGAAAGAGAACAAAAGTTCATGAAGGAGTGACTCAGTAGCACTTTCTGCCTATCCATACTAGTTAATATGGAAAGGTCTAAACCCTATTGAACAAATATGCACATTTTACCATCTTCCCCTTAAATTTTCATGTCCACCTGTATGAAATTTAAAACTTAAACATCACGAGCAACACGTGAGGCTTCAAACGTAACATTTGGCCCAAACATTAACAAAGTTGGTTGGAATGGCAGGTTAAACCTGTAACTCTCAGGACTGCTGCACAGCCCTAGTGAACCTATTTAACCTCTTCCCTTTGAGGACGGATGCAGGACTGCTACTCTAGGCAAGTCTGCAATGAAGAAGGAAACAGGGACTAGTCAAGCCCAATGCTGCGTGGCAATGGCATCACGTTGAGTGCACACAGGAAATCAGAACTCACTATTAGGTTTAATAAACGTTGTGACAATGCCGGCTCCTAAATGACTAACAGCGGTTACTTGAGAACTACGCCAGACAGGAACTCAAATAAAAGGCCGCCCCGCAGCCCGCGATCTGCAGATGGCACAGACTATTTTTCCTATCCATTTATAGGTCACATTTGGATTTAGAGCAGGCCACCATCCGTGCCTGTGGCAGCAGCAAACAGTTGCGACACCTCGACCCTCTGGTCTCCGGCAGCGCCCCACACGTGGGGAACCACGTGGTGCGCGGGCCGCGGCCCCGCTCGGGCCCGCCGACGGGACTTCAGCGGGGACTCAAAATTAAATTAAAAAAAAAAAAAAAACAAAACAATTTAGTTAAGTAAATATTTAATTCCAGTCCGTTCTCCGCAGTCCCCAGACTCACAGCACGTTCTTTACCCCAAACTCGCTGGCTCACGGGCGGGCCGGCCGGGCTCCCCCTCCCCACGCCCAGGCGGCCACGTGCAGCGCTGCCCCGGCCCCGCCGCCCACCACCCCCGGCCAAGAGACCGAGCGTGAGGCCCTCCGCGCCGCGCCCGGGCCGAGCAGAGCGGCTCCCCGCACGCCCAGCGCCCCGGCCTCCCTCCCCCGAGCGGCGCAGGCTCCCTGGGCGCTCCCGGAACCCAGACCTGACTCACCCGCCGCCGCCCGCCGCCCTCTCCAGGCCCGCGGCCCTCCCGGCTCTAGCGGCCCTCACGGCTCTAGCGGCCCTCACCGCCTCCCCAGCGCGCCGCAGGGCCGCGAATGGCGCCGGCACCCGCCCGGCCGTACTTTCCCGCGCGCTAGGCCGGAGTGCGCCAGCGCCATCACCGTCCCGCGCAGCGCCCTCGTTACCGCCTCGGGGCCCCGCGGGACCCCCGGCCGCTCCCCTGTGGTTCCCTCGCGGACCCCGGCGGTACCTGCGGTCCGGTTCCTCGCGGCCACGGCCCCCGCACGACTCAGCTCCGCTCGCTCGCTCGGCGCCGCCGGTCCCGCTGCCTGCGCCACACGCGGTGTGCACACGGCCCGTCGGCTCACCCCGCCCCGCCGCTGTGCGCACGGCTCGCCGGACCCGCCTCGGCCAATGGGCGCGGAGCGGCCAATGGGAGCGGCCAATGG
Organism: Motacilla alba alba; assembly: GCF_015832195.1. Taxonomy (NCBI): domain Eukaryota; kingdom Metazoa; phylum Chordata; class Aves; order Passeriformes; family Motacillidae; genus Motacilla; species Motacilla alba. Next base: position 19,209,604 of record NC_052027.1, on the reverse strand, counting down.
GAGCGGCGGACGGGGACGCCCAACGGCGGCGGCCGGAGGGTGGGCGGGGCGCGCCTCCCGCGCGCTGGCCGGGGGCGGGCGGGGAGGCCATGGCGGCTCTCGGCTCGCGCTGTCTCGCCGTGACTCACCGCCCGCTTGTGCTCGCGCCGCGCGCAGCGCAGCCCCGGAGCGGCGGCGCCGTACCGGACATGCCCGAGCGGCCCGCGGGAGCGTTGGAGCTCTTGTCCGCCTCGCTCCCTGCCTGTCGCTGCCCGGCCTGGCCTAGTCACTCCGCTCCGCGCGGTGACTCCATGTTGAACCGAGGAGCCGCGTTCCTCTGCCCCGCACAGATTCCCGCGCCAAGCCGGGCAGCCCAAGGCCTCCAGCGAGACCTGCCCGGGACTTGCCGCCTCCCCGTCCCCCGGCAGCCTCTGCCAGCTGGGATTCCCTCAAACCTCCCTCCCGCTCCCCGCGCCGCCCTGCCCGGGCTCCGCCAGGCGCCGGTGCCGCGCTCGGCAGAGCCCTCGGGGCTGGAACGGCCGTGGGGGTCGGCGTGGGCCGAGGGGAGCGGGCAGCGGCCGCGTCCCGCCCTCAGCCGGCCCTCAGGCGCCGCCGCCATCTTGGCAGGGCGCGGGCGCCGGCGCTCGCAGGAAATGGAGGACGCGGGGCCGGGAGGGCTCGGGGCTCCCTCAGCGCCCGGGGCTCCGCTCCGCCACCCGCGGCAGCGGCGGCCCTGACCCTGCCGCGGAAAAGATTGTCCTGTTCTGAATAGAATTTGCCCTCAGCCTGTATGCGTACGCGAAGCTCAGAAGTAATGTTGCCGCTTAGTTCAGCGTTCTGAGCATGTTTTAGATAAATCTCTCTTTTGCCTGGGAACTTTATAAATGAGTCAGTGGCCAGTTATTGCCCCAAACTGCGCTCCTACGCGGATAGTGCAGCAAGTACTACGCAGCAGCGTTACCCACAATTAGTTGTCGTTTTGTTTAAATGTCTTTCCCTTCCTACTCATCAGGTACAAGAAACCCCCACCGAGCCCCCGGGCTCAGGAATGAAATGTGTGAGAGGCAGATCGTGGAGCCACTTTGGACTGACCTTTCCTCAAGCTGTAAATCTAATATTATAGCACTGTTAAGTTTCTTTAATTAGACTATGAGTAACAACGTGTGTCTTTTCCTCCCTGTTAAGTGCCGGTCATTTAAGATGGACTTGGGTTTATTTGTGTTTTGTGTGCTGTGTTTGCGTCTCTGTGTGGTGTGGTTTAGAACATGCTGTATTTTCTACAGAACTAAACCCATCCCGAGTTGTGAAAGGGGATGAGCCTCTCAGTAGAACATCAGTGTTGCCAGCACAGTAATTTTCCCCAGTAACAGCATTTCTTCCCATTAATTACTTTTTAAATATCTACTGTCATAGTCCTAGTCCAGCATAATTTTCATGGCCTTTGGTTGCCTTGGATACATTACAATCCTGTTCACAAGTAGTCCCACTTTTCGTTTCAGTAATTTACTGCAGTTTTCAGGTGATAAAGGGAAGAAAAATAGCGTGTGGAGCTAAGGAAGTTCTCAGAGCTTATAAATCATCCATTTTTTCACTGCATGAAAAAAAAACCCAAGCAACAGATCAATGTCACTCACAAAGGCTGCAGAAACAAAATCATATATCATCATTTTTTTCATCAAATCTTTACTTTTTCTGAAGTAATAAAACCTGGCTTCTCTCTAAGTCTTTGTTAGAGGACTCAGGAATTTCAGACTGACAAACCTTTTGTAATAAAACTTTTATAACTTTTTCTTGTGTTTTACTGGTCATACTTCTGGGACTGTCCACGACCCCAGGAAACTCCAAGCTTAATCTTGGAGGCACCCGTAGACTTACTGTCATAAAAAGTTTTTGTGACTGATGCAGCTGATAAATTGCCCTGTGCAAATCAAAACTCTTTACCTAAGAGAACTTCAAATCATCCCCTGGACTCTCCCTTAGTTGAAGTGGAACCAGGGTGCAGGAGTGAGTGAAAATGCTTTATTCAAGAAGTGTTTCTGCTGGTGACACACCAATTAATCATCCTCTCTAAGTGCACTGCCTCACGTTCAGCTCCCCTGTTCTTATAATACAGGATATTTTTAGCTATGTTTCATTATAATGGAGGAAATTCTCCCCCAGCAGATAGTAAGAGAGTCTTTCAACAGCATTTAGTTTGTGTACTTGCCTCAAGAATTAATTTGGCTTGCTGTATCTTCATAAAACTTGTAATTCTTGTTTTGCAAGTTTCTCTTTGATATTTAGGCAAAGGATAGTCTTGCAGTTAGAGAACAAAAGTGAGGAGCATGGCATCTATTCCTGGCTCTACTTCCTAGAGAAAACAAAGGAGACAGAAAACAAGGTGGAAGCACAAAGTCTTTGCATTTCTTGCCCACAAGGAAAATGCAATTTTATGTCAGGTCCAGCGTCTGCCCCAAAAACCCCAAGGCTCAAGAGCAGTTTGTGAATAGCTTTGCTCAGAGGAGCTCCAGTGCCGTCCCCGCTGAAGGTAGTCTGTTGTTTCAGCAATATCTTTCCTAACACAGTCCTTGGAAGTATTGGACAAAGAGCCAAATCTTTTTAAGACCAAATAAAACAACAAATCCAAATTTGCAGCCCGTGTTGTTGCACTGTTTTCCTCAGAGTGGTTGGAGCTGTGGGTAGAGAACTGATGCAGTTGCTGGCTGATTGTCTTTCTTTTTCTTGAGAGTGTGTCTGTACTAAATTAGCTATATGCAGTCTTCTCGGGCAAAATGAGTCTGGTTGAGGAGAAGCAGTCATACTGACTGATTCCAGATGCTTAGTCCATTTTGATTTGTTATAATTAGCTGACGAGATTTCCAATAATTTCTTACTTCATGTATATAATACTGTGAGAGGGATGAGCTAGCTCATGACTGTTGCACTGATATCCACATTCAGAACCAGGCAAAAAGAACTTCCTTTGCTAACTAAGAACTGCAGCTACACAGCCATCCCTCTGTGTAAAACCTCTAAAGAGACTGAAATCAGTTATTCAGGAGGTCCTGTGGAATAAAGAGCCACAACATACAGGGTTCAAGGGGGGCCCTGCAGGACTCGGTGCCGGGAGCAGCAGGTTGGTGTCCCCGGAGAACGGGAAGGTAAAAGTGCAGATGAAGTCACCCGACATAACCAGTGTGGAGAAAGTGTCTCAATCAAATATCCTCTAAAGCACATTCTGACATGGCGAGAACATGCAAACCTCCTTGTGCTGTTCTGTTATTTTTAAGACAAGCGGTGGAGTAACCTGCTGGCTGCCAGCTGCTTGGGATGCTTTTTCTACCCTGTGTCCACCTTCCAGGTGTCATTTCCTTTGGACACACAGACACTTCAGCCCTGAGCCCGATGCTATGGCTGTTAAGCTGGCGACATGTTAAAATCCTCGCAGCATTTGCTGGCGTGTGTGGCACTGCAAACACCTCTGCTGCAGGATGCTCTGACACCACACACCCCCCCAGTGTTTTAGGATAACCTCCAAAACCTGGAGTGCCAGAGGCACTGTGCCGTGAGAACAGCAGAGACGTTTATGTGCTCAGCGTGGATGTTCTGGTGTCCCTCTGAAACGGGAGATTCCACGGAAGGGGCAGGTTTGGTCGTTGTGCCGCTTCAGCTTGTGAGCGGTGCCCCGGGGTTATCCCGGACTGAGCGGAGCCCGGTCGGAGGTGCCGGCGTTGTCCCCGAGGGCTGCGGCGGCTGGGTCTGTTATCGGCTGCCTGGCCTCGGGCATCTGCCGCAGTCAGTCTGCAGCCCGGGCTCCTCCCTTGCTCCAAATGCTTTTCACACTGCCCCCGGCCACTTGCACGAGTGATTCCAAAATTTGAGTTTTACTGATGAGGAATCAGAGACCGACGATCTCTGTGCAATGTCTGTGCAATAAAAAGTATCAATTATTAATTTAACATGATCGGACTTGATAAGCCCCGGCATTCCGCGGTGTTGCTGACACCCGTTGAATGCCTGTGGAATTCTGTCTGCTCTGACAGGGCATCTCCTGAGCTGTGACTCCAGAGGAGGGTCATATCCCACAACCAAACCTTCTCTTTGCTGGACAGTCCTACGGGGCTGGGTCAAATGGATTTTGGGACCTCCACCTGAGATTCATAACCAGCCCGCCGTGTATCAGTGTACGTTTGACATCGAGCAACTGCGCCTGACACCAAAGCTTCACCTTGTTGAGGGGCTGGCCCCCCATGACTGTTCCAGTTAACCCTGGGAAGGAAAGAAAGTCTTAGGAAAAAAATAGTATGTCAAGAGGGCAGTGGCAGAGCAGAGACATCCAGGTGCTGGAACAGCTTTACCAAGTTTTCCAGAGCTGGAAGCAGAGGAAGTGGACTGGTCTAGGCTGACTTGACTGGAGAGAGTTCAAGGCAAAGCTGCCTTGACCTCTCACACTGCCGAGGCTCCCAGCAGCAGGTTCCTAACCTAGTTTGGCTGCAGCAATGCTCAGCTGGGCTCCAGCGCTGAAATGGGCTCTTTATCTGTACTTGACCAGGCTCCAAGTGATTTCAGTAAGAGGAGGCTGAGTCAGGACTTGGCTATAGGTGGATCAGAGCCTTTGCAGTGTTTATTTATTAAATATCTCCCATCTGGTGTCCTGTTTGCAGCCTGCCAAAGCAAAAGGAATTAAAACCTTGCCCCCCCCAGCATCTCATTACTGAAGGAATGAGTAGAACTTTTTTTCCTCTCTACATTATTCCTGGAATAAGCTGTCAAGCAAGCAGTTGAGTTGTTGCACCTTACCACAACTTTTGCCAAGAAAGATTTAGCAGCATGATAATTTAATGGAAAATATTATAGCCACATTCCTTTCAGACATAAATTCTCTGCAGAAAGATAGATATGTAATGGGGAAAAATTGTGTTAATATTACAGTGATTTATCTGCTTTATTTTTTTTTTTCCAGTGAGGTGTTTCACCCAAAATAGTGCAGAGGATACAGGAGAGTGAGCTAAGTGAGGTTATCCCACCTTGGACTGAAATGTGGATATAAACCTGACAGCATCCTTTCAGCTGCATTTAATAATACATAGAAGTACAAAAATAATGATGAGGAATACTCTTGAAAAAGAGATGTTCACCTAAAGCTGTGCAAAGCCATGTTAGGGATAGCCCTGTCAGGAAGGAGCGGTGGGAGTAACTCACAGGAGAGGAGAAATTATCTAAGAAATGTAAGCATTGCCAGCAACAAAAAGATAACTGAATTCCATGGTAATTTCCACCAAGCAACAAATGAAAACAATTGGGCTCTACCAACAGAGATGACAAACAGTTCTGTAGTTCCTAGAATATTTGTAGGTGCTAAAAATAAGCGTGGCTCACTTTAATTGCATGAGAAGCTACAAGCTGAGGATGAGTAAAAGGTCAAAGAAAGGTGCTGGCTTGGAGGTGGAAAAGCATAGGAACAGGCATATCACAGTTCACAGTTGTGACAAAGGTGTGTGTGTGTGAGATATGTTGTTAATAGCGTTGCTTTAATTATGTCATAGGCTCAAAGTTGGAGCAATAATGCAGCTGAGGCAGTTTTAAAGGTTAAAAAAACCCCAGGTACTGTGGGGTTGCCCAGCAGTGCAAACATACTGTGTTTGGAATGGTAAAGGTGACAATTTACAGGTGAAAGCTCCTGTAAGTTGCTCTCACTTTGACTCTTTTATGTCAACTCCATATAAATTAAATAGAAATGAAACCATTTTCTGCTCATAATTGTATCATCATATAATTTTTCAATGCTAAATTTATAATGCTAATTGTTACTACAATACAAACCAGTTACAATATTGTTAACAAATTTCAATGCTAAATGTTTGATTCAGCCAAATACAAAAAAATCCTCAGCCTAAATGCCCTGGGTAAGTGACAACATCCTAAACACATGAAGCAGCTTTTTCTCCTCAGTGCACACAGCTGGGTCTTGCTCTTCTTCTCTTGGGATGTTCTCAAATTGTTTTAAGGATTTCAGTCCCAGAAATACAAATGGACATTGCAAAACCTTACTGAGGTCTTGGGGTTTCACTGGTTTAAGCAAGATTTTACTTAGGAAGGAACTATCTTCATTTCCTAGGCTTCTCCTCATTAACATGTGTTAAGTTTCACTTAGTGAACAGCTACCAAAGTCTTGAGTCTCAGAAAAGGATTTATTCATGAGCACATATGGCCTGCTATATAAATGCATAGTTCATAATTCATAAGAGGTGTGATCTTCTCTGTATAAATAAACAGTTTTCTTCTGTTTTCCAGCTTTTTGAATTGATTACTTATAAAATCTTGCGGTGCATTCTTAGGGAATCTAGGAATAGCTCTCTCTGGCATATACACTTAACACTTTCACATAAACTCTGTTTTGAGTGCAGAAGGGGCTTCCATTCAACCTTTCAGGATTTTGCCAGTGCTCTGTCACCTTCCAGGTCCTTCCCTCTAGTGCTAAATAGCCCCAGTTCTACTGCTCAGTGTAAGGAGTGGCTACTTCTATTTTGTAATATTGTACACAGCAGATTTTGCTTCCCCTGATGATTTTTCTTCCCAAGCGATCTCTGGAGTGGCTGGAAACCCCACTTACATGTTTTGTGTGACTTCAGAATTACATTCAATGCAAAACTCTTTTTTTTTTTTTTTTCCCCAGGAAGGCAAGCTTTATTTTAAAGTAAATGGCTACACAAAACCCTACTCCACAGCACCCCCCATTTATGCATGATCCAGGTGATCATGCTGCTGCTTTAATTATTATACAGAAATATCCCATCACAGAAAGCAGCTGTGACTGCACTCATAGTCCATTGAGGAGGAGGAGGAGGATGTCCCTCAGAGTTCAAAAAACAACTTTAATGGCAAAAGGCTTCACCCAGAGCAGCCTCTGCATCCACAGTGAGTGCACTCAATGATTCTGCCTGAAAAACAAACATGAGGAGGGTGTTACAGCCAAGCCACAGCCAGAGCAGCAGGCTCAGACCTCGAGGCAGGGATGGCTCTGGGTGGGAAGGGTTCCCACAGTTTGGTGTTATTTCCCACACTTTTAACAACCTTAAATGATTGCCAAAACTGACAGTAACTTCAGCACCAAGTGGACACCAGTTCTACCAGCAAAGGCAGAGGCGATGACCAGAAGAACAGAACTACCCCCTCTGCTGTCCCCGAGGTGGGAGAAAGAACTACTGCAGAGCAGAGGAGCAAGCTGGAGAGTCACCACTTCCAGCTTGCTTTTGGGACCCTGCAGCTGCAGCTGGTCCCAAAGTTGGTGTCCCGAGTCTGGATGCAGTGCAGGCAGCAGAGGTTCCCATAGCCCTGCTTCTTCCACTGGGCAATCAGGTTTTTGTCCCCTCCTTGGTGCAGTACCCATAGAGCTGATTGCTTTCCTTGTGTGGAAGAGATCAAAGATGTCATGGGATTTCTGGTGGTAGAGCCTGAAGATGGGCCAGAGGGACTCCCCTCTCCTCTTCCCTTCATGCAGCTCCATCTCTGCTTCTCTCATTTCCTGGCCCAGAGCTCCATCAGCTCGCAGCCATGGGGGAGCCTTCCTGCTCCTCCTCACTTGGGGCTTTGCCTCGGGAACCAGAGGGCCAAAGGGCAGGGGGGGCTGCCAGCACTCCCTCAGAACCACGGCTGCTCCCGTACCCAGCCCGCGGCTCTCCTCTTCTCCCAAGATTATTTGCAGCAATTCATTTTAAGTTCTTAGCTAAGCCCTATAACCTTGAATTTTATCTGCACTAGTTCTTTAAAGTTGGGAAATAATTACCTCACAAAAAAACCCCAACTTTACTGATCAAGCAGAGTTGTTTTAATCATGCACCTGGTTTACTGCCACAACTCTAGAAATTTATATATCTAAAAGTGTTTGCAGCAAGTAATCTTTGATCTTCCATTATACCTGAATCTACATTATATAAACTTAAAATGGATTATATTAAATTAAAATGGATTTTTCACACCCTTTTTAATCCCTCCAGAAAAATCATTCTGTTCACAGATTGTCTGCAGATTTATTATTAATAAGATTAAGCAAAGTTAAGGTCCAATATTGTCAGATCAGAGTAATACAAAGATACATTCTGTTAATTTGATTAAGGATGAGTTATCTTCAGTTGATTTTGTTAAATTAATCTCTGTTAAGCTGGAGTGTTACTGAGTTTGGACAATGTCCAGTATAATTGTTCTTCACTTTAGGCTATTTCCTGTTCTATTCCAGTTTTGTTGAGATTTATTTTCAGTTCCGTTATGTTTTTATGGAGTGCAAATTAGGTGTTGGCAAAATTACATAAAGTTAAGCCCCAGTATTGTTAGATTTTGAGTAACATTAAGTTACATTCTATTAACTTGATATCCTTTTAGGGCTGAGTTCTATTAACTTCATTTTGTCCTGTCAAAATTAATTTTGACCAATCTGAGTGTTGTTTAATGTGAGTTATTATAGATTTTGTTAATGTCTTGGTTGGAAAAGACAGGTGTCTGCTAAGGAAGGCAGGAACCTCCTCTGAAATGGAAAATGTAAACCCCCTCCATCTGAATTGTTATAATCATGAAATTAAGGGGCTCTCAGGCCATGATATGGGAGCAGGAATAACAGTTCTTTACTGGGAAAATTAAAATAAAAATGCAGTGATACAAAACAAACCCCACTGGCAGAGTCAGAGCAGGAGCTGGCACCCTGTGGGTCAGGGTGGTGGCACAGTCCCATTCAGTGGTGGCTCAGCCCTCCTGCAGTGCCAGCTGTGGTTCTGCTGGAGCAGGGATCCTGCACAAGGCTGGAGTTCTCCTCTGGAGGTCCAGGGGTGCTGGAGATGGGCCTGGTCCTCCTCTGGGAATGCAGGGGAGAAGAAAGCTGCTCCTCTGGGAGTGCAGTGGGAAAAGGCTGCCCTGGTGTCCCAAAATCTCAGATTGTATCCAGGTAGGAATGCTTGGCTCCTCCCCATGGTGGAGCTTCTCCCAGTGGGATGATGGAATTGGATCAGCCATGCAGGGACACTCGCTGGCCCATGGACAGAAGGGATCTCCTGGAGGGAGGCTTGGTTTGTGGGAGAGATAAAGAACATTCCCCCACCTGGCTTTAACAGACAGTGATAGAATACACACTTCTGGTTACATCTTGCACTGCAATCTAAGACAGTGAAATATTACTTTTCTACCTTGTAATATATATATAATTGGTTTTTTGAGGAGATAAGACTACTCTGACTAAAACAGCTGTGATGAAACCCTGACAAACACCTGTTTGTGGATAGAGAAGATTCAGTGTGTTCACCCTTGATTTTGTCAAAGATTCTGTTGCTTATTGCCATCTCTGCTGTTTTGTCTTCCACGGATGACACAGAAGAGTCAGTGATGATTCTACATTATGGCTGTTATTGATTGTAAGCTCTTTTAGTGTTTTCTTTTAGTGTTTTAGTGTGTTTCATTTTGCTGTCACAGGTACATGACTGTTTAAAAGGTGTTATCTCAACTTCCTGAGACAGTTACTGCTGATATATTGATTACATGAAGTGAATTGACTGTTTTTATAAAAGGCATTATTCATAAGATGTTATTACTGTATTTATAGCCAGCTTCTTATATACTGTAACATCTCTTTGTGCAATTATCTAAAAGACCTGTGTTGTTTCAGGATCCTTCTTTGTTGTTCTCTAGCTGCTTGTGCATCTCTTAGACCAGCTGAGCTCTCTGGCTGGTCCCTGCACTGGCTCTATGGTTTGACCCAATGCTGTCTCATAATTTTTTTTTTTCAGAGTTCCAAGAAAAGATGTCTGAGCTTCATTGAAAGCCTCCTCCAAACTGCCAGTCTGGTGGCTTTCCCAGTTATCATTACAGAAGTACTCCAGCAATTTGCTGTGTTTGAAGCATCCTGGAGGAAGCTTCAGAGGAATCCAGCTACTAGATGCCTGATTAGTCTTTAACCCCAAGGCCTTTACTCATCACTGTTATTCCTAAAGAGCCTTTTTAAAATATGTGTTTAGGGAATTCCCTCCCAGTTGGAGCTTAGGCAGTGGCCAGACCTTGGCTCTACCTGGATGGAGAACTTGCCAATAAGCCCAGATGTTTTCTGCATCAAAACTAGATTCAAGTAACTTTTACTTGGCAATTTGACCCTTTATATATGACAGCTGAACCTATTTTTAGAGTGAGCTTGGGAATTATTATCCAGAAATAATTATCCAAGTCCTCACTGAATCGAGGTTTGTCAGCTTTTGCAGACTCTGGGGCGATGGTACAGTACTTTAGTGATTAATAATCATCCAATTTCACGTGTGTCATTAATTATGTATTATCTGAAATATTCCTAATTGTTGTACCTGACTTATTCCTGATTGCTGTCAGGTTCTCATTTCACTACATATATTGTTTTTATTTGTTATTCCCTTCATGTTCTTAGCAAGAGTCATGCATGCTGTTTTTAAAACAAAAAGAAATGGCAATTAACTATTTGGACTTGAAAACAATGGCCATTTCTTTCCATTTCCCTTAGAGACATTGGACATTATTTTGTTTTTTCATGCTGTGAAACCCTGTGTCAATGCCATGATAGAATTTGATGAGTTTTGTTGATTGTAACAGGTCCTTAATGTATCTTATCCCATATCTAACAGATAACCTTAATGAGAACAGACCCTCACAAGAGCGAGCTGTTTCCACGTCAGAACACATGAGCCTTTTTAAAATTAATGAAATGGGTGAGATGTCATAGACAGGTAAGAGAATTATAAAAGAAAGGCCTTATGAAATCAGGCCTTGCTCTGCTGAATTGCCAAAGCTGGCCTGTCACTTCTTCTACGAGCAGTTACAAGTTCCCATGTGAAGCTGTTTTGAGAGTAAGAGTTCATTAACTCAGCAATCTGTTCTGAGGGTGAAAAACAAATGCACCTGCAGTAACAAGGGATTTGTCTCATGAGAACCAGTAGAAAAAAAAAAAAGTAAACTAACTAAAAACACAGAAGTTTGATAGATATGCAGAATACCATGTACCGACCAATAAAGCAGGTGTAAATGTGTTGTGAACCAATGAGACATGACACAGTGCCTTCTGAAAACCCTATAAAATATCACCTGTGCAATAAAGATTCAGCTTTCTGCATGAAGATGGAGTCTCGGCTGATTTATTCCAACACTTGATGACTTTTTAATACAAAATAGTGATTTTTGGAGATCTTAAGGACTGATGGAGGAATCAGAGTAAATCCTAGTCCTTTGGCACATGTGGAAAGGATGTTTGAATTACCCCACATGGGAGCAATGAGACTTCACCTTAAAGGCATTTTTCCCCAGTGCTTCATGATTATTTTGACCAATTTTACAGCAGCTTGGGCATCGAATCAAAGAACCATAGAATGATTTAGGTCGGAAAAGACCTTCAGGATCACGAAGACCAACTATTAACCCAGCACTGCCCTGTGTCCCCAGGTGCCACATCCCCAGGAGAAACAGGGTATTTATTTAATGTCTGGTATTTACAGTTTATCAAATTGTGTGTATGGACTTCAGAGCTGCAGCCGCTGGGCTTTCAAAACGTCCCTAATTCCTGATGGATGGTACAACATTCACTGTTTAGGACTGTTTTGGAAGTCATGTCAACACTATAAAAGCAGACACAGCCACCTAAGAAAAGGATGGCAATTGGTTCCAGCGTTTGTTATTCAATAAAATGGGGTATAAAGCCTGTCGTGGCTTGTTTTTCCTCACTGCCATCCTATTTTGATAATATAGTAGTTAAATATGCAATAACTCATCTGAGACTCATATTGTTAATATTATCACCAGCTTTAACAGGCAAGCTTCATATTAAAGTCTTTAAAAAAATTCTTCCTTTAAGATTCAGGCAGCTGGAAGCCTAGTCATCATTATATCATCAATATCTGTCTCCAAGGTTAGTCACACTAATGAAGGGAGTCATCTAGAAGGATGTTTTATCCAGGGGAGCCTGAAAATGGCACAAGACTGGTATCTAGCAAAAGATAGGGAAAAGGAGGCTGTGTGTGAAATTAGGAGAAAAATCAGCTGTCCCTGAAAACTGAAGAATAAATAGAATTATTTGATTGTTTTTTTTTCTTTACAGAAGGAAGATGTTATTTTTCAGAAATTATAATTTATTTTTGTCTTTAGTGTATACCAGGATAAAACACATTATCTGCTCTGGTTATTTTCCTGGAAGCAGCTCTCAGTCAGCTTCAAACTGGGAGAAGTGATAGAAGCAAAAACAAATGGAAAGTACCTCAAGAATGTGTTTTCATATTTGGAGTTGGGAATGACCTTGGGTGTTGGCTGCTGCCTGAGTTGTTCCCAGGGTTCACGCAGTGAGTGGGGTTGACACTGCAGCATTCAGAAACAAACACACTCATTAGCCAACCTGACGAGCAGGTTTGTGGGCAGGAGCTGCTCTGAGTAAGGAGAACTCGGCTCTTGGGGTGGGAACAGGACCTGAGCTGCAGGGAATGTGCTGTGGGGTGGCTGCAGCTCAGGGGCTTTAGGAGAGTTCTCTTAAAATACAATCCAGCTTCTTTTCATTATTGTATCCTAGAAAGCCACTGGTCTAATTTTGCACTTGGGAGTGTGGCTGGATGAGGGGAGCAATTCTGTATTTGAATAATGACCAGGCAGAAGCCCGTGGTACAGGATGGGACAGTGGTCCATGCAGGATGAAACCCCGAGAGTGCAAGGGCCCTTTGCACCCTGTTGGTCCCACAGAGAACGGGATGTGTGAATTCCAACAGATCCCATTTCAGGTTAACTCCATATTTAAACTCCTGGTGCTCATCTGTTCCACCAAGAAAAGATCATCTGAAAAATGTGCTCCCTGTTAAAAGCAGCTAAAAGGCTCATTCAGCTCATCAAGTGAAGCACGCAGAAAGCCCCTGGCAGAAGCAGCAGCTGCATGCTTGACCTTTCCCCATTCCCCCTTTTCCCCCTCTGCACTCAGGACCAGGCTCAGGCATTCCTAGGAGCTGTGTATTTGGAAAAAGAGAGCTATTTTTATTCACCCTGTGGTTTCTCAGCAGAGAGGTCTTCAGGAATATTTCCTTTCACGTCAATCCCTTTAACATTTTACAGAGCAGAGTCTGTTCTGGGAAGTCAGTAAATTTGAATTCATGTTTTGAAGTTTTATCATGGCTGGGAATATGACATGCACAAGGCAGCCAGCAGGGCTGATGAATAAAGCAAAGGCAGGCTGTGCAGTCCTGCTGAAGCTATTACCAGAGTATTTTACATTTTCCGTGCATCCAAATTAAACCCTTTACAGAAGCAGAGCGATCCAAAACCATCTGGCACTAGAATTTGGGATTCCATAATGCTTTAATGCAAACCATGTGAGCAGGATGTCCAGAATGTCTGTGTCAGTGGGTTGAAGGATGGATGTGGAGAGGATGAACTTTGCAGTAGTTTTGTCCATTTTCATGCGTCCTCTCAGTGCTCACCTTGCACCGCTGGGGCCGGGCAGGGATGACCTCTGCACTGTCACCTGTCCTTGCCTGACCCTGGGCACTTCTCTGCTCCTGGACACAGAGGAAAAACCCAGACCAGAGAGAAGGAGCCCAGCCCTGAAGCCAGGGGCACAACTCCAGAATAAAGCTAAAGAGCCACAGGAGTTTTTTCCATCTTGACACTGAATTAGGATTTGTTATATAATAGGTCATCAAAGCCCTGTTTGGCCCTCAGGATGAAGAGATGCTTCATCCTCTGCCAGTGCTCTCCTGAAGTGCGTTCCCACCCTCCAGTGCAGTTTGACAAGCAGGGGGAGTGACTGTGACAAAGGGAACTCGGGATCACTGGGGAGTCAGGGCTCCTCTGTCCTCCTCTCAGGGCTCAGTCTGGCCAGGAGTCCCCAGGGGTGATGGGGCAGACCCTGCCCAGTGTGCTCAGAGCCAGGACAGGTCACAGCCCAACCAGCTGCAGGAGGCTTGGCTGTCCACCTTTGCCTTCCTGGGCCCCTTGAGGAGCCTGTGGGTTCTTTGTCCTCTTCCCTGTGTGGATTCTTTATTCTTCCCTGTCAGATTAAGCTTTTTTCTGACTCAGAGATGGGGTAACTGAGAGGTGTTTAAAACACTTTTATTCTATTTTTGGTTTATCTCAGAGTTTACATACAAATACATACTGTGTAAACCTTCTATCAAACTTTAAAAATTCCCTACAATTTCTTTTCCCACACTTCCCTGCACATTTTCTTTGAGGGCACTGCCAGAAGAGCCCTGCCCTGCTCACACTGGTGTGGCCCTGGGGACAGCCCTGTTCCTCAGCCATTCTCAGTTTGGAGCACCGTGCTCTCCTGGCAGGAGCTGCATCCTAACGAGATACTGCCCCACATTTCTCTGCACAGAGAAGAGCAAGGCACAATTCGTCCCAAGAAAATTTCTGGGTTTCACATTCTCTGAACCTCAGAGAAAGGAAAAGCAATTCTTATCTCATTTACTGCCCCTGTGTTGTTCACAAGTGGAATGCATTGTGGAGGATTGTTTACCTGAGGGGAATTGGTAACTGGATTCTGGTGTGAGTGTTTTGATTCACTGAGCAATTGATCCAGGTGTGTGTTGGGACTGTCAGCTGTCTGTCACCAGATTCTGGGCAGGGGAGTGCAGGGGACTGCTTGGCAGATTCAGTTTAGGTGTAATATAGTGTAATATGGCACAGAATAATAGAGTGTAATAAAGTAATTAATTAGCCTTCTGATAAGATGGAGTCCTCCCCATCATTGCTCTCCTTCATGGGGGCAAAAATATCCACTATAAGATACATCTCTAGTGAGAAGGAACAGATTCCATTTGCACTGGGGAATGTGCACAGTATGGAATGGGCAGATCATGGAATCCCAGACTGGTTTGGGTTGGGAGGGACCTCAAAGCCCATCCAATGCCACCCCTGCCATGGCAGGGACACCTTCCACTGTCCCAGGCTGCTCCCAGCCCCAGTGTCCAGCCTGGCCTGGGGCACTGCCAGGGATCCACCCTGTGCCAGGGCCTGCCCACCCTCCCAGGGAGGAATTTCTTCTTAACATCTGATCTGAACTCTTTTTCAGTGGGAAGCCATTCCCCCTTGCCACTCCATCCCATGTAAACCATCTCTCTCCATCTTTCCTGTAGCTCCTTCAGGCACCAGAAGAACACAGTTTGGTCACCCGAAAACTTCTCCAGGTGAGCAATCCCAATTCTCCCAGCCTTTCTTCACAGGAGAGCTGCTCCAGCCCTCTGACCATCCTGCTGTCCCTGAATGGAGCAGACACCTCTGCCCTGGCAGCGTGGAGCATGAGAGCAGAGGACTCACCTGGCACCAAGCCTTTTTAGACAACATTTTAAATTAAAAACCCCAGTAACAATGCCTGAAAAATAATGACAGCAATTACATTTCTTTGGGATGGCAGGACTCAAGTCCTTATGGCAATGTGAAGCCAGGAGAGCTGGAGAGGGACTGGGGACAAGGATGGAGGGACAGGACACAGGGAATGGCTCTCACTCACAGGGGGCAGGGATGGATGGGAGATTGGGAATTAGGAATTGTTCCCTGTGAGGGTGGGCAGGCCCTGGCACAGGGTGCCCAGAGCAGCTGGGGCTGCCCCTGGATCCCTGGCAGTGCCCCAGGCCAGGCTGGATGGGGCTTGGAGCAGCCTGGGACAGTGGAAGGTGTCTCTGACCATGGCAGGGGTGGCACTGGATGGGCTTTGAGGTCCCTCCCAACCCAAACCAGTCTGGGATTCTGTGATTCTATACCAGCAGCCAGTACATTATCAATTATACAGTGACTTCACCAGCAATGTTTACTGGTAATTTAGTAGTTATACATTATTCCAAAATGATTATAAATTCAGCTTGTCAAATGAACAACTTCGATTGTTTTGCAATTCTCTCTTTATAAAGCTGTCTTTCCAGATGCTGGAACACAGAAACAACAACTGGTTCCATGTCCCTGCTGCCAGGGGTGGCTCGGGACAGAGCAGGGGGTGAGTTTGGGGCTCTCCCGGCTCGGGGCACAGCAGTGGATGAGTTTTGGGGCTCTCCCGGCTCAGGGCACAGCAGTGGATGAGTTTGGGGCTCTCCAGGCTTGGGACAGAGCAGTGGATGAGTTTGGGGCTCTCCCGGCTCGGGACAGAGCAGTGGATGAGTTTTGGGGCTCTCCCGGCTCAGGGCACAGCAGTGGATGAGTTTGGGGCTCTCCCGGCTCGGGACAGAGCAGTGGATGAGTTTTGGGGCTCTCCTGGCTCGGGACACAGCAGTGGATGAGTTTGGGGCTCTCCCGGCTCGGGACACAGCAGTGGGTGACTTTTGGGGCTCTCCCGGCTCAGGGCACAGCAGTGGATGAGTTTGGGGCTCTCCCGGCTCGGGACACAGCAGTGGATGAGTTTTGGGGCTCTCCCGGCTCGGGGCACAGCAGTGGATGAGTTTTGGGGCTCTCCCGGCTCGGGACAGAGCAGTGGGTGAGTTTGGGGCTCTCCCGGCTCGGGACAGAGCAGTGGATGAGTTTTGGGGCTCTCCTGGCTCGGGACAGAGCAGTGGATGAGTTTTGGGGCTCTCCCGGCTCGGGACAGAGCAGTGGATGAGTTTTGGGGCTCTCCCGGCTCGGGACAGAGCAGGGGGTGACTTTTGGGGCTCTCCCGGCTCGGGGCAGAGCAGTGGGTGACTTTTGGGGCTCTCCCGGCTCGGGAATGCCCGCGGCCGCCGCGAGAGGGAGGACGCGCCCCGTGCCAGGCTGGATCCGCACGCTGCTGCTGCTGCTGCTGCTGCTGCTGCTGACAGGGAAATTCTATTTTAAACCAGCGCAGCCCGAATCCGTGCAAGACGTTGGCTGACATTTGTAGCGGAGTGTAAGAATAGCTTATTTTGGGTTGCCATAAACACATCCCGAGCTGACATAAACTAAACGAAGAGCCTTTACAAAGTGTTTATACCAGTTCACCGGGCTGGTTGAAACCTCCGTGGGAGATTAAGCCGCGGGACCTTTGTGTTTGGATAAACACTGAGCCCGAAATGCACTAATCGAGCTCAGAATGGGCACGAAAAACTCTGGTTTGTCTGCAGAAGTAAACGGTGAAGTCATTCAGCAGCAGCTTCACAGAAAGAACTTCTTGAAGAAGAGACTCCTCATCTGTATTTGATTGTTTCTTTTTTGAACATTTTGCATTAGTTTTTGTCGTTGGTTCTGCTTCCAGACAATCTCTTGCCACTGGGGCATTCTGTGAATGCAGCCACACGTCTGAGGTCAAGGGAGAAGAGATGTCCCAGCACTTGGCTGCTTGAGAACTTTGCGTTTAAAGCAACATTTGTAGCTGAAAAATTCACCGAGGATTTGTTCTGAGGATGGTGCTGATGCTTGTTTGCTCGGATGCGGGGGGAAATCCCTGTTTGGAGTGGCTCAGGTTTGAAATGTCCGCATCTGTACAGTATCTTCCCAATATTTTTCCCACCCCTTGCTTCTCTCAGTTAAGATCACCTCGTTCCTCCCTTTCAGACACTTCCTCCTGGGCTTTGTCATCTGCCTTGCCCCAAGGAAATGCAGCTGTCACGATGGTTCACAGATCAAAATCCAGCCTTTAATGTAGCTAGGGCTCGATCCATTAACCACTTTGAAGATTATGACCAAAGCCTGTAAGTGGCATCTGAAATATGAGCTGCAGCGGGAGTTCCTGAGGCCCAGGGAAGCTGCACAGCAGCTCTGCTGTCCCGGGCAGGGAAACCCGCGAGGGACAAAAGCAGCCAGCCCTGCAGCAGGAGGGGCAGGGGGCCAGGGAGAGCCTCAGGCATCCCAGGCAAGGCCAAAATTCACTAAATTCGGAAGTGAGAAGGGGGTTTTTGGCTGCAGCATTCAACAGACATAGAAAGGAGCAAAGTCTGGCGAGAGGAGCAGTGTGGCTGAGCTGAGACTGCCAAGCCAGGCAGCAGCTCCTGGGAGCAGAGAGAACGCGGGGAGAGGCTGTCCTGGGAGCAGGAGGATGCACCGTGGTGGAGGATGCACAGTTCCCAGGATGCAGGTGAGGTTCCCAGGATGCTCAGTGAGGTTCCCAGGATACACAGTGGGGTTCTCAGGATGCACAGTGAGGTTCCCAGGATGCACAGTGAGGTTCCCAGGATGCACAGTTGAGGTTCCCAGGATGCACAGTGAGGTTCCCAGGATACACAGTGGGGTTCCCAGGATACACGGTGGGGTTCCCAGGGTGCAGGTGAGGTTCCCAGGATGCACAGTGAGGTTCCCAGGATACACAGTGGGGTTCTCAGGATGCAGGTGAGGTTCCCAGGATGCTCAGTGAGGTTCCCAGGATGCTCAGTGAGGTTCCCAGGATGCAGGTGAGGTTCCCAGGATGCTCAGTGAGGTTCCCAGGATACACAGTGGGGTTCTCAGGATGCACAGTTGAGGTTCCCAGGATACACAGTGGGGTTCTCAGGATGCACAGTTGAGGTTCCCAGGATACACAGTGGGGTTCTCAGGATGCACAGTTGAGGTTCCCAGGATGCTCAGTGAGCTTCCCAGGATGCACGGTGAGGTTCCCAGGATGCATGGTGGGGTTCCCAGGATACACAGTGAGGTTCCCAGGATACACAGTTGAGGTTCCCAGGATGCACAGTTGAGGTTCCCAGGATGCACCATGGGGTTCCCAGGATACACAGTTGAGGTTCCCAGGATGCTCAGTGAGCTTCCCAGGATGCAGGTGAGGTTCCCAGGATGCACAGTGAGGTTCCCAGGATGCACGGTGAGGTTCCCAGGATGCTCAGTGAGGTTCCCAGGATGCACAGTTGAGGTTCCCAGGATGCACCATGGGGTTCCCAGGATGCACAGTTGAGGTTCCCAGGATACACGGTGAGGTTCCCAGGATGCACAGTGAGGTTCCCAGGATGCACAGTGGGGTTCCCAGGATGCACAGTGAGGTTCCCAGGATGCACCATGGGGTTCCCAGAATGCACAGTGAGGTTCCCAGGATGCTCAGTGAGGTTCCCAGGATGCACCATGGGGTTCCCAGAATGCACAGTGAGGTTCCCAGGATGCTCTGTGAGGTTCCCAGAATGCACAGTGAGGTTCCCAGGATGCTCAGTGAGGTTCCCAGGATGCACCATGGGGTTCCCAGGATGCACAGTGGGGTTCCCAGGATGCACGGTGAGGTTCCCAGGATGCAGGTGAGGTTCCCAGGATGCAGGTGAGGTTCCCAGGATGCAGGTGAGGTTCCCAGGATGCACGGTGGGGTTCCCAGGATGCACTTGCCAGAAGAAGGCTCTGGTGATGTAAATGGCAATAATCCAATTTATACACCCTTGGTCATGTCAGCTGAGAGGGAATGCAGGGAAATAACCCACACACAGCACTGACAATCCTGTGTTCACATCTGGGAGTTTCTTCTGAGTGAAGAAAGAGCTCCAGTACTTAAAACTCCAGTTGAACGTAAGCTGTACCTTCATGCTGACCAGCACAGCCTTCAGAGCCAAAGGTGAACCTGCTGTTTCCCTGAGCTGCAGGAGAAAATGAGCAGGAAGGAGCCACCCACAGCATCAATTAAACAGGATGCATTTCCCATCAGCATGGAGAGAGTTGCTAAGATCAAGGATCCGCCAGAAACGGTCCAATAAGTTTCCACTGAATCAACATTTTCTGATGGAAAACTCAGAATATTCTGTGATTCTGTCCTGTCTGGAAAAGTTGCAGCATCTGAAATTGTCCCACTGAAAGTAGCAGTTACCATTTCTCCGTTCCATGAACACCAAATGCTCACCATTGCTGCCTTTTGGAGTTTACTATCATTCTAAATATGATCCTGCCGTGACCCACTGGAACAGAGCTAATGGCAGAAAATGTAAATTGACAAAACCTGGAGATTTAGGCATTAGAATTATTCCATTCAGTGTATCATTCAGGCTCCCATTACAAAAACAACTTAAAATTTTGTTTTCAAATATTCACCTCTACTTGTGCAAGGCAAAGTCAAGTCACTACAGCTTGGTTGTGCTCTTTTGTTTTACACATCACCAGCTGAGTGAACATCTTTCCATCTGAATATTAAAGAAAACAGCCTAAAAAAGGAAAATAATTAGTCAAAGCTTTGTATTTTCAGTTGGGTAATATACTCATCAATAACCAAATTTTGTTTCTTCACGACAACCAGCTGACACAGTAAAAAAGGAGGTGGCCTTGTTCATACAGCTAATCCTAAATTATTCTTCAGCCTTCCCCAGTGAGCCAGGCAGGATTCAAAACTCAAGGTATTGGAGGTGGCAGGTCCTCACCCGACTGATAATGAGCAATTTTCCTGTCACAGGGGGAGCCCCGAGCCCGAGTTTCAAGGAATTTCTTTGCAGTTCCATGCCCTAATCTGGGCAGCCCTGGAGATGAGCTCAGCCCCTGAGCTGTGCTGATGGAGCCAGCCCGGCAGAGCTGGTTCACAGCAGGCTGTCAGTGCCACAGCAATCACATCACATCCAGGCTCTCTGTAACCTTCTGTGCAGGGGACAGCTCCCACATCACTTCCAAGAAACGAGACTCCAGTTTAGAGCTGATGTTAGCTGCTTGCTGCTGGTACTTTTGGTTTGAGCAGGCATTTATTTGGTTTCATTCTTTGGAGCTCACTGCTGGGTCAGCTTTGGCTCCCTGTGGCTGGGAAGCAAAATGTGAAATGCATTCAGCACAGTGACTTTTGGGGCTTTTTACCTCTTTAGTGGCTGAGGTTTAGGTGAGAGGTGTAAATGTTTGTGTTGTTTCCCAGACCTGCTCAAGGTGCACAACTGCCCTTGAACAGCATCTGTGTCCCTAAAACAGCACAGCCACGTGTGCCACCACACTGGCTCAGTGCCACAGGCTCCAAACCCACCCCAAAATGTGCAGTGCCCCTTCCATGTGCAGCTGTGCTCTCTGGTGAGCTGCAGCACCTCACACCCAGCCCAGCTGCACATTGTGGTGTAGGGATTGCAAGCACTTGGCTGCAGGAGCTCCCAAATGTTCTTTATGTCTTTGCAGCTGGAATTTTTTAGTCTAGGGCCAAGACGTGCCAGCTCCAGCACTCCCCTACCACCAGTGAACTCAGCACTTTGAGTTTTTGCTTTGCTTTTGTTTGCTCAAGCATTACTGAGCCTTTGTGATGCAGGATTTGAATAAAGTAGAGAAAGTGACAGAATTCTATTTCTCTTTCTCTACTTTATTCAAATCCTTTTCCAAAGAGTAGAAAACTTTTCTAAGAGTGGAAACTTTTCTAAAGAGTAGAAAAGGATTTGGATAAAGTAGAGAAAGAGAAATAAAGTTCTGTCACTGACAGAGTGACTGAAAGAGTGACACTTCAGATCCTAAGCCCCTCAACCCTGCATCCCCCCATGCCACAGCCATCCTTGGCTTCACACACGGCCAGCAGAGGAATTTGCTGCTCTTGTCTGCAGCTGCACAGAGCCTCTCCGATGCCCCCATGCTCCTCTACCTCTGCAGGTATTTGTTTCTAGCTGCCTGCAGATATTTTGCAGGAGAATTCCCTGAAGGGCAGCAGGGAGATTATTAACTCTTCGCAGGCCAGGCTGTAATCTGGAAACAAGCCAGAAATCTTGGATTCATACCAGGATGTCAGTGTTTTGTTCAGGGGCTCTGACAGCCAAACCCTCTGGAGCACCAAGCAAGGCCCTTGGCATTCTGGATGCTCCCTGGGAGAGCACTTGGGAAGTTGGCACTTGCAGGATTTACCCTCCCTGGTGCCCTGTTTGAGCTCAGATCTGAAACTTTGCCATTTCTAACCAGCTTTCAGGCATGTTTTCAGAATTCTGCTTGGGCTGAGGGGAAGCAGCTGTTGGTGACTCTGGGTTCACCAGGACTGGCTGGGGTTGCTCTGGGAGACTTTGTCCCAGCTTGACTGGGGCCAGTGCTAGGGTGACACAAAGCCCTGGGGGTTGGATGTCACCATTTCCCAGGGTCAGCCCTCCTGCCCTGCTCTCCTGCACAGAGCAGAGCCTGCCCCTATAAGGCAAATCTCTCCTTCCTGCAGGATCTCTCCCCTCTCGGTGTCTCTGCAGGATGGGAGAAACAGGAGTGACCCCAAACCCCACGGGCTGAGCCTGCAGAAATCAGTGACTTTGTGAAGGTCACCTTGGCTCTGGGCATTTCCCTCTGCAAGGTAAACCTCACTCCTGCTGTATTTGCTCTTTGCATACACCATAAAGTATCCAGGATATGGAATTACAGAGATGCAGGAACGCCCCTCACTGAAGGACTTTTCTGATTTAATACTGCACAAAGGTGAAAGCTTCTCTCTGGTGTGGTGTGGCAATCAGAAAAACAGAAACTTCCACAGACACTGAAGGGGTTGATCTGCAGCCTTGGAAGGAGCTTGGGTTGATGTAAAAATACAATACACAGAGATTAAGCAGAAAAATCATAAACTTATGGTTCTGTAGTTGTAAGAATGTGCCTGAAGTAAGTGAGAAGCTGCACTGATAAGATGCTGAAGGGTTTGTAGGGTAGGGGTGGGCTTGTATGGAGTGAGCTGAGAGCTCAGAAGTTATCACAGAAGCGTTTGTGTGCAAGTGAGACAGAAGCCATTGGACAAAAGTATCTGCAGTGCAGCAGAAGTGAGTAAAGGTGATGGCTTAGAAAAGCAAAATAAACCCTGTGGCAGCTGTCCTTTGGGTTAGAAAGTTCTGTATTGCCTTCTAACAAAGAGCTTGTGGCTGCTCTTGAGCTATGGCCAAATGCTTGCTCCTCTAGAATCTCACAGCCCCTGAGACTGATGTTTGTGTGAGCTACAAATCGCTCCGAGCTTGAAAACAGTCCCACCCTTCACTACCAGCAGTGTCAATGATAGCGTGGTAGCTGCCCCAGTACTTCACCAAGGAATGGCCCAGCATCTCCTCTGGCCACTGGAGGCACAGAACTGCCCCAAAGTTCAGGGCCTGGGTCAGCAGCTGCTGTTCTGCCTGGCTGCAGAGCAGGAAATGTGCCCAGCAGATCAGCACCTTGCCATACCTGCAAGCTGCCTTTAGAGAAAGAGCCTTAGGGGTGGGTGTCATGTGGAATTTAGACCCAGTGTGAGACAGCCTGAACGGTTTGGGCAATAAATGAGTCACTGGTGGCTCTGAGCAAGCCCTGTGTCCCCACAGGTGCTTCAGAGGAGCTGCCATTCCCTTCCACGGCAGATGGCAGCTGCCGGAGCTCAGCTCTGCCTGCCCAGGGATGCTCAGCACGGGATTGGCTGCAGTAAAGTGGAGAAATTATAAGAAAAAGGCCTCATAAAATCCAGCCTGCTCTGTTGTATCAGTAGCTAACCTGTCATTTCTTCTAAGGGAAGCCAGCACTTTGCAAGTTCCCGTGTGAAAGCAATCCTGGAGTGAGCAGTTGGTTAACATAACAATCTATTCCTGGGTGAAAAACAACTTACACCTGCATAAACTGTGCTAGTCAGCCCTGAGATGGCAGGGGTGGCTCCGAGTGGATGGCATGGTTAGAATATGTGACTCCAGAAAATAAAGTTCTTATTGCTACTAAGTGGTTAAATTCTTAGATCTGAAACCTAACTGCTATTTTAATTTTGACTGGAGTCCCAAAGCCCTGCACAAAGCAAGTTTTTTACACTGTTAGATAGAAAAATGAAAACTATCTCTCACAAACAACTGTCCCTGCACGTGCACACCAAGGGTTTGAGTGACCAACCAGTGCAGGATAGCAACTTGTTAATAACCAATAAAGTAATTGGCAAAAAACTACTGAGCAATTGGAGTAACACACGAGGTCTGTAAAACTGCATGAAAAGGAGTAATGTGAATAAAGAATGGCTCTTCCACCATGAAGGAAATGGAGCCTGTGTGATTTATTCCCATGGGGATTCAGAGCAGCGAGCTTCCCTCGGTGTTTTTAGGGGTTTTGGACAGGTCTGTCCTGATGGGAGGGGGAGAGAGCTGGAGGGGATCCCTGCCCACAGGGATGTGCCAGCCCATGGCTGGGCAGGGCTGGCAGCTCTGCAGGGACATTGCTCAGCTCTGCAGGGACATTTCCCACCTGGACAGTGGCACTGGGGATGTGGCTTCACTTGGGGCCACAAAGTGCCCAAAGACCCCCAGCAGCTGCTCCCGACTCTCCCTCTGGGGATGTGGAACTGGGACTTGCTAAGCCCTGACGGGAACTCAGCTCTTTTCTTGCTAGGAAAGAACTGGCACAGCTGAGCACACATCTCCAGGGTACCCTCCTCCTGTCTCAGGGGCCTCACGAGTGGCTGGAGGTGGCTGAAGTCCTGCACAGAGACCCAAAGGGTCCCCACCAGACCAGAAAAGAGGCTTCACAGCTGCTGTCCCTCCTAGGAATAACACTAGCATGGGGGAATCTAAATGTTCAGAATGACCAGAGCCTTCTTATACCATAATTGGTTTTCTGCTCTGTTCTTCGAGCTTGGGGAAATCTCATTTTAATTAGTATTTTTTTCATTATTTTCTAGATCTTCTATTTTTTTGTATTACAAACAGCAAGGAAGGAGTGGAAAAAGTTCAGGCTGTTGCACATTTGAACTCAAAAACTGCAAAAAGTTCCTATTCTCACCTGTGTAGTGCTCTTACAGTGCTGTACAACCTTCCCAACCCACAACTGGCTTCACTTCCTACCTGTCTTTGAGGAAAGTACTGAGCAAGACCCCCCCCCACTAAAGTCACACAAAAACCTCAGGGCTCTGTGGCTTTGTGTGGAATTCTCTGCTCTGAATCCGTGCAGGAGCACTGTGCTGAGATGTCAGGGTGGCTCTGAGGGGGTGGCACAGTTAGAACATCTGACCCCAGAAAATAAAGTTCTTATTGCTACTAAGGGATACTCAGGGAGCATCTAAGGGAGAACAGATCTGAAACTTAACTGCTGTTTTAATTTTGATTGGAGTTTCAAGGTCCTGCAGTGTGGGGTCTCGTGCCCCCGGATTGGGGTGACCCCAAAAGATGGAAAAGTCCCTCTTCCAACCCGTGCCTTCGAAGAAAGACTCAGTAGTCTTCTGTTGTCTGTTCCCAAGGTTGTTTATTGTTGGTTATCTACAAGATTCTTCTCCCTGAACTGCTGTGGCCCGTTCAGCAGCTCAGACAAAGGCACACTGCCCTCCCAGGGGGCTGGTGCCATCTTTTATATCATATATTACGTGTTACATGTTTATGCTTTTTCCCCAATGCCTGCTATCTATATTGAATGGTGACTTTCTACTCTAAACCAATCTGTGAGTGCCAACATCACCAAAGACATGGAGGCTGGGAAGGAGAAAGAAAGAGGACAGGGCACACCCAAATCCCTCCATCTTAGATCTCCTGACCCCCATGTACAAAACTTGGACCCCTGCTATAAGGCTTAAACCCCCCTGTACAGCACTCAAAAATCCTTCCTTTCACTTCGTGACTACTTCTACTACACTACCTAAACTTGTGTGTGTGGCTTGTAATTCTTCATACAGAGTTGGTAATTTGCTCCATGGGCGAAGATCAAAACCCCACGTGTGTCTTTGGCTGCATGCCAGGGTCTCAGAGCCCCCTGCCAGCGGCTCTGGCCATCCAGGGCACCCAGAGGGATGTCCTGGGTTCCCACACTGCAGAAAGCAAAGCTCCTCAGCTCGTGCACGGATTGGAGCTCGCCCCATCAGGAGCCGGCTCAGGCAGCAGGGGATGGAGCCCGGGCTGCCATCCCCAGCTGATACCAGGCATGGAGCCCGGGCACTCCTCCCTCCCTGCACATGAAACCAGCTCCCAACACCGCGGATCCAGTTTCAGCCACAAAGCACCGGGTCCTTATCAGCCCCAAGGAGTGCCTTTGTTCTCCTGCTGGCTCTTGACCTGCATCAGGAAGGCAAACACCTGCAGAGTTGCCTTTCCTGTGTCTGGGGCATGAACCAACAGCTGGGCAAGTCTGAAGTCCTGGATCCAGCACAAATCTCTCAAAACCCCCTTTATCTGTGTCCTTCCTGCTGCCCCATGCCCTTGGGATGCCCTGTTTGGCACGCTGATCAGGGTGACATGCAGAACTCTGTCATTGGATAAATCAGGGCAGCACGGAGAATTCATCCACGGGCATGGGATGGTGGAGAGACCAAAGCCCAGATTTCTTTCCCACAAGTCCTCATTTTAACCCAGGTGTAATTATTGGCTGGGAGGACTCTGGGATCCTCTCTTGGATTGCTCTCAGGGCAGTTTATAAATCCAACAGCTCAGTGCTTCCTGCTGCACTCCTGAACTCCTGACACCCCAGCTCACCCCAAACCATCAGAATCATCTGAATCATTCCGGTCATCAGCTTTATGAGGTAAGGAAAAAAAAGGGAGCTTTTTTTCCTCCAAAATTATATTACTTCTGCATCGCTTTCAGGCTCAGCCCTGTCCCAGATGTACAAAAATATCCAGTTTTCTATTTAGCAATATGGTGTGATTGCTCTCCTCTGAAAAAGAGAGAGGCTGGTGCAACTCCTCAGTGAGGTAATGGTCACAGGGGAGTCACTCCCCTGCTCACATTTGGCTCCTGCTTTCCTCTATAAAGCAATTTATGGTACGTGGAGGCTCCAGGGGCGTGGGAGCTGCATGAGAAAGGCAAACAGAAAGTTAACTATTGCATCATCCTCGAATGTCCAAGTGACCAGGTACAGCAATTGCTGTGAGAAATCCAGGATTTGGTTATTTTCCTTTTAATTTGGTTGAGTATTAAGCTACAAGAATGAGGGCATAGGGCATATTTTAACCAAGAGGGTTTGCAGTTAAGTCGATCAGAAGGTAAGAGATGTAAAAAGAAACCAGGTAAGGTGACCTGCTTTGATTCTGATAAAGAAATACTTCTTTAAGCACTGTAGTAAACCATCTAAAATGAATTTATTTGCTTATTTTAGCAGTGACATCCCTTAACTGCAGGCAGTATTCTGGTTTGCTGCAGCGAGGTACCTGCACTTCTGAAAGCACTGGCCTTCCTCTGGGCTGCACAAACAGCCAGAAATCAGACCCCGAACAGAAAGAAACCAGGTAAAAACACCGGAACAACACTCAAGAAGCAAGTCCAAGTCAGCAACAGAGAGGTATTGGTAGGAACCTGAGCTCCTTGAAAATATTCTTTGTATAAAGAATGCTTCTTCATCAGTGAACTAATTCAGGTCATTTCCCTGCACACAAAAAAATAGGTCAAAGGTAGTACAAAGTGCATATTATTAATGAATGTTCAGTTTATGGATATGTGCAGACCATGACACATAACAAATGAGGGGTGCAGTTCTTGTCCTGTTAAGGAAACACTTAGGAAAGGAGATACTGGAGCATTTTGGCTGATGGCACAAGTGACAGGCACATTGTCACCTGAGGTCTGGAACTGCACGTGAAAAATGTGTCAGTGAAAAGCCTGGATTGAGCAAAGCACCTCTGAGAGCTGCATCTGGCCAGCATTTGGCAGAGGAGCAGCTCTTCTATCTCAGTGGAGCAAGAGAGAGGAGATCACAGCCCCCCCGTCTGAAGGAAAATCCTCCTATTGAAGGAATTAATGTAAAGTGGTTTGGCTCTGCTTGTCCTGGCACACTGTACTCAACAAAAAAGAGAGACAAGATCTTCCATAAAGTAACTTAAATTAAAGGTGAGAGTCCACTTCTTCCTGGAGAGACCCCAAGTGCAGATACTGCAGATCAGACTGTGGGTACTCTCATTCCTCCTGAAAAACAGCCAGAATTGCTCTTTCTGAAGTTACAGCACTGAATAAAAACCTTTGTGTTTGAACTTGAATTATCCACACCTTCCACAACAATCTCAGTATAAACCCTGCCTTCTGCCCAGCACAGATCCCAGATTAATGGTTTTTACCATGTCCAAAAAAAGAAATAATAAATCAACAGAGCAAAGAGCAAGGACATGTCAGGGCAGGTAGGAAACAATCTCTTTCTAGAGATTGGTTGTAAATAAGCTGTTTTTTGGTGGCAGCTACACAGATTAGCATTTGAATAAAATACCCTTGCTTTGGAGAACAGAGCAGAATTTCTGTTTCCCCGATTCACAGGACTCACTGTCTGCTATACAAATATTTACATGGCAGGAGCTTAAGGCTTCTTGTGTGTCCTGCACTCAGGGACTCCCTCATCTGTATTTCTTGCTGAGAGAAAGGCAAAAAGTGGCTGAATGAAGCATGACAGAAGTGGTAACTCTGTGTTCCATCACCAGCACTCCTTTCCTCTGCACCCCTGCCTCGGGCTGCCGAGTGCACATCCTGGAACATCTGCCTGCTTCCCCTGCCCAGCACAAACTCTTCTGCAGCATCCATCACCCCAAAGCACTGCCCTGCATGTGCAGCGCTCTGTGTAAACACAGAGCACACTTAACATCACTTCAAGCAAGGAAATTTATTAAATAGGTTGTTATATCTCCCCCCCCCCCCCCATCATGCTTTGGGTCTCAGTATTTGTCCTGGCTTGTAAGATAAGTGTGCATTCTGTTTGCCCTCTGTCAGAGCTGGGGCAGTTCTCTGCTGTTCATGGGGCAGTTTTCTTTATCTCTCCCACAAACCAAGCCTCCCTCCAGGAGATCCCTTCTGTCCATGGGCCAGCGAGTGTCCCTGCATGGCTGATCCAATTCCATCATCCCACTGGGAGAAGCTCCACCATGGGGAGGAGCCAAGCATTCCTACCTGGATACAATCTGAGATTTTGGCACACCAGGACAGCCTTTTCCCACTGCACTCCCAGAGGAGCAGCTTTCTTCTCCCCTGCATTCCCAGAGGAGGACCAGGCCCATCTCCAGCACCCCTGGACCTCCAGAGGAGAACTCCAGCCTTGTGCAGGATCCCTGCTCCAGCAGAACCACAGCTGGCACTGCAGGAGGGCTGAGCCACCACTGAATGGGACTGTGCCACCACCCTGACCCACAGGGTGGCAGGGTCCCATTCTGACCCTGTCAGTGGGGTTTTGTATCACTGCATTTTTTATTTTATTTTTAGTTTCTTCCATAAAAAAGGATTGTTATTCCCGTATCATTTCCTGAGAGCCTTTTAATTTCAAAATTATAATAATTCGAAGGGACGGGGTTGACATTTTCCATTTCAGGGGAGGCTTCTGGCTGGGTAGTCCAGAGCTGCTCCCACTTGCCCAGGGACCAGCCCAGTCTCAGCACTCACTGCATTTTCTGCCTTGATCCCTCCTCCAAGCCCTGTGGACCAAGCTGAGAGATTTCCGAGGCAGTTGTAACATTCCAGAGCTCTCTGCCAGCTGCTGGGTCAGCTCATACTCCCTGGCAGAGTCTGTGCATCCAACAAGGTCAGAAACCAGAAAAATTAAAGAGCAGATCAGAAATTCCCTTAACAAATCACCATTACTCTTCTACCCCTTAAAAAAAAAAAAAAAAAAAAAAAAAAAAAAGAGCAAGGCAATGGGGCAAGGACACATTGCCAATTTTTGGCTCATCATTGAGCCTGAGTCTGAAGCACTTTCAAGGATGTGTCTCAGGCTGCCAGCCAGCAGCAGGAAGAGAAAGTGAGGCTTGGGGTCACTTCAGGAAAAATCTGGATGAGAGGAACAATTCTGTGGAAAATTTGCATCAAGATGAAAAACTAGCAAGTTTTTCACTTCAGCTGTGCTTGATGTGATGAGACTGCAGCATCACAGTGGCAACAGCAGCTCCGGAACTCTGACATGCAGCACTGAGGGTAAATAATGTCACTTTTCTTGTGGTTCCTTTTAGGAGTCCACTGACTTGGACAAAGAACATGAAGGGTTCACCAGGAATGGGCAGGACCAGGAGAACCAGGAGGAGATGTGATCCAAAAAGCATCTGAAAGGTGAGAGGATGAGGACACAGGAGAGTGCCTGAGGTGTGTTTTTCCAGTCCCTTCCCAGTCTGTGCCCCAGCAGAGCAGTGCAGGCAGAACACCGCCTGCCCCTGTGTGAGGTGGCACCAGGGACAGCTGGCAGAACTGCTCTAGTCAGACGAGCAAATGTGAAATAATGCCATCTTTGCCAGGGAAACATGCTCAGATTACTTAATTTGCCCAAACCAGTTTTAAATACGCCAGGAATTAAAAACCCCCAAATCTGTAAACTTCATGGGGTGGAGGAAACTGACAGGTCTCAGCTGCTCTGTTCAGATCTCTGCTTTCAACTTGTTTTGTTCTGCATTTGTTACATGTGAAAGGACAGAGAAGCTGCCTTGTAAAAAACTGATTTTCAGGCATTGTCAGTGTCGCACACCCTCTGGATCTTCAGGAAATCCATCCTGGCAGCCCAGCATTCCTGCCTCCCCATGTGGAGCTCTGTCACAGTCATATTTTCTGAAAAATCCCTTCACCCAGGATTTTCTCCTGGGAAGCTGAGAGACCTCAGAAAAAAAGGAAAACAATAATAATATGATTTGCTTCTCCTGTGTTTTGCTGCTTTGGAATGTGTTTGGAGATTGTTTCCCCACAGGTCATTGTTTCATTGGTTTCATGTGAGTTGTTTTCACTCTTTGGCCAATCAGGGCCAAGCTGTGTCAAGGCTCTGGAAGAGTCACGAGTTTTCATTATTATCTTCTTAGCCTTCTGTAGGTATCCTTTCTGTATTCTTTAGTATAGTATAGTTTAGTATTCTTTAATATTATACAGTATCATAAAATAATAAATTAGCCTTCTGAGAACATGGAGTCAGATTCATCATTCCTTCCTGCCACGGGGCACCCCACAAATACAACAGAGCTCTGTGCTGTCCCTGTCCCACGGCAAGCCCAGTGCTTTCTGTTTGCCTTGATTTCTCCTCTTTCCTGGCCCCAAACCCGGAGCCCTGCCAGAACACAGCGCAGTGCAACAGAGGGCAGGAGGGAGCATTCCCAGCTTTTGGAACTCTGTTCCCTGGAGGTTGCAGTGACTGCCCTGGCATGGGCAGGCTGAACCTCCACTGCAGCCCAGGCTCTGCTCCTGTCACCTCTGGGGAGTGAAATGCCTCCCTATACCTGTGTTTTCCTTCCTTGGACAATCACACTCTGTTGTAGACACGTTGCTGTAGTTACAAGTCCTGGAATAGTCAGGATGAACAATTTCTCAATCAGATAAATTGGCAATCCTTCACTTGCTTCTCTGCTACAGAGCAGAGAACTAAAAGGTAAGTTCAGGTAAGGTGATCCAGACTTATTCCAGTTGTACAGCTGGAAAGGAAAGGTAAAAACCTGACAGCTGGGTAGGAGATGTGGCACTGATTTATCTGGAACAGACCTGGGGGCTGCAGCTCTGTGTGTGTAAAAGGAGCCACCGTGACCTGGGACATGTGCAGTGACCTGCTGCCCTGTCCTGATTTACCCATCCCGGCCAGCCTTGCTGCCAGCAGCCCTTTCCGAATGCAGCCTGCACTGTGCACCCTGCCCTGTGTCTGGCTCACTGCAGGGAAATAGCCTGGCTTTTTTGGTAACCTCCTGCTTTTGGCACCCAGCTCACACAGATCTGTTTTGGGACAGACCTCTTTGCATCTTTGATTTTTATTTGCTCACCCTTAGCCCTCCCCAGCTCTTCTCTGTGTTCTGACGAGGTCCCCGCACTGCTTCCCAAGGCAGCAGACAAACGCAGGGCTGAGGCTGGCAGGCTGTGCCCAGGGCCGGGCTGGCAGGGCTGAGGCTGGCAGGCTGTGCCCAGGGCCGGGCTCTCAGGGCTGAGGCTGGCAGGCTGTGCCCAAGGCCGGGCTCTCAGGGCTGAGGCTGGCAGGCTGTGCCCAGGGCCGGGCTGGCAGGGCTGAGGCTGGCAGGCTGTGCCTGGCTGGCAGGGCTGAGGCTGGCAGGCTGTGCCCGGCTGAGGCTGCAGGGCTGAGGCTGGCAGGCTGTGCCCGGCTGAGGCTGCAGGGCTGAGGCTGGCAGGCTGTGCCCAGGCCCGGGCTCCGTGCTGCCGTGCCCGGGGCCGGGTGCTGCCGTGCCCAGGCCCAGGCTCCGTGCTGCCGTGCCCGGGGCCGGGTGCTGCCGTGCCCAGGCCCGGGCTCCGTGCTGCCGTGCCCAGGGCCGGGTGCTGCCGTGCCCAGGCCCAGGCTCCGTGCTGCCGTGCCCGGGGCCGGGTGCTGCCGTGCCCGGGGCCGGGTGCTGCCGTGCCCAGGCCCAGGCTCCGTGCTGCCGTGCCCAGGGCCGGGTGCTGCCGTGCCCGGGCCCAGGCTCCGTGCTGCCGTGCCCAGGCCCGGGTGCTGCCGTGCCCAGGCCCAGGCTCCGTGCTGCCGTGCCTGCCATCCCTGGCTCGCAGCGCCTCGGCTCCAGTTACACGGGCTGGCGTCAGGCAGGCTCTGCAGAGCGCTGCAGCTAAAAATAAAAGCATCCAAAGCACAAACCCCGAAGAGAGCGGGATGTTAAAATTCCAGGAAAGCTGGAGGAAAAGCTGGAGCAGCCCCGGGGGGAAAGCACCAACATTTTGGGGTGGTTTAAATTAAGCCTCTGGGTTTGCCAGTTCTCAGCCCTGTCAGCCGTGCGACCCTCGGGGCTCGGCCTGTGCCTCCAGGTATTTGTGCTCGCACAAAGGAGGCCTTGGAGCCTTCGGGAGGCAGAACCATCCCCGGCGGCCCTGCTGGCCCGGAGAGCTCCTAGCCCAGGCACACCCGGCTCAGCCCGGCATTCCCCTTGGATCCGAACCCCCGGGATGGTGCGGGGTGCGGGAACGCGCTTCTGGTGAGTCCTGACGGGTCTGATGGGGGGAACGGGCTGTTCACAGCTTTTGGGCACCTTTATTGTCTGGAAGGTGAACAATGGATCTGTGAATCCAGGCTAAAGGGTCAGGATCAAATACTTACCGAACCTGCTTCCAAAGGTTCAATTAATTAGTCAATCAGATGGAAATGCCCCAGTGCTGTTTCTAAGGGGAGGTTTATGAATTTTGCATGAAGGATTTGGTGGAAATTTCCACTTTTTCTGAACACAAATCATAATCTAACAATCTTAGAAATTGTCGTTTTCTATTTAAATATTAAATAGATACAGGGATTAATGTTTACCGGGTACAAAGTTGTATTTTGCAGTGTGACTGCCCTTTCCTGGAGCAGCACGGTTCCATGTCAGGCTGGCAGACTGCTTGCCTTAGACCCGACTGCAAAAACACTTTCTACATTTAATTGAAGCCTGTTTTAAAGCAGGAGCTTTATCTCTGCCTCTTTTTTGGGTGCTTTGAAACTAAACCCGCCAGGAATGTGAAAGTGAGGTTTAAAAGCAGCTGTGTGTTTGCATAACAATGGATTAAATCCACACAGTCCCGGGGCTCCCAGAGTCCATCTGCCCCCGGAGCTCCCTGCAGGAGGGCCAGGAGCTTCCAAACGATGGCTGAGATTAATGAGTGCAAAGGCCTGGCTTTTCTGAGTGTGCCACAGTTTAATCCTGGCTCTCCTTAGGGTTTTGTGAGTGCTGGGAGTCGCAGATTGAGCTGGGTTGGAGAAGACCTTTAAGATGAGCTGGTTGTGCTGCTGAGCCCAGGAACTGAGCCTGGCTGTGCTGCTCAGGGGCTCTGCAGGGACGGACACTGGGCCCAGCACCTTCCCTGGTGTGCAGTTTGGAGATTGGCTTTGGTTCTTCACCTTGCGAGAGACAACTGCTCACTTTGAAAATTTAAAAAGGTTTATTAAACCTTAACAAAAATACAACAAAGGACTAGATAAGGAAAAGTTGCAGCGCTGGGAACTGCCGGCGTGCATACCTCGTGGCTGGTTCATCTTCAAGATGGATATTCCATCATTTATACCCCTGGGAGTTGCATCAGCCAGCCCGGGCCCCTTCCAAAGTCTGTCAGTCAGCTCTTCTTTGCCGTTTATCGGTGGAGACTGCTTTCTTGTAACTTGACTGGAGATCAGGTGTTGCCATGCCACACCGCCTAAGCAACAAGCTTTGCCATTCCCAACTGCCCCATGCAAGGGACACGTGCACGCCTTCGTTTTGACATGTCCTAGACAACCCCGGCTGACTGACGGTCACAGTACAGGGGGGGAAAAGGGAACCATGGGGAGAACACAGGACATCTAAACTACAACAACAGAACTATACATCACCAAAGCTTTTCTTAATATTCACACAATAGTTATCTTTTAATTGCGAGAGCCAATCGTCTCATTGTCCATCTGTAACAACCTTAAGAACAGCAGCTCCTTCTGAAGGAAGCTGCAGGTGACTCCTGCTGACGTTGTTTGGGTGTTTGGAACAGCACAGGTGTTTTTAATGGGATCACGGAATATCTGGGCCGGGAGGTACCCACAGATCATCCAGCTCCCCTGCACAGACAGCCCAGATCCCCTATGCATCCCTTGGGCAGGGCTATCCCAGCACTGCATGTGCAGTGTGTGATATGTGTCACCTTCTCAGGCAGCTCCAAACCTGTGCCTGTGTGCCTCATGCAGCTCCGCTCCTTATTCAGGACTTTTCCTCCTGGCCCAAGCTCTGTTTCCCAGAAATCAGCTCAGTTTTTGTTTAAAGAGTTGCCTGGTACAACTCAGGTGTCCCCACATTCATTTTCTAGCAGCAGGTGCTGGTAACAGCTTCAGGGTGTGCCCAGGGTGCAGTCAGAGCTACCAACATCCTCAGGTTTTTGGATAGGAAAACCCCACTATTCACTGAAAATCTGCAATGCTCACTGACCTCGAGATTAGCCCTGTACTGATGTATTTCAGGCTCACCTCTCCAGCAGAATTACAATTAGCCCTCCAAACACCTGGGCCAAACTCACTTTTACTGCTTCCTGCAGTCATTAATTAAGGTAGCAGCTAATTTTGCACAGAATCTTTTATTTTTGGCTGTATTTTATAGAATGATTGCTGGAGCAAGTTGGATGTGTTGCATCTTGAGTATTACTGAGGCTGGAAAGCAGCCAGAACAACCAAGGAGCAGAACTTCCAGGCAGGTTTCCATATCTGCAGTAAAACTTGAGTCTGCAGCAAAGTTATCTGAGGAATTCAGGCTGTGAACAACAAATGGAAAGGGAATGACAAAGATATGAGGGGGGGAAAAAAGTTAGGTATTTTATGCTTTTGGACAGCTTCCTGCAGTTATATCACTGCATTTCTATTATTCTTGAGCAAAATCAGAGACAACTGGAGCAGCTCCAGTCATTCTTGGCAACCTGGGGAAATCCAAGGGAGCTGAGAGAGGTGGATCAGAGGTGATTCCCCACCCTTGTCCATTCATTCCAGAGTGAAATGGCCAAGGACCAGCATGTTGGGGATATTTCCCAGTGTTTTAATTACTTTGTGCCTCATCTTTGGCACAGTTTTTTGAGTATTCCATGTTTTTTTTAAGAATAAGGAGACTGAGCTTACTGTGTTCTGAATGTCAGAGCATGTTTCAAGGGAAAAAAAACCCCAAAACCCACTGATCCTCAAACAGCAAGACCAAAGCAGTTTCACCACAGATTTATGTGGTCTCATCAGTAAAGCACCTCTGCTATAAGGATAACTAATATATATTTATATATAAGGATAAACAAATAAATATAAAAGGATAAATAAAAATATATGGATATATATATATATATATATATATATATATATATATATATATATATATATATATATATAAGGATATATATATAAGGATATAAATAAAAAAAATATAAATAAGGATATCTTAACTGTGGTTCTCATTTCAGAGGGCAAGCCCCCCACGTGCTGGGGCTCATTCAGCCTCAGGTGTTTGGGCACTGACCAGCCTGCTGCATAAACAGGAATATTTGGTGCCTGAGTTCTTCCTCTCCTTCAGCTGAGGAATGAACATGGTTCCTTTTTCTGTCTTCAGTTGCTGACTTCCAAGAAACTTTAGAAAATGAGTTCTTCTTGAAGCCTTGACTCATGTGTCAAATATGTATGAAATTTGGAGCATAGATAGGCTGAGCCATTACATAAGCTTCCTCTTCTTAGGAAAGCAACCTAATCAAGCTTGTTCCATACAAACTCCCCACCCAAATGACTGGAAATGGAGGCTTTTCACAAACACAGACCTGTGCCAAACAGCAGCCACCAGAACCCCTCTGCCCAGTGTCCTTTTTCTAGGTAGAGATACCTGCTTGTGCTGGACAATGGAGCACATTTTGTCCTCAGTTTTGAAGGAGGAGTTTACAAGTTGAACCTAATGTCAAATTACATTCCCAATCCAAATCCCTAATAAGCTGCCATTCATCAGGCTGGGGGAGAAAGAATAACAAAGTGGAAGTGCATTAAGTTTATTTCCCCAAATGTTCTGTTGCTGTATTTCCCCCTCTAAGCTCCGAGGCCACACTGCATTTCCCTTCACTGACAGGTATCCCACACTTCCTCACAAGCTGAAGGAAGAAGGCTGGGATGAGTGTTTTGGGCATTGTAAGCTGGATGACTGTGGTTAATCAATGTAGTTAACGAATGCAGGCTCCCTGCCCTGCTCACCATGGTGAAGGCAGCACTCCCTCAGCTCCTGCTGATCTGGGCTCTCTGGTCATTGATGTGCTCGCTGCCTCCTTCACCTCTGAAGCCCAAATGTGACATCTTCCCAGTTTTTCCCACGTCCCTCTGGTTTGGATTGAGCTGGGGTGTGCTCTGTGCTTCTTCCTCAGCCTGGGGGAGCATGAGAATATTGCTGTGCTTCTCCTCCTGAGCACTGAGCTGCCACATCTCCCCTGGTGGGGCCAGAGACAGCCCCAGAGAGGAGCAGAGCTGCCAGCAAAGCCCAAGGATGGAGCAGCATCCACTCCCAAAATTCCCTGCACTGATCCTTGCACAAAACCCTGTTGTAGTTACACAGCTCTCCCATAAAAGATGTGTTTGGGCTTATTTCATTTTTCATCAGAGTGGAAGTTTAATTAATCCTTGTTCATTTGGATGCCCAGGATGATATTAACTTCTGCAGTCAGTTGAATTACCAGCAGATTCAGTTTGACACTCGGGTTTAAGCCTTGCTCATTTTGATCCCACAAGGTGTCCAGGAGTCCCTGCTTGAAGAACCTCATGTCTGAGCGTCCCAAGCTTGTCCCCTCCTCTGAATATTTCCAGCCAGGAATCATCACTCTTTCTCCTTGCCTCAAATATTTTGTTACCCTGGTAGCAGGAAGTGTATTGGGGGGCCAAGAGAGAAACCTTTTTACTTTGGAGGCTGCAAAGAGTCCAGAGTTCTGTCACAAGGTTCTGTTAGCTTCTATTCTATTCTATTCTATTCTATTCTATTCTATTCTATTCTATTCTATTCTATTCTATTCTATTCCATTCCATTCCATTCCATTCCATTCCATTCTATTCCTCTTGCCCCCTTAGCAAGAAGAAAGCACGATAGTTCCATAGGAATGTGGACTTTTATCCAGAATACATCCCTCTGGTGCCCAAACACTCTGGTATGTGAAATGATTGTTTTCTTACCAAAAGGAAAAACAAAAATTGCAAAGTTTTTGCCAGCCCTGGCTTTGCGTGCCCCAAACGCCAGGGAGGCACCTGCACAAAGATTGTTTGCATACAAATAAATTTGTGTACACAGAGGTGGAGAAGAAAAAGAGAATCTGAAAGCTGAACGACTCCACAGGAGCCAGGCTCTCCAACTCTTTCAGTGTGTAATTACTGAAATAATTGCTGAAGGAGCTGTATTAAAGGAAAAAGAGAATAAACATTTTTAATGAATGCTGCCGGGTTCACACTCTGGGACTTCACTGGCATTTTTAACCCGTTGACTGAATTTGAAGCAGAGTCTTTTTAGCTGCACCTGTAGGTTGTTTTTCCTTTTGTAAAATGTCTGCACACCCCCTCCAGCCTCTCCACCCACTGTCTCCAGTGCTGATGGAAGCACCACGCACACACACAGAGTCACCCCACAGACTGGCTTGTTTTTTCTCACTTTCACTTCTTAGCACATACATGGGAATAACTTCTCTGGTTTCACTTTAATTTATAATCTGTTTGTCCACCAATTCACCAATACCTAAACCAGCTGGCTAAAACCCGAGTATCCTCCCAGAACTTTCACATAGAAAATGGTTTCTTTTTTTTTTTTTTTTGGTTAGGAAATCTGTAGTGGATTTGAAATGAACTTCGTAGTTTTGAGCACTGAAAGCCAGGGAAGAGTTTTGGGTACAGACGCTGGGCTGTTGAGGCAGAGGAAGCAGTGCTGCTGTTTGGGTAAAGGTTATCCCAGCCTTTGTTCCAAGTCCTGTCCTTCCTGTGCATTCCAAAAGCCAAGCTCCAGGTGCTGGGATTGATGATTTTCCTGGTGTCACACGTGGGACAAGGCAGAGGCCACCATGAAAGAGGGGCTTTGACACCAGGATGCCAGCAGGGAGAAGAGTTTCTCAAAGTGAGGGAAGGGAGAGGAATTGCTATTTTCGTATTTCAGTCCAAGCTCTCTCTTTGCTTGCCTCAGACTCATTGTCACTCTGTGCTGATCTGCATTTCATCCTGCAGCCTTCTCCCCCTTTTTCCAGGGCTCCTTTTGAACAGCAAATCTTCCCAAACTGAGGCAGGGAGGATCCATGGGAATGCCTTTGCCCAAGTGCAAAGTGCCAACAGCAGGAATAACCCTGATTATGCAAAAGGGGGAACAGAAAGTGTGTCAGGCCGAAGGTGCAGAATTGCTCAGCAGCAGCAGCAGCAATCACTCTCTGAGGCTCTTCTTGCCTTATTAAATCAAGTCAATACTTGCTCAATGATCAGAATCTCTCCCAGTTTCCATCTTGTGCTGCAGCTCAGAGGAGGAGGAGGCTCCAGGAGGCTGTTCCTCTCCTTAGAGCCCACAAGCAGGGCAAGGATGGGAGCAGGAGCAGCTCTCCTGCCCAGGGGTATTACTGAAACCTGCCACGTGGAAATCCATTCCTCCCTGGGGATGGACCTTCCCCTCTGAAGTCACATGCAGCAGGTGAGGAATTCCTTGGGTGCACCAGATACTTCATTTACCTCTGGGCAGATGGCAGAGAAATTACAGGTTAGTGAGGCAGGTCTGAAGGGAAAAAACCCAGGGCAATTCGGGAGCCTTGACAAGCAGGAGATGAATTCCTGCCAGGCTGCATTCTGGGGTGCTTTCTGGATCAGCTCCCAGTGCCAGCAGATGACATCCAGAAGAAGTGCAAGGCTTTGATTTTGAAATTGTGCACATAAATATATACACACAGAGATGTGTTTTAGCTGGGGGAAGATTGTAATCGTTTAATCACAGGTGAAATTTTCAAGGTGCAGGAGGAACTCTGCTCTTCAGATTATGTATTAAAGTTGGATGTACATTTCTAAACCTTGTTTTGTTGTTTCAACATGTGGACATGGCTTTACTTTTACTTACAGTATATAACATATTAGTCAGTACAAAAATATATGGTTGCTGTCCTGAGAAAGGCATTTGATGCATGATAAACTGGGGCTGTGTTAGTTGTGAAAAGCATTTAAATACCACAGTTAATTTTGCACATGGACTGGAGACAGCTCTAGTTCTTTGTGTGGAAACACAGGGTAGGCAAGAGACCCTTGGGACAGTTTTGTGTCCCTTTTGAAGGCATTTAGCTCACAGAATAAATAAATGAATAGTGCCTAATAAATAAATATTGAAGCCTACATTGAGCACACAGAACTGGGGAATTGACCCAGCCCCTGCATTAATTCACACACCAGGGATGTGCAGTCTCAGTGGCTATTTCAGCTCTTCTCTGCCCAAATTAACTTCTTCATCAAAGTTTCCACCCCACACTGAGGGGTGGGTGATGCTGAGGGAGGGTATGGGCACATGGGGGTGGGGATTCTTGCAGCAGTTTTATTCCTGAGAAAATACCAGATTGCTTTACAGGAGTTGATGTTCTTGTGTACTGAGATTTTAAAATCCCTAATAGATTTGATAATCATTCCTTTCTCCTAATTCACCTGAAGGAGTCTGAGAGGCTCCTAAAAATTATCAAATTCATTAAATGCTACTTTATTATTAATTTATTATTCTTAGGTTTTCACAAGATTCAGTTCTCTTGGGGGAGTTCAGAACCACATCAATGCAGTGTTTTGTATGTGAGCCAATGAAGGAAAACTGTTTCTCTGTTCCATCCACACCAGCCTTTCTCTGAGGACACGCTAATCCCCAGGGCTCTGAGATCCCATTGGGGCAGTTAAGGGTGTCTGCTCCTGTGTTATTTCCTCAAGGCTGCCCCTCTCTCCTGTGCACCAGCAGCTGCAGCCAAGGGGTGCAGGAGTGCAGCTGAACCAGCTGTGACCTGAGCACCTGCTGGGGAGAGAGGCTGCAATCTGAAGGAAGTGTTTCCCCTGGCTAAAAAGCCAGCCTGGTAACAGCCACCTCTGCAGATAAACAGCCCTCAGTTCCAAAATCCAGTTTAGAATGTCCTGCCTTGCTGGTCACTGCCATGGCCAGGACACAGCTGGAAGGACCAGCTCGGTGTGGAGCTGTGAGAAACAGCCCCAAACCTGACTGAATTCCCCCCAGCTCCCCCCTCAGCCTCCCTGCCACCTTCCTGGGCTTCATCACTCTCCCATCCTGCCTCCCACTCCTTTCCAGCACCTTTGTGGATCTGGTTTCTCTCACAGGCTTTGCATTTGGGTTCCTTCACCCATTGCCTAAATCCCGCAGTCCTTTCCTCAAATCCTCAAAATTCCAGAAGAATGCTTTGCTTCCCTTTTCCTGGTTCCTTCTTTGAGCCAGTTCTACCACCACAGAGCTGAAGGAATGCAGTGACAGCTGCAGCTCTGCCAGGAGAATTCCACCAGTTAATATTGGTTCAGGAGCTGATGGATGAGCAGATGCCACTTCAGTTCAGAATCGATGTGCTAACAAGGGCTTGTGGGAAATTTATTATTTCACCAAAGAATGGCTCCAATTCCTGAGTGCAGGCTAATGAAGAACTACTGCTACACAAAGTTTTAGACATTTAGGTCTTAATCGGAAACCTGTGCAATGTTGTTCATGGAATTGTCCTGATTCAGATGTGGCTGGTACACCACTTTTGTTAAGACTAAATAGATGCCATGGCACAGAATAAACACTGATGTCTGATCACTGGAAATGAAGTGATTACTGACTAAAGTGTTTATTTATGGACAGAGATACCAGGGATGAACCATGGGGTCAGCAGGACCATCATTCTTTGATACAGCTGAAATGAATCCTTTGTGTGAAATGAATCCTTCACACCAATACTTCTTATCCAGTGCTGGCCTCTCTTCCTATTTTCCACACCTTTATATTATCAGCTATCAATTTATATGAAAAGTGTCCCTTGATGTATTGCTCTGTGCCCCCCTGGCTGTGCCAAACTGCTCCAAGTCCCACCTTTGTGCATCCTGCACCTCCAAGTGTGAGTGGATGCGCACTCAGCAGAGACATTCTGTCATCAGCTTTTTATTCTCCTGGTTTCAGCTGCACACTGAAAACTGAGATTATAAAAAGATATGATCTCATTGCTGAAGTGTCTCCAGCCACCAGTGGACTGAA
This sequence comes from Motacilla alba alba, assembly GCF_015832195.1. Taxonomy (NCBI): domain Eukaryota; kingdom Metazoa; phylum Chordata; class Aves; order Passeriformes; family Motacillidae; genus Motacilla; species Motacilla alba. The sequence continues at coordinate 19,168,380 of NC_052027.1, read as the reverse complement.
ATTGTTTTTCCTTATTCAACAAGCAAAATGCGGCATTTCACAGCTCTTTTGAACACAGCTGTGGAGCTCTTAATTCAATATCTGTACCTTGTACACCCCTGTTGAGCTGGAATGTAAAAAGGCCCGAGGGGAGATGAAAACTTATTGGCCATGTCAGCAGAAGTGTGGTGGTTCCTCTTTTCTTCTCCAGGAATAAGACATGGGATGTTCAAGTCAGGAGGCAAAATCATTGAAAAACTGGGAATTTATGGTGCTTGTCTTGTCCACCGTCACTTTTACGCAAATGACCAGAGAGCATCCAAGAAAAATGTATTTTCCAAGTCTTAGGGCCAGTACCTGTGCCCAGAGACTGAACGAAGCAGGAAATTCCATTAGCAGTAATTCCCGCACTGTTCCTTCATCACCAGCATCAAACCTCTCCAGATGCTGCCCTGGAGTTTCACATGGAGGGTGTTTCAACACTCCCAGCAAAGCCTCCCCATGTGGAGACACCTCAGCTTTGATCTTGTTCCATCTGGAGGTCAGTAAAAGTCACTGCAGTCGTCTCGAGCAGGAATATGAGGTGTTTTAGGGAACAGGCTATATTATTGTCTTGGTTGGAAAAGACAGGTGTCTGCTAAGGAAGGCAGGAGCCTCCCCTGAAATGGAAAATGTAAACCCACTCCATCTGAATTATAATTTTGAAATTAAACGGCTCCCAGGCCATGATATGGGAGTAGGAATAACAGTTCTTTACTGGGAAAATAAAAATAAAATGCAGTGATACAAAACAAACCCCACTGGCAGAGTCAGAGCAGGAGCTGGCACCCTGTGGGTCAGGGTGGTGGCACAGTCCCATTCAGTGGTGGCTCAGCCCTCCTGCAGTGCCAGCTGTGGTTCTGCTGGAGCAGGGATCCTGCACAAGGGGGGAGTTCTCCTCTGGAGGTCCAGGGGTGCTGTAGATGGGCCTGGTCCTCCTCTGGGAATGCAGTGGAGAAGAAAGCTGCTCCTCTGGGAGTGCAGTGGGAAAAGGCTGCCCTGGTGTGCCAAAATCTCAGATTGTATCCAGGTAGGAATGCTTGGCTCCTCCCCATGGTGGAGCTTCTCCCAATGGGATGATGGAATTGGATCAGCCATGCAGGGACACTCGCTGGCCCATGGACAGAAGGGATCTCCTGGAGGGAGGCTTGGTTTGTGGGAGAGATAAAGAAAACTGCCCCATGAACAGAGGATTACTGCCCCGCCTGGTTCTAAGAGCTGGCAATGGAATGAACACCCCCAGCACTCCTCGCATTGCACCCTAGGACAGCTGTATGAACTAAAGCTGCCTTCTGGGCTGACATTGATGGTAACTGCTGCTTTAACTCCATCTCCCTGTGCAAAACCTGGCTGGGCCGGTTTGTGATCACATCTTCTCTTGCAGTGGAGCAGAAATTGTGAGCATTTCACTGCAAAAAGCCTCCTCATGTATCTGGCTTGAAGTGAGCACAAAGATAATACAGAACATTCAGATTCTCTTGTGTTCCTCTAATTTCAGTGCTCAGAGTCCCATAAATTACCACTTGATTGGGCTTTAAGATTCTGCCTCAGTAGAATTTACTGGGCAATATCAAAAGCAAGCAAACAAGTGGAGAATGAAACCCAGCTTCCAATCTCAGGGTAGTGTTCCATGCTGAATTGTCTACAGAAACTGTAATTGCTTTCTAGCAGGAAGCAAAAGATGTTAAATCTCTTTCAGAAGTAGGAATTAGTCATGCACAGATCAAAATCTATTCATATGCAAAGACCACTCATCAATAAATTGCAGCTGCCTGAAAATAGCTGCAAGCCAGTGGAGAATATTCTGTGTATTTGTCAAGTTAATCGCTTACATAAAATCGCATGTTGGATGACACTGATGGAGCTCATGATTGTCAAATATTTCCTTGGCCTACAGAGTGATTACCCAAAAAGTGTTTCTTCAGAAAAGGAACTCATCAAGGATCTTTTTGGCAAAATGCTTTTCCATTGGAAAACAAGATTCACACCCAGTTTTGCATGGAAAGTTCAATTTTTTGCATGGAAACCAATTTATTTTGGTGAAGCTTTTGTAAGGGAAGGTCTCAGAGCTCTAATTCAAAGTTTCTGGTTTAGATGAGAAGTCCCTTCATTCCAAATTATCACATAGTCTGGGCCAATTGCTCGGAACAAAGAAGTTCCAGGATTTTGCTCCTATTATTGTGGGTTTATACAAAGTAAACCAGCTCCATCAGGAGAGATTAAAGACAAAAAAACCCCAAAAACCAAAAAACAAAAAACCCCAAAAAAACCCCAAAAAAGGAAAGCAAACCAAACCAAAAACCAAAAACAAACAACCCCCACCAAAAAAGAAAAAACACCAAACACCCCCAAAAACAAACAAAAAGCCCCCCAAAACCAAACCAAACCAAACCAAAAAGGAAAACCATCCACCAGAGGTGTGGGAGCTGCCCTGGGTGGCTCTCCTAGAGCCCCTCACACAAAGCCCAGATCCAGGGACACGTGGAAAACTCCAAGCAGAACTGGAGGCTCCAGCTCAGCCTTTCTAGCCCAGTGTCACCATGTCCTCTGACCTCCCTGGGTCATGTGAGGATGGGCATGGTTCTTGTGGGGATCTGAGCACTTCCAGCTCCTCTGGGGATTTGAGCCCAGCTCAGGACAGGACAGGACCCTGTGAAATGCTGATTTCCTCTTGCTGCACACTGCAAGCAGCAGCAAGGCTGGGACAGAGCAGAATAACCCAGAGTGAAATGTGGGGCACTGAAGAGCCCTTGAATTTGACCTGAAGTGGTGCTCAGGTCAAATAATATAATCAGTATAATCTGAGATCTCCCCTTATCTTCTGGGCACAGAGCAGAACAACAAACAGGACTAAACAGGGTTATCTGTTTTTATTTTAGTGTGATCTCACAGCTCTGATTTGATGCTTTGGAAGCTCCAGGTGTACAAAACCAGATCATTCCTGCTTTCATTCCTTGCTACTTCACACTATTTCCCAACTGGTCCCCACTCACTAACAAAGTCATTTTGTCATTCTTAGAAATCTCTTTATTGCTCTTAACTTAATCTCAGAGCCAGTAAAACATTTCAGATCTGCTAACTTCAATTCCTCCCTTGAGTGACTTGGCTAAGTAGTTTCTGGTAGAGCCACAATTTGAGCCCTTCTCTGCCTTAAATCCAAAGCCTTTGTAGCTGTTGCTCATCATCATCTAAAATTTGCCACAATATTGTTGTGTATATTTTTATTGTGCATTCTGTATTAAACCCACAATATTTCCTTATTAACACACAGCTCTATGAAGAGAATTAAGTGGCACAAAGCATAGGCTTAAATATTCAGGCAGCCTAGAAAGGAAACCTGGAACTGATGGAGCTGGGTAAAGAGAGTAGCTTCACCAGGCAGGAGCTGTGACAGGCTCCAGCCACACGAGGCTGTTGCTAAACTCCTCCCTGCTGGCATGGTGGGGGAGAAATGCACAATCAGTTCAGGGGCTGACTTCAATTCAAGATCAGTTCTAAAAGATGGACCTGGCACGTCATGTTCAGCTCTCAGCAAAGCCACTTCGTTGTCTGTTTGTCCATAAAGGACATTCTAAAACTTCTTTTTTTTTTTCCCCTTTCTGGCCATATTCCATGCTGGAAGGAGCAATACTTCTCTCATGTGGTTAGAAATACCTACTTGGCCAATGATCTCATGCAGCAGGGCTATGGAATGATGCTCTCTGCTGCCATCAGTGATTAACACACTGCATCCAGCTATTAATTATCTTTAACCAGCTCAGCACTTTGGTCTTTTCCAGTGTATTCTAATGAAAATCCCAAAACTTGTTCTATTTTAAAATTATTTTTAACCAGTCACAGCTCAACTCTCTGGTCTTTTCCAGCATATTCTAAATTATTTTTAAAATTATTTTTAACCAGTCATAGCTCAGGTCTCTGGTCTTTTCTAGTGTATTCTAGAGGAAATCTCAAAAGTTGTATTTTAAAAATTATTTTAACCAGTCACAGCTCAGCACTCTGGTCTTTTCCCATGTATTCTAATGGAATTCTAAAAACTCATTGTATTTTCTTTCTGGCTCTCTTAGAAGTGGTTTAGGATTATATTTTTAATAAAGGCTCTTGAAAATACTTCAGATTTTGGGAGAGCTTATCCTGGAGCACGTTGCTGTGGGGATGCAGGCTGGCCAGGCTGAAAAGCCATCACTGCCCTGTGCTGCATCCTGATTTCCTGGGTGCCCTTGTTGCCAACACGAGAAAATAAAAACCCCTTTGCAATTGAGGAGCCATGGAGTGAATTCCTGAGGGCAGGAGCTCAGGGTGGGGCTGCTGGACACTCCATGTGCCTTCCCTCCAGGAACAGCAGCAATGCAGAGGCTTTGTGATCCTGCATTTAATCAGAAATAAAGGTGTTGCCATGATTTCCATGCAGTGATTTCCCTGTTCTGCCCCAGGACACTGGTGCAGCATCAGGAGGGCACAGCTGAACTCCCCTGACCTGGCCCACTGCCCTCTGTATTCCCTTCTGCTTTTTCCTAGAGTTTGGCTGAATACAAATTTTTCAGTTTAAAAAAAGCAAGGATTTATTCCACATTCACATGACATCACCCCATGTGACTCCTTGGGGGGGTTATTTTTGTAGCCTGTGGTGATATCACTCAGCTCCTAGAATCAGGCTGATAAATTTTAGCACTGAACATTTATTTAGTTGGGGAACTTCTATTTATTTATTTATTTTACTGCAGAGTTCCTTGTTTTACTTCTCTTTTAAGCCTGGCTTTCTGCAAACTGTCTGTTGGGTTGAGTCTGCTGTTTCTCTTCAGAAAACCTGCAGGGGAAAAATTTATTTCTCTTTCCTCTCCCGTCCTCTTTCTCCTTTTTTTTTCTTTTTTTTTTTTCCTTAATTTTATTCATTTGTGAGAAATCTGGGATGACGACCCTTTAAACTTGCTTTTTAAAAACATGTCGCACACTTTTATGGGGCTTTGTGTTGCCATGCTCTATATAAACAAAAACTCTGAGTTTGACATCTTTTTCTATACTCTCTGCACCTTTATCCCAAAATTAACACCCCAAATGTTTCTTCAGGATTTAACTGTCAAGGATTTTCAAGTTATTTGTAGATTTTTTGTAAACACAGCACAGGGTTTTTAACCCTTCCAATTAAACCACGTGGGTTTTCTGCTTTACTGTCAAAACCATTCTCAGTATTCTTATGTCATATTGGTATTTTTTTCTGTGTTGAAGAAACAACTCTGTGTTTATCTTACTTAATTAAACAAAGGTCAAGCATGGCAAAACGTGCTCTCCAGGATTGTGGGAGGGAACCAGAGCATCAGTAAAGCTGAGCCATAATTATGTTGAAAGTCCTAAGCTGTCCTGGCTTAGCAGATCCAGATTCCAAGAGCTCTGGAACATTTGGAGAACTGATCTGCATCTAAATCTTGTGTCCTGAATACTTATCAAATTAGGAGATACACAAACTATGTGTATTAATAATACATTACTTATTTTTCAATAATAGATTATTGATTTTATCAATCTCTGCATTTTGAAGTAACAGCTAAAGAGATAAATTGTTTGCAGGTTGTTCAGAGATTCAACATAATCTAGAGATTTTTATTTAAAAAAAAGACAACCTAAAAGGATCTTTCTCTCCAAATCTAAACAGGATAAACAAAGAGCAAGATTAGCTGCCAAGAAGCAGTTTGTCACAGCGTAAGTTGTTTCTAAGTGACAATTTAAAACCTCTTGGCTCTGGTATTTCAAATATAAAATCATAGTAAGCTGCACACAAATCCCAAATGGCAATTTGGAGAAATCATAAGAGTATTTCAAATGCCCAGAAACAGAAAATCAGCCTCCAATTTGGGAAAACCTTTCATGGACTGTGACAACACTGGAGGTCACAGTGGGAGAAATACCCTTTAGTGCTCGCCTGCAGCACCCTGCCCGATCCCTGTCACTGCATTTGCCAAGGTTTGGTAGAGAATGTCCACAGACACCCAGCACAGCCCCTGTTCTCTGAGCTTCTCCATTTCTTACTCAAACCTTCTCAGTCCCTACAGGATGAGGCAGGTGAGAGGTGCTGGTCTTATGAAAATAACTTTATTTTTTCTCTCATCCTTTTCTCTCCCCAGCTGAAGAGTCCTAATGCCTTTAGCTGCTTCTCATGCTGGTTTAGATCTCTGCACATCCCTGGTGCTCTTTTCTGCTCCTCTGAACTTTGTTACACACCGATGGCAGTGCAGGAGCACACCTCCATGCTGTGTTCGGAATGTGGGCACATCCTCAAATTCTGCAATTTCAGTAAATACTCTCCTCTGTTGTGTTGTCATCTCTCTTCCATCCTAAACTCCTGGCGTTGTTTCTTGTTTTAAGCATTGCTGAGCACTCAGCTGGCACTTTTAGGGAGCTCTTCCCAGTGAATCCCACCTGTCTTTGTCTGGTTGACAAGAGCTAAACCAGAACCCCTGGCTGGTAGCACACACACACAGAGTTTAATTTGGGTTGTCTCTTCCTAGACTGTTGCTTTGCATCCACTTCCATAAGGTGTAATCAACAATTTCACCATCTGATACTGCACTTTTTCAATGTCTGTCTTTAGTCTCATGTATCTTGAAAATTTTGTTCATCAGCAAATTTTCTTGCCTTCCAATTTCCTCCTGTTGTTATTTTTTATAACATTTTGAAGAAGTCACGTGGGCTTTCTTCAAACCAGCTAATACCTGTGGCAGGTAAATGAATTGTAATGTATATGGAATTTTGAACAACAGATTAAAAAATAATTAACATCTTCAGCTCTGACTGTATCTAATGATATTGCTGCTCATGTGAGTGTGATAAACAGCTGAGTAAGCAGGGCTGCCCTTTGAGATCGACTTTGCATATGCAAAAGCTGCTCTTTGTGGGATCAGTTTCCAGCTGCTCAGGCTGCAGGTTCCCAGCCAATAACCCGTGGGCTGCTGCCAAATGGGGAGATTCCAGTCCCTGCACACCTCCGCCTGCCCCGGCCTTGCTCAAGGAGAGCTGGGCTGGTCTTAGTCAGGAAGAAGAAATAAAAAATAAAATCTGACTCAGGGTGAGCACTACTCCAGAGTGAGAGGGGCAGAGAGGGCTGGCAGGGAGAAAAGGGGCTGTCCCTTTGGCACCCTTTGGATTTTACATCCTTGGCAAGTCTGCTTTTACAAATACTATCTTCGGTGTGTTCTTATTTTTTTGAAAGAGCGCCCGGGTTTCTGCTGCAGCAGAACAATCCCAGTTACTCAGGATATAATTACAGGTACATGTACTGTTCATCTGCACCTCAGCCCTAAAGCACAGCACTGCTCCTACTTTCGATTCACAGAGGAAAAGATAAGGTTCAGAGAATTTAACCAAACCCTGCTTTTCTCTTTTCCTGACCAAATCTTGGTTTTCTCACTGCTGCAGAGTGAAACTCGAGCCTTTGACAGAGCCATGAGCTGCTGGTCAGACCTGTGCCTTGCTGCAAGCACATCACCTGGGACGAGGTTCCACCCATACTGCTCGTGCTTGTGCCTGGAAATTCAGCCAAAAAATCAAAGTTCTTTAAGGAAACCTGAAGCCTGACTCAGTTAATCTGTCTGATCGTGTGAGTCTAGTAAGGATTACTCACCAAACCTTTTTAGCTTAATCCTGTGAGTCCTCAGCAGGGAAGCCCAGGTGGCTCCTGGTGGGAGCTGCTGGGTGGCAGCAGCTCTGGCACACACCGAGCCAGGCTGCCTGATAACAGCTGCTTGTTTACACTGCCAAGATCAGCCAGGAAATCACAGGAACCAGCTCAGGGGAAGCGCAAAAATCCAGCAGTTGGGGCTGAGAGAAGGTAGATGTGTGGCACAGCAACAGCTGCTTCACTGTGGAGTGAATTATGCTTCACACTGCCTTTTCTTAATGGCAGTCATTAATTTGAAAATGCTAATGAGGAGCAGGGCTGTTATGCCTTGTAGTGAATAGTTGTGGTAAGAATGGTATTTATAGGGCTGATTGCTTTGAAAGTTTTCTGCTGCATTAAGTTGCTGTGAAAGGATAATTCCATATTCTTGCCTGCTGTGATAAAAGTTTTCTTGGAAATGCTGTTTCTTCAGTGGGGAACATGGTATTGAATGGAAAACTACCAATTTTCATTAGAACAAAATTGTTTATTTCAGTAGTCTGCATAAAGGATTATTTACAATGCTGCTCAGCTTTGGCTACCTAGGATTTTATATCCTTGTCAAGTCTTTTCCAAATAGTATTTTCAATAATTCTTGTTTTTGAAAGCCTGCCCAGCTTTCTGCTGCAGCAGAACAATCCCATTTACTCTGGATTAGTGAATTCTACAATAGCAGCTACTTCCAGACCCAAAACTGCAAAGTAAAGGTAATTAGGGCATCGTGGCTCCTTGCCAAATTCCAAAGCAGCCTTCCTTGGCAATTATCATCCCAACTGTTTCATATGAGCTGCTCCACAGCAGTTCCACTTTCCTCTAGGAAGAGGGATTTTACAGAAAGGGAGTCGGAGCGATTCCTACCTCTTGCCTATTTTATTATTTATTGTTCCATATCACTACACAGCAGTGGCATATTTTGTGTAAATTCTTTCCATTACTCACAAAGCCACACAAACAGCTCGGAGCTTTCCTCAGAGAATTCTTAACTTCCTGCAAAAACAAGCAACAGAAAGCTACCAGGAAAAGTAACCAAAGGCTTTTAATCACTTGAGTTTATTTCCTATCTCTAAGAGAAACTAGGATTTTCCACCTGCTTAAGTTAAATACTCAAGTGAATTACAGTCTACTAAACTAAATAAACCCATGATATTTTACTGTGTCAAACAGGAGAATGGATCTTATTTCTTATCCTTACTCAAAGACTTCCAAGGATTGCTCCAGAAATGGCAATTCCTCTTGAGTAGGTCTGTTTCATGCAATCTCAATAATATACTTTGATAGCACTAAAAATCTGAATTTAGGCATTTGGTTGTAATGGAAAAGCAGAGGTGACCTTTTTATAGAATACATTTAATATATAATAATACACATATGGTATAGTATATCTGAATTATTATTAAACTTGCATATAAATAATGCAATTTTGATTATGAATAAAACTATGGCTATAACCATCAATAATTCTTTAAGAATAAGTGCAGTTGACTGTTATCAAAAGATAAATGAAGAGGGAGAGAAGGAAAAAAGAAGGGAAATAATTTTGCTTGCATTCTTGTCAGCCAAGAGCGTGATCCTACTTGAAAACTTGATACATCAAAATCCATTTCTTGAGGAAATAATTTATTGCTTTGTACTGAATGTTTCACCCAAAAATTTAGCTTGAACAGGTAATTTTGAAGTCTGAAAGCTACAAGAAGTTAGATAACTTACCCAGAGTGCTGGGGCAAAGCATTTGAAGATTGCCTGCCCCAACACAAGATATTTTTGGTTCTGCTGTTCCTGATTTACAAGGATAAGGTTTTCACAAGAGGAGGAGAAAATCCACCTTGGTTTATTTTCAAAAGACAGCCTTGAAAGAGATGAATCTGTCAGGTGTGTCCTGGGGAGATGTCTCAGCACAGAACCTCCCAGATGGAAATAATGCCTCGGAGTTTCACCCTCCCTGCCTCAGGACAGCTTTGGCTTTCCTGCAGTTCCAGAGCCAGCAGAGCCCCAGTGCCTGGGACCCTGCAGCGACTGCTCAGAGTCCAGGTGGTATCCATGGAATCCATGTAAGGACTGACATGGGGGCATGCTGAAGTCATCAAACCCCAAGCTGGAATCATTAGTAAATGCATTATTACATACTAGCAACAAAACATTGCTATTCCTTTCCATCCATTCCACTTTGTATGTGATAAGGGGGGAAAATAACCTTTTTGTTTTCATTTCCTGTCTAGAATTTAGTGTGTGAATCTAGAATCAGTTATTCCAAGTTACAGATACTTGCTGTATGACAAGCAAAGGCTTTAGCTTGCTCTAGATTTTGCTTTTTTGGTATTTCTTTGGCCTCACTATCAAATCAAAGGGATGTCTCAGCAATGATGTTCCAGCAGTTACTCAAGCCCTTGCGTACTGTTCCATTTCTGTGGAGAGCAGAAGAAAGCCTTGCATAACTTGCTGCTAATGCAAAGCTTCTGTCTCCACCAGAAATAGGTTTGGAGGTGAGGAATGTCTGAATAAATGAATGTGAATACCTGTGAGTATTTGATGTGTATCTCCAAAGTATTAAAAATACTCAGGTACAAGCAGGCATGTCCACACTCATTTCTGTGCAGTTGCTGAGAGATGGAACAAATCTCCTAACGCAGCACACTGGGCTCTGCTCTGAGCTCCAGCAGGAGACTTGTATGTTTGCATTCCTTTGGCCTGATGTCTTTGCTAATTACTGCTCAAGTAATTTACTTGTTTTGCTCATAGCATTGTTTTGGGTTTTTATTATCTTGCAAAAAGAAATTTAAAAAGAAGTTTGTTCAAAAATAAGACCAAAGTGAACACCACTGTTCATTTAATCAGAGTTGACTTTTCTGTTGAAGCAGAAGCATATCCTGATAAGTATCATCAACCTGATTATCACTGGCCAGTCTGAGAAATGAATGTGCAACAGCAAAAAAGTCCTTAGCAAATGAAACATCTGACAAAAACATCCCCCACCTTTATCATCAGACACCAAATGAGCCATCCACGCATGGAAGTTTGTAAAAATTGCACAGCTACACTGCTGCGTCATGTTAGAGCTTCCCAGGGGAAGGGAATCTCCTGATCCTCATACTGTGACAGAGCAGTGCTGAGCCCTGTGCAGGATGTGTCCATCAGCCCAGAGTGAAATTTCCCCCTGTGCAGCTCTGCAATGCTCCCTGCTCTCGACAGGGCTGGTAAGAGCTTCCCCTTGTACAGCCACCTCCCCTCAGCAGCTGCATGGCCAAAATCCTGCCCTGCTGGCACATCTTCAAGAGTGCCCTGCTGCTGAAGGTAGGTGCTTGCAACACGATTTTTAATTGTCCTGGCCCTCGAAGCACAAATTGCTCTGTAGGACACAGAGGACAGGAATCAAAGGCTGGCTACAGCAGGGGCGTGTTGCCAAAAGTAACACAGCCCTTTGATCACCTATCTCTGTTTATCCCAATGTTTGAGATGAACTTGAAAGACAATGGATAAATAGGCTGGAGCTGAAAGTCAGACAGGTTTTTTTCTTATTTTTCATTGCTTTTTGTACCAGAATCCAGCTCATGAGAGTTGCATTTCTTTTAGCGCAGGAATGCAGGCACATGGCTAAAATGGACTTTTGTCTTTGGGCTGCCTGCATGAACTTTTGAGTGATGCAGGTATTTATGACCTTGTATGCACATGTAAATTAGCTGTGTTATCTGGGAATAGCAGAGCTGCAGAGCAGTAGGATGGATTCACTGCCTGCTCTGGGTTCCTTGTCTCTGGAATCTGCCTTTGATGAGAGCCGAGAGTGACGTGAGCAGGGCAGGAGCGAGGCTTTTTGTACAAACACATCACAGTGAGAGCAGCCTTCTCACCACAACTATAGAAACCACTTGGGCTTTTTGATGAAGAAACAGAACAAAAATGATCTGTGAAGAGATAAAGGAAGGTTTGTGTATTTTTCAGCTGCAGTCTGATAGCAGCCTCCTATCCTGCCCTGTCACTACTCATTCCTTACTCAGGATTGCTTGCAGGAAAATGAAATGTTGCTGTCACCCTCTATGTTATTACAATGAGCTGTAATTCTTCTGCTTGGGGAGAAACTAAGTATTGAGTGGAGTTCAGTGGCCATGAGAAATTGTCAATGCACAGCTTAATGTCACGCTCTATCAGGTGATAAATCCTTTATGTAGCTCTCTATCAGGTGTAATTGCTCTGCTGAAGAAGAGTTTTCATTATATGTTCAGGCTGGGTTCTAAAAATGTTTGTCAGGAAAGAGCTATTTATGCTTTGTTATTTTTAAACTGTAGTACCTAGCTCTGAAGCGATTTTGTTGTGGTTAGACTTTTTCAGAAAGTCAAAATAAACCAAATAAACCAGTTCGGTTAGGTTTCAAAAATAGAATACACGTGTAAATCAAAGTGCTGTATTTATTGTCTCTGCAGTAGGAATGACTGTTCAAACAGACACAAATTATAGCCTAGATTTTTAGTTTTTAAAAAATGTATCCTCTTTTTGGAGCTCAAATAATGCTTATTCAGACTGAGTTTTTATTCCCTGTGCAGGTGGCACTCATCAGTTCAGCACCTCCACATTAAATTTATTAAATATTATTCTAAAATTATTTTCATGTTTTGATATTCTCAGTATCCAGTGCTACCCCAACTGACCTGGTGCATTTGTCTTGTGCTCTTTGAAACTTCCAGTGTTCTGAAAGGAGATTTACCCAGGCTCTCCATCCTTTCCAAAATTATCTGGAGTTTAACTGCTATTCCTCCAACACATTTCCAGCTATGGGGAAAAACCAGTTATAGTCACCTGATAAAATAAATTTGTACCCGTCAGACACATCAGGGAGCACTTTGAAGCCACGTGCCTTTAGGGATATTTTCTATTTGCTTTTTTCTCAGTTACCTGTGCAAACAAATGGGCAGAGGTGTGGAACAGCAGAGGACTCAGAAGATTGGCTGGGTGATGGGAGAATTGTCTGTGAGCAGGACCTGCACTCGGCAGCTCAGGTTTCGAAGCTCTGGGCAGAACTGTTGCGCGTCACAGCTCCTTGTCACACCAGGAGAAAGTTAAATCTTGGGCAGAAGTGCTGCAAATGAGCATCTGAAATCCAGAAAAGGCACTGAGCTCAGCCTGTCTGGAGGAGAGTCGCAGAGAACTGGCTGGGGGAGTGCAGAGCCTTGAATTTTCCTAGAAGCAAATTGCACTGCCCTGAAATGGGAGAGGCAGCAGGGCTCTGCTGCACAGAGCCAGGCCAGAGGCACTGCAGAGCTGCAGGGCCACAAACTGCCTTGCAATTTTCACTCTGCAGCAAATAAACTGCTGCAGAGTTCCTCGAGAATTCTAAGACTCTTCCGTGAAAATTATCAGTGAAGAAGGGCTGATATAACTTTATTTTTTCAGTAGGACACTGTTGTTTACTGTTTGTAGAGCTACACTCTCAGAATAATTTAATTACTGCACGGCTTAATGAAAAGCTGTTTCAATTTATTCTCTGAAGTGCTCCCACACAAACTGGCATTGAAAATCTACATAATTGATATTTTCATCCAACATATTTATTGTTAATTTTATGGAAAGACACCCAAGAACCATATAAGTAGGAGCACCTAATAGATTATAGTAAGGAGATTTTCATATGGAAGAGAGAGATTTGGCTCCCAAGATGGCTGAAAAGCTGCTGGACAGGGTGAGAAAGGCATGCACTGTAACCAGCCCAACAGCAACCACCTTTGGCTGGATATGAATAAAGTTAAAAATTGATGATTTTTTCAGGACGAAGCAACAAAAATGATGGGTTTCATTTCAGCAAAACAAATTAACTAAGTTAACAAATTAACAAATTACTGCACTGTTAACAGATTCATATATAGTGTCCTGTTGTTGTAAGGTAATTTATGCAACTTAAATTCTCAATGCATGAAAAACCCAAACTAAAAATGGTATTTCCACTCCTTTGAACACTTTAGTGACACAGGGAAATAATAAAGCCTTTCAGCTGGATGATAAAATATAAATAGTTTATGCATCATCATACAAATAAGAGATGCCTTATTTGGCTTCTCTCTTAGGTTGCTAATGCTTGATTTGTTCAAGGCCACTTTCTTCATGGTCTCTGTATGCTGGACTTCTTTTGTCTCTAACTTGACTTAAACTTTTTCCTAAGCAATGTTCTCTTATTAAAAACAAACAAACAAACAAACAAAAAGCAACCAAAAATCTTATGGAGGAGTAAGAGGATAATTTGTAGCATAAGCAAGCCTTGCAGAAGGACAGTGTGCCTGGATAAAATAGCAGAGTTTGTCTGCAGTAATCCTTGGCTTGAGGAGGAAGGGAGGAAGAATTGATACACAAAATTCCATAATAAAGTGTGTACATGCATTTCTTCTTTTTTCCCAGCCAGCATTCCACTCCTAATTCTTGCTGCTCATTCTTCTGAGGCTTAGAGGTATTAAGGACACAGCTAAGGTGACATGGTGGCACTTCAAACATTTGATATTTTTGGAGAATACCCAAGTAAAGACTGGGAGCACAGGAATATTCCACACAGCAAATGGAATCACCACAAATAAGGAAAGGTTCCACTTTTCCATGCTCCTTTCCAGCAGGCAGGGTGAAGACCCTTCTCAAAGATGGGGATGGATCATCCCTGCCATGAGGAAGCCAGGCCCAGGAGGCTGAGGTGGCTTTGCCTGTGTGACAAACCCACGGGAGGAAAGGGAATCAATCCCCAGGGAGGATAACGGTGCTGTCACAGCCTGAAGCCCAGGGGTTTTCATTTTGCTTCTAATCACTCCCCAGGCTGCTTTCCATACAGGTAGGAAACCCTCCTGTTGGATGGGTGAAAATGCAAGATCTGATGCTGTGCCTGGACAAATGCAAATCCAGTACCTGGACATTCACACTTCAAACATCTCACCACAAACACAACCCAGATCAGCCTCGGGAAGAATGCTGATCATTTGCAGTTTATTTTGGAAAGTTTGTTCAGTTTTTGTTTCCCTTCTACTCCAGTGCTGTAATGTTTCAGTTTCCCTGTTTGCTTTTCTGTTTCTTTCTTGCAATTATTGTCTTCCTTTGCATGTGCTGCATTGTTTAACTCTGAAATCTGGCTTGCTTTCCTCCAGATCTGTGTTTATTTGCCCCATGACTGCACTCCCTCACTGTTCTGCTCTTTTAAAAGGAGTTTAAAACTTTATGAAAGGTCTTTGGCAAAACCTCCTCTTCTTGAGGTGGTTTTCCCTCCTTTCCCGCTTTCTTTTCAAGCTCCCCATTATGTTTATATTTTATATTACAGTATTTAAAGATCCTTTTGCATATTTTGCTAAAATCTGTACTACTCTACCATATTACATGGACATGCTTAGTCTAAAGCCATGTGAATATTTATTGTACACACTGCTTTCAGTGTATTTTTGGATTTTTTTCCTCCTGGGCTAAGTTTTGCAGTCAGATACATGGATATGACTCCTGTTCAAGTTGTATAAATAAACCGGGAGTTCTTCAGTTGAAATGTGACATTGAGAAGTTACTCTATAAGAATTTGAAAAGAATGATTTAGATTTTAAATTTTGCCCTCAGTGGATACCACCTCAGTCTGGATTTGGTTTTCTGGTAGGTCTGAGCCCGTGGCGATGGGGAAGAGGAAAATTAGAGAGTAAGGTCTTTTCTTAATAGCTGGAATCTCGGTGTGGCTTGTCTTGTAAAAGGTGCTATAGAAGCTTAAATATTTCTTTTAGCAATATCCTCTACATCAAAGGCATTGTTACACTGGAGTCAGTGGTAGCTTTCAGAACAGATGGGAATCACAGCATTTCGGAGACATGGAAACTTCTGTTTCAGCCCTCCAGAGCTCGTGGCTGCCATCCCCATTCCAATGCCCTATTACTTGGCAACCACACCTCTTCCTGGGGGGCACCAGGACCTAAGGACTCGCTTGTGTTTTGGGGTTTTTTTCTTATTTGGCGCTTAGGAGAGGGAAACACAACAGTACTGCTTTTTCCTTGTCCTTGCTACGCCTCTCTGAGGTTAATTGACTTGAGCTGAACTCAGGTTTTGGTTTATATCAGAACTTTCTTCCGCAGAGAAATCCAAAATAAGGCTAAGAATCTTGCTGGAGGCTCTTTTTTAGAGTAACTCTTATTTAATTAACAATTAATGTAACTTACATGACTGTAAATGCAAACGCGTAATGCTCTTTAAAAACAGTTCTAGGAGAAATGTTTTCCTTTGCAACGGCTACCCTTAGAAGCTGTATTTTGGGGTGGTAATTTGGTTACTATTTTGATGTGCCGTTCTGCAAGTTTTCAAAGCTAAAATAAGCGAGTTAACAGCGAGCAGAGCCCTTTGGTGTTCCTGCTTTTCCATGGAGGCTGTGCGGAGTCACACGGGGACTGCTGCCTGACAGCTGGTCCCTGTCTCCTCCAGGAAAAGAGCTTGCACGCTATTTCTTTTTATTTATTTTTTTATTTTTCCCCAGATACCTTTCCCAGCAGCTCACACCCCACCCCTGAGCACGTACCGCCCCTTGGGAATTGCTGCCTGCTCCGTGCAGAGCCGGGCTCTGCTGAGCACAGGTAGGACCGGGCTCGCTCAGCCCAGGTAAGGCAGCGCTGCCCGGGCACAGCTCGGGGCCCCCGGCTCTGCTGCCGGACCCAGCGGTGCCGGTGTGCACACACCGGGGCCGGTTCATTGACTAATTAATTGTCAGACTACCGAGGGCTCGGCCTCGGGTGGGAGGCGCGGCCGGCTCGGGAGCTGAGGGCGGGGGGGGGGGGGCTGTGAGGCGGCAGCGCCGCCGTGCCCGAGGGGAGCCGGCTCTGCCGCCCCACCGGCGCCCGCTCCAGCCCCCGGCGCGGCCGCAGCGCTCACGCCGCTCTCCCAGGCCGGGTCGCGGGCAGGGCTGGAAGCGCGGCCGCGGCGGCGGAATCCCCTGGGGATCGCCTCCTTCCCTCCCTCCCTCCTCCCTCCGCCGAGCCCGCGGCGCCTCAGCCGCTCCCAAATGGCGGCGGGGCGGAGCGGCCGATCCGCAGCTCGGCGCTCCCGCGCCAGGCGGGGAGGCGGGAGCGGCCGGGCAGGCGGGCGCAGGGACGGCGTCGAGCGCCGAGCGGGCGATGGGCGGGGATAAATGTCTGCCTGGGCGCGGGGCCGCCATTTTCTCTGAGGCGCGGAACGAGCGGCGCCGGGCGGGACCGGGGCGCGGGGGACCCGCCGGGGGCCCGGGACGCAGGTACGGGTGGCCGGGGAGCGCCAGGGGCGAGCGGGAGAACCGTTCCCCGTATTTCCTCTCTTTGCAGCGCTCCGTTCCGCGCTGGCGCCGCTCCGGGCTCGGCCCCGGGCGCGCTGACCCGGCCGCCGCCTCGGCCGCTCGGCCCCGGCGGACACCGGGGGAGGAGGAGGAGAACCGGGCGGCTTCGGGCCCGCGGAGCTTCGCGGCCGGATTGCCCGGGCCGGGCCGGGGGGATCGGTACCGACAGGGCCGGGGCGGGGCGAGGGTGCCCGAGGGTCGGGGGGAGCGGGGCTGGGTCGTGGCCGCCGCCTGTCAGCGCCAGCGCGGAGCCGCGCGGGTGGGCCCGC
Organism: Motacilla alba alba; assembly: GCF_015832195.1. NCBI lineage: Eukaryota > Metazoa > Chordata > Aves > Passeriformes > Motacillidae > Motacilla > Motacilla alba. Next base: position 19,151,162 of record NC_052027.1, on the reverse strand, counting down.
AGCGCCCGGGGCCGTGCCCTGTGCGGGCGGGTGAACAGCGGGCATCCCGCAGCCCTGGGACCGTGCCCTGTGCTGGAAGGGTGCGAGCGGGCATCCCGCACGGCTGGAGCCGTGCCCTGTGCGGGTGAACAGCGGGCATCCCGCACGGCTGGAGCCGTGCCCTGTGCGGGTGAACAGCGGGCATCCCGCACGGCTGGAGCCGTGCCCTGTGCGGGTGAACAGCGGGCATCCCGCAGCCCTGGGACCGTGCCCTGTGCGGGTGAACAGCGGGCATCCCGCAGCCCTGGGACCGTGCCCTGTGCAGGCAGGATGAGCAGTGGGACGAGCATCCCGCACGGCTGGAGCCCTGCTCTGCCCGCAGCCGGGGCTGTGCTGCTCCGCTCTCCCCGGGTCCCCGCTGCGATGCTGTGGCTTTGTCCCTCCTGCTCTTCCAGCGGGGCTGCCTGACCCTCCCGTTGGTGTCATCCATAGTCTGCTGAACTGGGAGTAGAAAGTGCCTTTAGGTGTATCAGCACAACTGAATTCTTTCTGCTCAGGCATTCTTTGGTCTGAATTGCTTGCTTGATTATTTTTTGCAAGTTAAAATCCACTAGACATTTACAGACGGGAGTAAGATTGCTCCGTGTCCTTGTCAGCTGTTCAGCCTTGCCGTGTAGCAGTGGTCTCTGCTCTGCAGGAGCAGCTCCAGCCCTGTCCTGTTTCTGCCTCTCTTTATCTGCAGCCTGACTGCACACACCAGTAACCTGCCTGTCCCGCTGCTGTCATCTCGCCTGTGACAGGCCAAGTGACTTGTGCAGAATTGCTTTCCTTCTTAGCCTTGCAGTGACATCCAGCAATGCAGGGACTGTAGCTGGGCCAGTGAGACTGCAGAACCAGTTGCAGTTGGATTGCTGCAGCACAGTTTGTGTTGCAGCTGCAGCTTGTAGGTGTGCAGAACCAAAAGGATGTGCAATGGTGTAAAACTCAGAGTCTTTCCAAAACTGAAGCCAGCTTAAAATATCTGATGATGTTTTTTATTTTAATGCTTCAGAAAAACTCAGCTGCAGCTATTGCCTGAAGGATCGCTGCGTTGTGCCAAACTGGAATGGGCATGCCTATTTTCAGGATGTGTCTGCAGTGTTGGTGCAGGAGGAGAGATTGAGTTGATGAATGTGAGGGTTAATTCCAGGCAATTCTCTTAAATCTCTTCTGGGGACACCCACTCAGAATGGAAGTGGCTTTAGTTTGGTTTGTCTTAATGAGAATTTTCTGCAGGCAAACCCTGAGGCTGCAATTAGGCATGAAAGATGTAGGGATCTCTGTGTGTGCTCGTGAAATGAATATAGTGACTGATTAATGTAGTAAGCAATTTATCTTAGATTATTGAATCAGAAGTGAAGTAGCATTGTTGGGTTGGGGCAGTGGTGCTTTCAGAGTCCTGGAATATGTTTTTCATATGGTTTGTTGCTATTAATATTTTCAGGACTGGACAACTTATTGTGCAACATTGCCGATTAACCTGCTTTGAAGGAAAAGCTGGAAGTGGCAGGAAAAAAGCCTATTTTTTTTCCCAAAGAAGATCTAAACCTTATTTTTTTCAGTTTAATTCCTTTTCCATTTTTTATTCTTAACCAACGGTGCATTCTGTTCAAATTACGTATGAAGTCACTGCTGTCTCAGGGCTGAACTTACTATATCTTATTAAAAGAGCTCATTTTCTAAACCACAAACATGACCCACGGAAATCATTGGTCAGCACTTCTTGGTGCGCTACATCAGCAGTAATTTCTTCTGGGACATCTCCTCCCCTCCTCCCTCCAGATTATTTATGTGGCTCTTTGTGCTGTTGGAAAACCAGGAGTTGAGAAGAAAACCACGTTTTCCTTGTTGGAAAACATTTAATTCAGAGCTGTTGGTTTCCGGTCTCCTGTAGGAGATGGGAAGCAAAAGCTGTTAGGTGGAATTATTTTATATAAAAGAGCCTTCAGTCAAGATTCAGCGCAGCAGCTGAGCTGCTGTTGCGGATAGAGGATGTTTAAATTGTTTTTATATTGCTGACTCGGTTGGTGGAGCACATGAACTCGGGCAGTTGGGTGCAGGTTGGGGTCTGTGCTCTCAGCCTGTCTTTGCGGTGCTGCCGGCGTGGTTCTTGGCCACGCCTTGTCACACCTGCAGCCCCCCTGTGCCGCTGCTCTCGTTCGCCACCCCGGAGCTTTTGCTCCTCCTCTTCCCCCGGTGGCCCGGCTCTCGTCCCGCCTCCCGCGGCTGCGCCGCCCGAGCCATTGCCGCGCCTTTGGGCTCCTCTGGGATGAGCTCCTGCTGGGATGCCCTGGCTGATGGAGAGCCGGGAATTCCCCCGTGCCTCGGCTTCCTATTTCTGTATCCTGTGGGAACGGCCTGTTCTTTGTGCCTCTGCCTAACTTTAAAAACGAGAAATACCCAGGAACTGCTGGAGGAGAGGCAGGGCGGTTGGTGCCACCAGTTGCCCAGGGCACCAGGGAATGGGGTTTGTGCACCTGCATTCCCAAAACTTTCGTGGCAGTTCAGGAAACAGATGAGTGTTTGGCCGCTGTGTGCAAATGAATGGTTGAACAGGATGGTTGTGTTGTAAGAAATAAGTTGCTGGACCATCTTCTAAATTGCTAGAAATGCAGAAATCTAAAGAGTGTGTAATGAAAAATAGTATTTAGAGTTCTAATTCTAATAAAACCATTAAATTGCATAAGTTAGTGATCTTTATTTGGGGAAGCAACAAAAGTCATCAAACAAGATGAAAACTTGTGATTTACCAAGCACTGTGATTAAAGCGTGATTTCAGTAAGAATCGCGCAAGTTTATTTTGTAAGCAGACATGTTTACATCTACATTGTGCCGATTTTGATTGATCTTGTGTCATTGCTTATGCAAAACCCGTTGGTATTTTCTACTATGAAATATATCCACTGTGTATTGAATAAGGTTGTGGAAACATTTGCTCAGCTTTACAAATTAATTGAAAGAGGAGTTGATGTAACAGTAGGGACTTGGCTAAAAAGTCTAAATTTATGACAAATTAACAAGGTATTTTAGCAATGAGCATGCATTAGCTCATGGCTTTTGAGACAGCATGAAGTAGATACAATTTATTCTGTATGGGTAACCCATGTTTAGTGATGTTCTTATTTTTTCTGAAGAGAAAGTCTCTTTTGGCCCAAGTTCTGTGAAGAATTCTCGGAGCTCTGCTGGCTCTTGCTGCGTGTGCTGTTTTTTTGTAAACAACGCTTTTGCTTTGAAAAGCAGCTGGCGCACGTTTATTCCTTTAGTGACTTGAATATTGTGTTTGTACTATAAATGTCATCTGTTTTACACAAAGTTGATTTTATTGCAGCACTGTGTACTGACCTTTTACAGTTTAATAGAATATGGTCATTTGTGTACTGAAATGCTGCAGCGCACGCAGCAGATGAGGATAAACAAAGTGCTGGTCTGGAGTCATTTGTAAATGAGAAAAGCATTTTCAGAGCTAGCAATTAGAGCTGATCATTATTAAATAGCATGTTTATAAGTATCCTATTGTCAGGCTTTGAAATGATGTAGCCCGTGCGATAGAAGTATTTTAGCGGCCGAGCTGGGTCTGTGTGCCCGGCAGGGTGGCCGTGGCGGGGCCGGTGCGCAGGTTGCCAGCCCTGCCCTTGCCCTGTGCTGCTCCGGGCGCAGCAGCACCGTGCAGCCGGAGCCGTGCACTCGAGGCACACGGCTGGGGAGCTGCCTCGCAAATCCCGTGGGGTGCTGAGCGCGGCGGCCGTGCCGCGTTTGCCGTCTGCCGATGTGCAGCTGGGACCTTGTGTCCCGCTCCCGCGGGCTCTGGCCGGTGCCGTGCCCGTGCCCCGGTGCCCCGCGCTGCAGCTCTCCCTCGGCTGCGGCTGGGCTCGTGTCCGGGCCGCGGCGTTGCCCGGGGCGGCGTTGCCCGGGGCGTTCCGCTGGCCGCCGTGCGGGTATTTTTAGTGCGCAGGGAGGGAGCTTGCTTCCCTAACTCGCGGCTGGGTGTGCCGTGGGGTTAACTGCATTCATTAAAGCTGCCTCAGAGGTTCAGGCGCTAAGAAATGGCTCTGGGCCCCCATTATAGTTTTCTGTTACATTAATTTGTTTCCCCGTAGAACGAGCTGGAGTTCTGAAAGCGGGGATTTTTGGAACACTGAGCTCACAGATTACCAAGAGGGAGGTGCACGATAGTGCAGAACTAGAAGAAAGATGTTTCTAATGCTTTTGTAGGGAAAAATATTTAAGATATTCTATTTAAATGTTTTAACCATTATCCTTTTACTATTTTAAATATTTAAATTTATTGAAACATTTAATATTTTAAATATGACCAATTTTCCTTTTTCTGTAATGTCTTTTAGACTGCTTCCAGTGTATGTCCCTGTCAGCTCTACCAGTAATTTCTGCTGGCTTTTTCGTATTCCTCTTTCTTGTTCTCAGCCATTTAAGAGTGTTTGCTCAAAGTCTGGTCATACTTTCAGCATTTTTTAGTAGTTTTTCAGTCTATTAGCACACCACAAAAGGCACTACTCTCTTTACTCACTTGCCACCTGTGGCAGAGATGACTAAATTATCATTCTTTTTTCTTTATTCAGATTTTCTTGTGTATAAGGAACGTGAGATTTTACATAAGAGTTTTTGGTGAAACTGAAGGAGTGTGGTGGGGAGGTGAAGATGTGTGTGCTCCTTTTTGTTTGCGTGGAATTGTTGCAGAAATTTAGGAACACAGAGAATCCCGCAAAGCAGAGCTGCTGTAGGGAGGACCATTAGACTGGAAGCGTTGCTGGGAAGAAAAAAATACTGGTTAATAATACTTTAATTTTTTTTAAATTTCTAATTTATTGCTACCCAAAAAATGCTATTTATATTGCTTCCAAATTATTACCACAGAAAGTACACTATTACCAGTTTCTTGTAAAAGAGAAAGTAAAGTGGATATTAATTCTACTTAATGTGGAGGTAAGAGTGCCTGTAATTACCTCTGCAGCTTTCACTTGGAAAGGTGTATTTTGGTACATGGGAACTTGAGGTTGTTTAAACTTCACTTTAGAAACTTTGTTCCAAAGCTTTTCTGAAAGTTACTCATTTTTGTGGCACAGGGTGTGACTCCACCTTCCCAGGCAAGAGACATTTTCTTTCAATTCCTGAAGTTCAGAACTTACCTAGCAATTAATTGTTAATTCCAAGACTACCGTTGGGTTAATATTTTCCTTATTTTGATGATTTCTGATAGCAGTTGAATTCCTTCAGGTCCAATCTATTGCATAACTCCATTAAAATATTTTTTCAGTTGTGGTGTATTTCTGTTGTAATGTGATGTGTTTGGGGTTTTTGCTGAAACTTGCATTATAAAATTCATTAAAAGTATGGCAGAAGTGTCTAAACTGTCTTTGCTCTTGAATTTGCACAAGGCTGATGCTTAGTTTTTAAAACAAGCACACAGTGCTGGGGCCACTGTGTGCAAACAACAAACATCTCTGATTATTCCAGGGCTTGCAGGTTTAAGGAGAGGTAAAGATGTGGACGATCAGTCAGTTTTTCTTGAGTTGAGGCAGAAAAGTGTGAGAGCACCTGTGCCAGCTCAGTGACCCCCTGCTTTTCTCAGGCTTTCTTCTCCCTCTCCGTGTGGCTCCCATACCTCTGGGGGAGCTGTGTCCAGTCAGTGCCCGTGTGGAGGAGGAGCAGGCAGGAACCTGTTTGTGGAGCTGAGGTGGGAGGGTGCAGCTCTCCCTGGTGCCTCATTAGAAAGCTAAGCACTTTTGGTCACCTGCAAGTCAAGCTGCTGGCTATGGAGCAGAGCCTCTCCTGGTAAAACAGCATTTCTGCCTTTGTTTGATCCCTGGGCTCCCAGCTGGAACGCTCAGCTTGGGGGGGTCGTTATCTTTGTGTGGAAACGTGGCAAAAGCCCATGGAGAGTTCAGTGCTGGGGAGGGGTTGTTCCAGCCTGCTTGGCCTGCAGAAATGGCAGAAAAGGAGTTCTGGAGGGGATGGGTCTTGTGCCTGCCAGGGAATGGAGTAAATTAAGGAGCTTCCAGTGTGCTGCAGCCAAAAGGAGCAACAAAGTGTGCAAGGCTCTAATTTTATGCTGACATTTGACAAGAAACACACTGAATTCTGAGTGACGTCATCCGTGTGTGCTGAGTGCTTTGGAGCAGGTAGAAAGCTGACACAGGCAGTAGCAGTGCTGCAGCACAGCCTTGGGCTCCCAGTGGTGCAGGGGATTGATTTCAGCTCAGAAAGGGGGCAGAGCTTACTCTTGGATTTCTCCAGCCTTTTAAGTTGCCTGTGTAACTGGCTCTCTGGCAATGGTGAGGTTATAAAAAGAGAGCCAGCTGATGTTGCAATGTAAGCACTGCCCCTGTAGTGGAAAGACTGTCTTTTGGCATGCTCCCTGCTGCTATTTTTACCTATTCCAGTAAGATCTGCCCTTGTGATGTTGAATTACAGGACAGTACCTGGAATAATTTTCTGTTACAAAGTGCTGTATGTGCTGAAGAAAATGTTCAATAAAATTGGGCAGATTGACACAAAAACTGTCTTACACTGAAAAAATATTCTTTTTCTTGTCAGCACAAATAATGCTGTAGCTGTGACTACAAGAGATTCTTTCAGTTTTGTTTGCATATTTTATGTCTGGCAGAGTTTTTTTTAAATTTTGGGTTCCTTTGTATGTTGATTATTTTGTCTTTTTTAAATTTCTTATGTGGAGACTTTAAATAGGCAGTGTGAGTTTTAAAGATGGGGATTAACAGTGTAGCCCAGGGATCAGTGGAGTGTGAGATTTTTGTCTTAATTTCTAAAAGGCCAGGCTGACATTGACTAATATTTATTTTGTATTCCTGCACACTATAGGAAATTAATATTTGTTCTGGGAGTAAATTAACAGCACTTCCAGTGACAAAATGCTGTATCTGTCCAAATATTTGTAGTGGAAACTGGAGCAAACAGCAGGAATGCCCTGACAGTGGGACAGGGGCGTTCAGTGGCACAGGTATCACACAGATGTGTGGCTGCTGAAATGTCTGACATTTGTGATTACCTCAAATACAAGGTGTGTTTTCTAAAACCATCAGTCATAGTTCAGAAGTGGTTGACAACGCTGAAACCCACACCTCAAGCTTTTGTGCTGGTTCATTGTGCGTTTAGGAGTAGGTTTGGGGCAGAATCTTTCCAGTGCAATGGTTTGACACTGAAGCGCGATGAGCGATGAATTTGTGTGTGTTCAGCATTCCCCTCACAGGCCCCTGCTGGCCTTGCTCCTTTTGCTGCTCCTCAGAGCACCTCAGGTGGAAATCCTGCAGGCAGGAAGCTTCCTCCAGGACACAGGCAGTGTCTTCTCCCTCTGCTCTGCCATTGTCTTACTGAACAATTCTCGTGAGCTTTAATTGAATCTCACATCTGCAGTAAAGCTGGGCTTTTTGGCAACTCTCTCATTCCTTAAACCCTCGTGTTTGCCAGTTCTGCTAGCAGATGTTCTTAATGATTTGTTTGTCATGTGTCTCTTTATCTGTCATGAAAAATAAGTGATTTTTCCTGCCTTACAACTTTTGCTTTGGTGGCAAATAGAAATACTGCACCTGCTTCTTCAGCCCATCACACTTGTTTTATGCTGTGCTGTCTCTTCTTGATTTATGCTTGAGATTTCTTTTTCTTCTTGCTGATTTTACTGTAAAAATGCTTTGGTTTTTCATTCTGTGAATGAAATTTCCCCATCAGTTTTCTCTCCTTCATGTAACATCATCCATTTTAGTGACTCATTGCCATCTCTTGTATTTGGTTATAACTAAAGATCTTAACCTTTTCCTCTGGTATGAGAAAACCTGAATTCCTTCCTTGTCCCCAGTCTCCCTGCTTATCTTTTTCCATGATGGAAGGCATATTTACAGTATTTACAGTGCCTTATTCCTTAATGTTTGTTGGAGACAGGTGTGCTAGGTGTGAGCAGGGTAAATCCACAGTTCAGACTGGCAGTAGATTCTGCTTTTAAAATGACTGAAAATGGCTCAAGGTGGAGGTCCCAAAGTATTCATCTGGTTTCTTGTTAATCTTTGAGAGTTTGCTGTTTTGGTAAAATCATTGCAGCTTCTTTTTATTTCTTCATTTTAATTTTTTCCCCGTCTGCTCTGTCCAGAAGAGAGGATACCTCTAACCAGAAGTGAGCTGGCAATATAAGATCGCTTCTTGATTTTTTTCTTGCATTTTTTAGAAAGACATGAGGAAGCTGAGACTTCTTGGTCTGGAGAAGAGAGAGCTTTGTGGGGGATGATCCTATCAGGATTTCTTCAGCTTCCCTAGGAATTCTTCCTCTTACAGTTGGTGCTTTTATGCAAGATACAGAGAGCCTTCAGAGGCTTGGCTGCTTATTACTGTTTGTTTGTTTTGTCTCCAAGATTTGTCAACATTTGTGAGTCAGCAAGGTGTTTGTCTGAGTGAGGAACTGACCTGTGAGAAGGGAGTATTCAACTCCAATTTAATTTTTACTCCAGTGAGTTTTTAGCTGTAAAAGATATTTTCTGATGTTCTGGAGTAAGAATGAAATGCTTTTGAGCCAGGTAACATTTGGTTGTTGTGCACTCTGTGTCTCTTACACTGAAATGCTGCATGAAATCATGAAAGGCTGGAAGACCCTGAAAACTCTGAAAGTAGAAGGATGATAATTTATCACTGCTGTAATTTGTTTGTTATTTATTTGGTATGTAGTGCATGTATATGTTTGTCTATTAAAATGTAAATATCTTCTTTTTTTTGTCTTCCACAGATGATGTGCTTCATCCTTTTGTCATAGGACTTCATTTGCTGAAAGGAAAACTAAAGGTATGAATAACTTTCTCTTGTTATCTTTCCCTTCCTCCTTCTCCTGCCCCTTTCTTTCTTTGGAGATGCCTGGACCTTCCCTTCAGGAAGGGAAACTCAGCTCATCCCCTCTGTGATTGTATTCTTGCCCTGCTGCTAAAATTCACTTTTTGTTTTTTGAACAATGCCACAAAATCAATCTGGAACTACAGTTTGTTACAGGACTTGCTTTATCAGAAGTGTGTATTTAACTTAAGCTCTTACTTGAGTCAGTCTCCCTGGATATTTACTTTGCAGGGGAAAAGCCCTTCCTCAGTTTAGAACTTCAGCTCTTGATATTTGCCTGTCTTCTCCAAACAGCGCTTGCCTTTCCACACAATTGCAGGTCTGTTGGGAATAATCCAGTCCTAATGTAAATCTGTCTGTGGCATTATCTTCAAACTCTGTCTCTGAAACAAAAAGGCTGCTATGGCACTTTGTTAAGTAAATAAAAACCCACCCAAACCAGAACTGTAATTTCATGGGTGTATTCAATAAGATAATGTTAAAATGGAGCATAATTTCTTTTGGAGGCTCTCAGGACAGTAGATGTTTGATATAGTCTAAAGTATTTTTTATTGTATAGAGTGTTAAATTTTTAAGTACATTCCGTTTTTATTTGCCATTTTATTCAGGTTTCTTGGCAAATACAGGTGCATGCAAGCCATGAAAATAAAGTTGTTTCAGCTGTCCAGGAAGGATAGATCCAGCTATTCCCAGGTGCATCTTGTTATAAAATACAAGGGAGAACCCTTTGTTCATCTCCTCCAGAAGATGGAGTGTCCCCGTGCCCTGCCCTCTGCCCGTCTGGACGGTGTTTCCAAGCTCTTGGAATCACATTATTGACCTCCACGTGGCACCGCAGGCCTGGCACAGAGCCCACATTTCATCACCTCCATTTATTGGCTGCAGGCTGCTCTGGGTGAAAGCAGGGAGCACCTGGGCAGGCTGGGAAACTGCATCCTGTTGGATGCACAGATAATTCAGCATTGCCTGGTGCTTTGCAGTGCTGATTAACAGCACCTTGCAGGCTCTCTGTACAGTGAGATGTGAGCACGGCTCCCAGCAGCTTCTTTAATAATCCTCAGGCTGCTCCTTCTCCCCAGGCTCTCAATCTGGGGTGTTCCCAGTGCTGCTGCATTTCCTACATGCGGCCGAGGGAGGACAGAGCCAGGCATTCTTTGTGCTGAGGTTCTCAGTCACTTTTTTGTTTAATCCTTGAGAACTCGTGTGGGAAGGGCATTTGGTGGATTGCTGACATTTGAGTAACTCTTTTCATCCTTGCTGGAAAGTGGATGAGTTCCAGGCAACTGCAAACACAGTTTGGGGCTTTCAGACTGGGAACAATTGGCATGAGCAAGTGCAGAAGGCACATGGCTGGGAAGGTATGTGCGCTTGGTTGAGAGGTTTGGGGGAGAAAAAAGGCTTGCCGGGTGTTTTGACCATGTAAAGAAAGACAAAACACGTGTAGTCCCATTTCTGTCAGCAGTGCAAGGCCCATGTTAAAGAGATCTCTCTGTAAATCTCCCTTTGGAGGCTTCTCCTGACGGAATTTAACAGCATGGCACAGAAACAAGAAGTCTGAGTGACAAGACTGTCATATAATGTGATTCTGATACAATCAGCTATAAAAAGCTGTGTTCAGTGCTTTTTGTTTCTAGTAATGAGTTTACTGAATAAAAAAAGGAGTACTTCAGCTTTAATAGTCTTTATCATGTTAAGAGCATGTTAAATTAAAAATTGTGAAATATTATACTAGAAAGAAAAGTGGAAATTTTATTCGATGACAGAGTTCTGGTGCTTTGTAGGCACAACTTGTACAAAACATATGAGCACTTTCCTTGCTGGCTTTTTCCTTTCCTACTGTTTCAATAGCAATCCCATAAACTTGTTTGTGAATCTGTATAAACTCTGCAGCTGTACTTAAATCCAATTTAGAAACACTGACTGGTTAGAAACACCTGCTGCATTTTACTTTTTACCTGGGATTGGTTTTTTGCTTTGGGAAAGGCAAAACTTTGGATTCTGTATCCCTCTTTTAGATAGATGGTGTTCAGTGCTCCTGTTTCTCTAATGTAGGAATTGTGGTTTTGTAGGGAAACTTAGAGCTCCACATTTGAATTTCACAGAAATATCACGTGCAAAAAAAAAAGGGTGACTGACATGGGAATGCTCTGTGTGGAAAGGACAAACCAAACAGATCTTCCTGGGGTCTGGCTGGGAAAGTCGCCCCGAGCTGTTACAACCAACAGAGAGCAGGCACAGGGTGGCCAAAGGTGCAGATTGTTTTGGTGACAAATTCCTGCTAAGCAGAGCCCAAAGTACAGCCTGCTGCAGCCAGGGAGTCTGACTTAGTTTGTGCTTACTAGCCAGAGTTTTTATCTGGCAGCAGCTTTTAAATACGGAAAGTTACTAATCTTGAATGAATAATAAATGAGTAAGTCTAAAATGAATAAGTCTGAAAGCAGGTTGAGAGTTGTGTTGCTTATGTCCTCCTTACTGTAGGGCCCGCTTGTTGGAAAGCCAATGTTATTTTTCCCTGAAGGCTGACGTAGTGACTAAAACTAGAATACTTCTGATAAGTAAAGAAAAAGAGCAGAAGAGATATTTCCAAGATCAGAACAGCAGAGGCAGAAATTGTATGTGTTTCTCTTGGTTTTTGTTCTGTTTGGTTTTTTTCCCTGAACACTGACGTTTCCTTCTGTTAATTTTTAATTTCTGTCAGTTGTGTAAGGGAGGAATTTGTTTTTTGGCTTTGGTCTCTTAAAATGAAGGAGACATGAAGGAAAAGCACCAACCTTGTAGATGTAAGAGGCATCTGCCTGGATTGTTGCAGTGATCCCAACTCATGCCCTGCATTCATATTTCCATAGATCACAGCTTTATTTATTAATATCGGAATGGGTCCGTATTTATCCTCTACTGCTCTGAAGAGCTGCTTTTAAAAAATGCTGCCATAGATCACAACAGAGATTTGTCTGGTTTGAATTTCTGGTTTTCCCCCAGATGATTGGTCACCCAAGCAATATTAGATCAATTAATTACTCTGTGGGAGAAGAAAAGGCCACAGTTCAATGGATCATTGATCTTTTTGTGTCAGAGATGAAAACTTTGCTTCTAAGCAGCTTTTCAAGCTTCTATTTACCAACAAAAGTGTTCAGTTTGAAATGGATTCTGGGCTTTGTTCTGTGTTTGTAGGTATATTCCATGAAACACGAAATTCCAAGAATTTGTGTGGATAAAAATGGCAGTGCCTGTGTGCTGGCAGGGGGAACTGTTTTGACGTGTTTTTAAAAACTCTGGGTGCTTGTTCCAGAAAAAAGCAAGGACAAAGTACCTGAAGTTTAGAGTGAGAGTTCAGCTTTGTAACACGTGAACTTTCAGCCTAACTCAGTGCCAATTTTGGCATTTCTTAGGGAGGGAGACTGAAACTTTTAACAGTTCAGACCAGCAGTTTGTCCTGCTGATGGGAAATGTCAGCGTAGCTTCCAATACCTTTTGAGCTGGAATAAATGACATGAGTGTATTGATTGTATATGAGTGACTGATCTCCAGGAATTTGTTCCTGTCAGATGTGCACATTCCAGAGCTGTTCCCTGCTTTTGGTTTAATACTTGTTCCAGTGATTCATTAGCAGAATCTGTAATGTGTGCAAAAAGCACTAATGAAAAGTGCAGTCTTGGTCACAGTGTGCAGAACTCCTGGGGGACTTGCAGCAGTAAATGACATTATTTTTCTGCTTAGGCTGAACATTTAATATGAAATCAATCAGTATCAGCTTCCCAGCAGTTCTGGATCTGCAAGGGGACTGATGTACTTTAATATCCTAAAATATTCTTTGAATGCTGCTGTTGCAGTTTGTCAGTTGGAGAAAGGCTGTTTGAAGTCATTTTCATGAAAGTGATGAGCTGCAGGAAGAAAAGATTTAAAGAAAATTTTTAGAAATATACATGAAAACATCCAGCTGGCAGTGGATTATTTGGGCATGGCATAAACATAAATCCAGTATCTGGTAATGATTATATTTCAGAAATATGCTTGTGATCAATTTAAAGAGAGAAAACCAATTTTTTGTTCTGGAAGAGACAAACCTAAGAAGAATATATTTATGAAGGCATCATTATAACATCTTTCCTCTATTTTAAATGAAGTTTCTCTTTAGAACAGGCTTTCAAACATCTTTTCAGTGGGGTGAATTGGTGTGGATGTTGGGGGAGCTGGGGTGAATGAGTGTAGTAAAAATACCTTCAATGGATTACTGCTTGGAGCACAATACCCAAAGGGAATAAAACTGCTGCCAGGGCCCAGCTTACAGGGCCCTGCAGGGTGGGCTGTGCTGTGCTCTGTGCATGAATTACCCGTTCAGGTGGACTCAGAGCTGTGGCCTGAGGTGTTCTCCCGCTTTGTTCTGCTGTTGTGCCCGTTCTGAGTGAGCCAGACGTGTGTGGATGTGCAGTGTTAGGCTGTCAGTAAGTGTTACTTCTGTCAAGACCCAAGCTGGTCACTTTGCTGCCATGTGAATTCTCTTCTCTCCTACCTGTGCATGCACTGAGCTGCTGCAGTTCCAAGGGGGTGGTTTAGTATAGATTTATATAAATTTGAAGCCAGCTTTCTTTGCACTGCTGGGCAGGAGAAAGGTGTAAATCATTCAGAAATCACCTCCTAAGCAGCAGCTTTTCTGACTGTCTCTTTTTCTGACTTCCGTGAGAGTAATCTGGAATAAGGCTTGAGAAGTGACCATGGCTGCCGGTGCTCTGCCAGAATTTGAATGTTCTCAACCAGACTGTTCATGGCCTGAGTCAAGAGGTGTTTGTGGGGCCCTGGAACCTCTGGCATCTGCAGACGGCTGGCTCTGAATAGCTGCAAGAGTCAGCAGCAGGACAGTTTGGGTTTCTTCAACAAACTGCACCTTTCCAGCTGCCAGCCCTTGTACAGTGGAGGCCAGAGCAGGTTCAGCAGCTTTGCAGTTGGGATTCCCTGTCTCTCCCCAGGAGACTGTGAAGATCTGTTATACTTCCCTTTCTTCGCCCCTGCCCCTCCACCCTCAGGCCACTTGGCAGGTTTTTGCCAGCTCCAGGCCAGGTCTGACCTCTGTTCTCATCCTTTCCCTTCGGTGCTGTGGCTCCTCCCCGAGTGCCCAGAGCAGCACCCAGAGCCCTGAGGTTGGGGAGGAGGAGAGCTGAGGGTGATGTGTGTGGTACATCCATTTCCTAGGGAAAGAACTCAACATCTGTGGGCAAACCCAGGCTGCCAGGGACTGAATCCTCAGCCAGAAGAGGTGGCAGAACCCCAGTGATGGCAAGAGAGAGAGCAGGGTGCTGCTGGGAGGGAGGACTGTGCCAGACATGGCCAGTTCTGACACTGTCCAGCGCTTCCTGAGGCAAAGATCCTGGGAGAGAAGGATGCAAATGCTTAATTAAAGATAGAACTGACATTTGGATCTACAGAGGCTGATAGCAGTTGCTGTCTGTGTTTTCCTTTGTGTGCAACAACCTTAAAATACATTGCTGTGATCTTCCCTGGTAGGCTGTGCCTCAGTGTGCAGGGTTGGGGAGAGAGAATACCCCAAGAGCAGGGAAGTCACTTTTTGGGTGTTTTTATCTTTTGTCAAAGTGCGAGTTTGAATTCTTTGTCATTTCCTGCTTTCTCTGGAATTTTTCAGGAAATGTTGGCAGCATATGAAAATATTAAATATAAAGGCTGTAATGTTGGGGTGTTGTCAGCTTCTGTCAGCAGGGACAAGGAGATTTTGATGGCAGTCCTGCTATTCCTCAGCTCAGCAGAAGAATCAAGTTGAACTCCTCTTTTTGTTTAGTCTCATCTGTTACCTGAAAGGGTGAAACAAAGGAGTTTCCCATAGGGGATAAGTTAAGAGAAGCTCTCTGGGTTTCATCTTTCCCCTCTTAGATAGGAGTTTATCTCAGTTTTTATTGCTGCCATCTCAGTAGTTACTCTTTCAGCTGCCATGTGCATTATGTGGGTGTTGTAACTCAAAGTAGTTTTTCACCTTTGTGGTGCCTAGGAATTGAGATGTTGTACGTGCTTATGTGTAGTGAACTTGGTTGTATTCCTCAGTTTTATCTGTAATTTTTCAGAATGTCTCAGTGTCTTCCTATTCCTTATTCCCTTTTTACATCAAGTATAAAATTCGTGTCATTTATGTGCCATGGATTTAAAAATAAAAAAAATTACCAAGTATCTCGGTCCTGTTAGATGATTGGGCATGGAGTTTAAATCTTACTGACATTTAAACATTTTGAACTTTTGGACAACTGGACCTGCAGGGTTGATGGATTGAGGAGTGGCAGGGATTGGCAGGAGGGAAGGCGAGGCTGTGTTGGCAGTGTGTACCCCGTCAGTGAAGAAGATGTTCAGGAACTGGCTGAAAGTTCCCTTTGAGGCTGAGGGTTCTGCTGCTCTGGGCTTTGCATGTGGTGGTAATGACTTCACCTAAACCAAACCTTTCTCTGGAACTTTGTTGTTACATTTCCTTTCTGGCTGCTGGTCAGACCTGGCTTGAGGTCTGGACCAAAGGTACTTGCAAATCTGCTGTGCCTTTTCAGAGCTGTGCTGTGAAGGAAAACACTCTGAAATTCAGCTTACCCTTCTGGGCACCCCAGAATGGACCCTTAACGTCAGTGGAGAACTTTTGGTCTGAGAATTCCATTGTTTTGACTCTTCAGCTGAAACAAACACTGATGGCTTTTCTCTGACACAGACATGAGGAAATGTATTGGAGGGTTCACATAATTTGCAGCAAAGGAGGTGCAGGACCACACATGAAATGAGACTTGAGCAGCTGCTGACAGGTGTTCAGTCACTGTTGGATGTTCTGAATCAGGTTGTTTTACTTCTGTACAGACTTTGGTTTTGCCTAATTTCGAATAAGATCTTATGTTATAAGAGTATAATTTGGAGTTCAGGCTGCATTGCAGTTGGGATAGCTGGGGAGAAAATGCAGTGATAGCTTTATCTTTGTCCCTGCATGTGCAGAAACGTGTGCTGGTTTGGAAGTGTGCAGGGGAAGGGGTTGTTGGTGTCCTTGCACTGGAAGATGTTTGTAAAATCATGAAATGATTTGGGTTGGAAGGGACCTTAAAGCCCATCCAGTGCCACCCCTGCCATGGCAGGGACACCTTCCACTGTCCCAGGCTGCTCCAAGCCCCATCCAGCCTGGCCATGGACACTGCCAGGGATCCAGGGGCAGCCCCAGCTGCTCTGGGCACCCTGTGCCAGGGCCTGCTCACCCTCACAGGGAAGAATTTCTTCCCAATATCCCATCTGAACCTACTCCCTGTCAGTTTGAAGCCATTCCTTGTATACTGTTAATTGTAAATCATCCCTTTCCATTTTCTTGTTGGCTCCCTTCAGGTGCTGGAGGGTTTCAGCTGGGTCACCCTGGAGCCTTCTCTTTCCCAGGCTGAACAATCCCAGTTGTCCCAGATGTATTTATGCTGAAATGCAACTGAGCATAGTGGGCATGAGGGTTGAGAAATTTTTTTTTGCTGTTTCACACTATGTAAATTGCAATAGTATAAAAAAAACCCAAATAACCAAAGCCTCAAAATCAGTGATAAAAATAGATTCCTTCATTAATTCTTTTTATTGTAGTTACTTTGTGTCTCTTTTCTTAACAGTCTGGGCTAATGCTTGTGTGGCATATCTGGTTTTCAGGACTGCTGTGCTGGCCTCCTACAGAGCTCTTTATTCTTGTGACCAGGGAGGCTCAGGCTGGATCTCAGGGAAAGGTTCTACCCCAGAGGGTGCTGGCACTGCCCAGGCTGCCCAGGGAATGGGCACAGCCCCGAGGCTGCCAGAGCTCCAGGAGCTCTCAGGGGTGTCCAGGGTGGGATTGTTGGGGTGTCTGTGCAGGGCCCGGGGTTGGGCTGGGTGATCCTGTGGGTCCCTTCCAGTCCAGGCTGTTCTCTGATTCTATAGTCTGGCCACCTTTCTGA
Organism: Motacilla alba alba; assembly: GCF_015832195.1. Classification (NCBI taxonomy): domain Eukaryota; kingdom Metazoa; phylum Chordata; class Aves; order Passeriformes; family Motacillidae; genus Motacilla; species Motacilla alba. The sequence goes on along the minus strand of NC_052027.1, from coordinate 19,134,375 downwards.
AAGCCCCTCAGGCACTGATTGTGTAGATTACCCTGCTGGTGAAGTGCTCCTGTGTCCCTGAGGTGCAGTGGGAGGAGTTACACATCTATTCCTGCTCTGTTTGTGTGTGGAAAGTGAAATGCTTTCAGGAGCCAGGATGATTGTGCAGCTGTGGGTGAGCTGTGCCCTGCACGTGTAGCTTGATCACCTCACAAGGCCGGGCAGCTTCAGAAGCTTCCAGAAAAGGCTGAGGTTTGTTGTGGGAGGAGGAGGCAGCACCACTCCGGAGGGAAGGACGTGGCCGTTTCCCTGACTCTCCCAATCTTCCTCAGGCCGCACCAATGGAGCACATCCAGGGAGCTTGGAAGACCATCAGCAATGGGTTTGGGCTGAAGGATTCTGTCTTTGATGGCCCCAACTGCATCTCCCCCACCATCGTGCAGCAGTTTGGCTACCAGCGCCGGGCGTCCGACGATGGCAAAATCTCGGATACGTCCAAAACCAGCAACACCATCCGCGTCTTCCTGCCCAACAAGCAGCGCACTGTGGTGAGTCTGTGCTGCCTGCAGCTCACAAAGACTGTCCTGCTCCCGCTGCTGCCACTGGGCTGTGGATCTGGCACCAGAAATGCTCTCCTTCAAAAGGGTCTCACTGCGACTGAGTGATGGTCAGCAGTTGGTTGGTTTTAGAGGATGTGTTTTATTTTAAATGTACACTGTATCTGTATTTTGAGAAGCTCTATTGCTCTGCCTCAATGCTGTGAATTTTCTAAAGCACATGAGCAATTCCACATGAAAGTCATTGTTGGCTGACCTAAACAGTGATGCCTGCATGACACTTCTGTTATTTTCGTCACTTGGATGCCCACAGTGAAGTGTGGGGGTTAAAGCAGAAGTGAAACTTGTTGAGGGAACACTTCTGTTCAGTTTCTTGGAGCTGAGTATACCTAATAATAGTCTTACCCATAGTTTCCTGAAATCTTAAATTAAACCTTTTTCTGTACTTGAGGTAGCTCCATTTGCCTGCATTTATATTAATTTCTATTCTATTCTGTAGGCTGCCTACTTGTGTAAAATCCCGTTTCATAGAAATTCAGTCATTGTAAAAAATGGAGAAGTTATAAAATGGCTTCAGAATGTTCTTTGCAGGAGTGCACTTTGTGCAGCTTTCCTGGAATTTCTTAAAATCGGAACGTAGGCTTGGAAAAGCTTAAAGAACCTGCGCAGGGGTGTGTAAATGTTTGGTTGTTTTTCCCTTTGGTGGCAGGTGAACGTGCGGAATGGGATGACCTTGCATGACTGTCTCATGAAGGCACTGAAGGTCAGAGGTCTGCAGCCAGAGTGCTGCGCAGTTTTTCGACTTCTTGCTGAACCGAAAGGGTAAGAGTGAAACTGCCTCCAGAGAATGTAAAAATCCTGGGTTTGGAATAGCAGCAGTAATGTTTTCTTCCCCTCTGGCTAATTTCTTTTAAAGCGGTTTGGTTGTGAACACTTTGTGTTGCTTTCTTTGCCTTCTTCTAGGATAACTGTCAGCTTCCTGTGTATTGAGAATTTAGTTTTTGTTTTAAAGCTAAATATTGAAAATACTTCAAATGGAGGGGTTCCCTCAAGTGCTTGCAGCCCCCTCGTGAGGGTTTTGCCATGCTCTAGATGAAATGATGCCTTCCTTCATATTTGAGGTGCATTTCTGTGCTGCCTTTGTGGTTGGTAAATTCAGTGTCAGTGATTCGTAGCCCGCTCCCCTGAACAGTTCTATGTGCTCAGTTTTAAGGCTGTACATTCCTCTACAGCTTCCCAATATTTGGATTTCTGTCTCACTTCAGATATTCCTTATTTGTTTGTACTGGGGACGCTGCTATCAAGTACCAAATGATTGTTTTACAAGCTGAGGGAGTGAAGGTGTCTCATGAAGTTAATGCACTTAACTTCACACCTCCTCAGACTTGGCCTTAAAGCTCCCTGCAGCCTCAGGCATTTGTGGGGTTACATCTCTGAGCAACTGAGGCCATTCTGGGGTCACCAGTCCCTGCCCAAGCACATAATAATGGCTTTTGTGTCACTGAGGGTGTCACTCATAATTTGTTACGTTTATGAAGGTATTTCTGTGACTCCATTAAAGCTTCCAGGTGCTTTATTTCAAATATTTAATAAAGAAATAACATACTAAAAATGAGCAGAAAAGGAGGTGACTTGCATTATATTCCAAGTTGTTTCTGATTTTTTGAGTGAAAGACACTGAGATCTATCTAGTTCACTGTAAGAGGTTAGCCGTGCTTTTTTGGGTATTTGTTTGCAGTTTACTCAAGAAAACTCACCAAACATAATTGTTGATGAGGCCAGACCTCTCTCCAAAGTGATTTTGTTGTCCCCGTTTTCTCTTTCAGAAAGAAAGTGCGCTTGGATTGGAACACAGATGCTGCCTCCCTGATTGGAGAGGAGCTGAGAGTGGACTTCCTCGACCATGTCCCACTCACCACACACAATTTTGTAAGCTTTTCCTGCTCTCTGTTCTGTGGGAATTTAATCTGTTGAACAACAGATTTGACCAGAGAATGTGTTGGACATTAGACAGCTTTTGGCTTCCTGGACACAGGGATTTTCACAAGTTGTGGTTGATTCCTTCACCCCTGTTCCCCACAAATTACATTCCCTAAATATCAATTTGCACTGAAATGCCAGAATTGTGTTTATTACACTGGTGATCCCCAGGTGTCACGCTGTCAAAGCTCACATTGTGCATGTTCTTCACAGGTCTGAGGGTTACCATTTTTACTTTACATAGATACCTGTGTCTTTAACTGTTGTGGTAAGATTACCCATGTCTTTAAAGTCTAGAAAAGGGAGAAAATTTGCATTTTCTCTGGGTCATCATTCCAAAAAGGCTGAAGAAGTTCAGCTTTACTGGACTGATGGTCCAATATTCATTATTTGTGCTGGATATTCAGGGGTGCTGTTAATTCTGCAGGTCATGACATTATTTTGTGAGCTAATGCTGCCTTGTAATTTGATAGAGTGTTCTATGGGGGAATGAAAGGCTTTGCTTTGTAGTTCCTTCTCAAAAATGGATTATTTGTTCTACACAAAACAAATAAGTAGAAGGCAGTTTTGTGCTTTGTGGGTTTTTTAATTTTTAATTTTTTTTTCCAAAGAGATAATGTCCAACTCTAATGGTTTTACCTTGCATTATTGTCTTCTCCCTGGGAAGGAACTCTGTTCCCATATTTTAGCTTTTTTCTTGTTTTGTTCTAGAAATACATTGTGGTAATCCTAAATCCTAAAGGATTGGCATCCCTTATTAGAAAGGTTAGGATTGATTTGCAAAACCTGAAAGTCACTGTACTTCTACATTACATTCAGAAAAAAAAACTACAGAAAATGTCATCTGCAGCTGGTCAGCAGAAAATGAATATTTTTCTCCAGGTCTGGAAGAAGCTGAAATTTGGAGCCCTCCTCTCCAGTAGGTCCTGGAGGAAGAAACCCCTTGGTTCATTTTAATATCTTTTCATACTTCAGAAGCTTTTAAAAAAACAAAGTAGGCTGCTATTTAAAGAAGTTCGAATCCCTTATATTATTCTGATTACTAAGAAACGTATTTCTTATGCAAGAGTTACTGGTTAGTCATAAACACCAAGAGTTTTGGCTAATAAAAAAAATGAGATAGGCCTTCCAGTCTGATCCTCTTTCACCTCTTTGGTGCTACTGAAAACAAACAAAAACCCCAGCTCTTGGCTCACACAGCTCTGTCACCTTGCTGAGCAAGACAATTGCTTTTGCATTTGACAGAGCACTTGTGCTTTTTTTTTTCTTTGTTTGTTCTGTAAATAAAGCCTTCAGTGTTTCTGAACTTTCCAGGTTTCCAACCAAACTGGAAATCCATGCTAGAATATTTGTGTGGTTTTAAGCTCAGTAGCAACCTGGGGGCTCTGACATCGTGGTTATTTCTGTCAGGCTCTGAAGATCGAAATCTCAGTTAATGAAGAGTTAATTAGCTCGGATTAATCACTGGCTCTGTTTTCCAGGCTCGGAAAACATTTCTGAAGCTTGCCTTCTGTGACATCTGCCAGAAGTTCCTGCTCAATGGCTTCCGCTGTCAGACGTGCGGCTACAAATTCCACGAGCACTGCAGCACCAAGGTGCCAACCATGTGTGTGGACTGGAGCAACATCAGGCAGCTCTTGTAAGGACTGCTCCTTTCTAATGGCAGCAGCAGTTCTGGCTGACACTTGGTTCTGTGTCTCTGGTCACAGAGATCCTTTGGGGTTGTTGGGAAGGCAGTCCCTGTGGTCAGTGTGCGGAATTGTGGATTGAGCTCATGAAACAGCCAGCAATGAGTGTCTGTTCCCAGGGGAAAAGGCCGTGCGCATCAGCTGCAGTTTGTTCTTGCTCTGGATTTTAATATTCTGGGACAAGCAAACAAACACCTTGAATGACCAGGCAGTTGCTTCAATGCCCTCTGTTTGAGCAGGGGGGCAGCAATTCCTCTCACAAAACACGTTAGGAATAAACCAGGCCATGATTCAGTTGGATTTTAGCTGTTGGAAACTTCAGTGTTCACTTGTTTACACCTCAGCTTCTGATGCTGGTGAAAATGGTGAATGGTGAGGAAACAGATGGAGGATAATACTTTCCTAATACCAGTTACAAAAAGTTGAAAATTATATGTTAGAAGTCCTTTTATGCAAAAGTGTTAAAGCCTGTAATTGTTTTTATGTGTCTTAGTGGTTGTAATTTTTTATAACTAAACTTGGTCATGTGGTTCTGCATTTTCTCATAGTAAGAGTGCAGGATGACTTGTGCCACTTGGTGCTACCAGGCTTTAATAGAGCTTCATTGTGCAAAGCACCCTTTCAGGAAAATCTGAAGTCTGATATAAAAAGATTTTGTCGCTCAAGTTTGGAAAGAACACGTGGAACTTTTCTTTGGGAGTCTGAAGGCAGAGATTTTAGTTGTACGCAGGAAAAACACGATGTAAAGATAAGAATGTGTTCATGAAGTTAATCACGCTGCAAAGAAACCGCCCTTTAAAATTTCAGCTTTCAAGAGCATTGTACAGGAGGTAGTGTAGCAGTTGAAGTTGTAATTGTTTTTGTTGATATTTCAGATTGTTCCCAAATTCAAATATCAGTGACAGTGGTGTCCCTGCACTACCTCCCTTGACAATGAGACGGATGCGGGAGTCTGTCTCCCGGATACCTGTTAGGTAAGCTTGTATTTCCTGTCGTTTCTCTTTTGGGAAATACACTTCTCTCAAAACAATCCATCCAAAGCAACCAGAGACCCCCAGCTCCTCCAAAGCAGAGCAGTCTGATAGAAGGTTGGGGATGAATGTGCAAAGCAGCGACACTGCTTCATCACAGACTACTCTTTCTTGTTCTTAGATCCACCAAAGCATTGATTTCAAATTTCATATTTTCAATTTCTTGCCTTAAAATTTTAAGGTAGAGTTTTAACGGGTTTTTGGAGACCTTTGTTTTCCTGCCTAAGAAAATCTAAGGCTCCCTTTTGGTATTTTTGTGAATTAATTTTATTTTATCTGATCAGGTAGTGTGCATCGAGAGTTTGTGTCTCGTGGTGGATGATTCACATCCATAACTGAAATAATGCTCTGATATTATGATGACAGATAGGAGTCTAAGGAGAGAACAGTGGGAACTGAAAATATGCTCCTCTTAAAGAAAATTCTGATACCTAAAGAGAACGTGTGTGTAGTTTTAAGTGCTGAAATGAAACTTGTGTCCCTTTCCAAGGGGCCTGTCCCCTGACCCTAACACATGCCTGTATTCTTTCCCTTGAAATTTTAGAGGCTGAAGAGAGCAGGCCAGCTTTTGTTTTTCTGCACCCATTTGAACAATCTGGTCAGGAATGAGGCACAGAGCACGTAGCTGACTTGTAAATGGTTCTATGTCTTTATTTCTTTATTTTAATGAGAACTGCATCAGGAATTGATCTTTGCCATCTTACTCTTATTTCCAGTGTTGTTGAACAGTGACTTATTCAGTTAAGATACATTTGTGTTTTGAGATCCTTATGGTCTGAGTGGCCTTAGCTGTGATTTATAACTCTTTGTTGAGCTGGATTTTAGTCTTGGCCTCCTTTTAACTGGTGTTGGGTTTCATGACTTCCTTGCTGGCTGTTCTGTGAAAACCATTGAACAGTCTTGCAAAGCTTTACAAATTCAGGGCTTAGCTCTTAAGCTGTGCATTTAACAGGCTTGAAATGAGCAGTTTGTTTAGTTTCACAGTCCTGAATTCATCTCTCAGAGCCAGTATTTTGTGATTTGATGGGGATTGAGGTGAACTGTGGCAAAATTCCTAACAGCAAAAACAGACCTCAGCTAAACTCACTAATTAAATATGTGAGCTGACAAGATCTTCAAGTTTTTCAAATTTATTTCTTAAATTAAACTGGGACTGATTCAGCTGACCAAGCAGTTTAGTTGATGTGTAAATCCCAGCTTTTTCTCTGCTCGGAATTGTGTGTATATTGCTTTTGGACAGGTTACATTGAACAGTGTTTTTCACTTGCCAGAGGGGAAAAAAAATAACCACAACTCTCCCTTTGTCTCTGTTTCCTTCTCAGCTCCCAGCACAGGTATTCTACACCTCACGCCTTCACTTTCAACCCATCCAACCCTTCCTCTGAGGGCTCTCTGTCCCAAAGGCAGCGCTCCACGTCCACCCCAAACGTGCACATGGTCAGCACCACGATGCCCGTGGACAGCCGCATCATCGAGGTACCGTGGGCCAGAGGCAGGGCTCAGCTGGGGCTGCTGCTGCCCAGCCACAGGCACTGCCTGCCTTTCCTTCTGCCTTCCTCTCCTCTGCTCACTGTTTGCCTCAGCTGGCTCACTGGTGCAGAGTTCAGGAGACACATTTGCATAGGAAGTTATAATAATTAATTCTTGCAGTCTATCAGCTTTGCTGGAATAACTGGTAAATTCTAGGGGTGTGTAAAGATGCTTAGCAGTTAAGCTCAGTTTTGTGAAGAAATACTTTTTGGACGTGTCTAAAAATGTTCTTCCAAATTTAAAAGTTTGGGTTTATGGGGGAGCTGGTGTTAATTTTAAATCAGACTAAAGGTGCCCTAAGTCTGGGTGTAGTTCTTGGACAGGGAATGCTCAGGTCAGAGCTTCCTGGGGATCTGTTTTGTGTTAAACCTGAATGGAATTAATGACAGTTCTGGGCCTGTGGGCTGAAGCCAGTCTCTGTCTGAGACTATTTCTGCTGTTCTTGCTTTCAAGCACCTTTTTCTTGTATTTTCTCACCTTAGACTGGCAGTGAGGGACAAGTCTTGGAAATCAGGCCTAAAGTGGTTGGGTTTCTTAAATTTTGATTTGTGATAACCTTAGCTAACTGGTGTGCAGGAAAGGCTGGCAGAGGAAAGTGCTGAACTGCAGGACTTGGGAGAGAGAGCAAGCACTGTTTGTTGCTTTTGCCTCTGGAATAGTTTAAAAACTCTGGAGGCCAAGCAAAAGCCTTTCACTGCTGAGCTCACCTGCATCTTCAGCTGGTGATTTATGGACTTCTGTGAAACCTGAAGATCCCCTGAAGGGAGTTAGAGAGTTCTTCTGGACCTTGGCAGCAGAACAAAGTGTCCTGCAGCCCCAGGAAGCATTTTTGGTCGGAGGCTTTGTCAGCTGGGTTTATGGGGGAAGATGACCTCTCTCTCTCTTTGGGTTCTTTGGCTCCCAGCCCTTTTTGCTGGTTCAGAGGCCGGGCTGACCATCTCTGACAGCACAAACCACAATGGAGCACTCAAGAAAATCTGAATGATTGATCTTGGTAGAGTGATGAGTCTTAAAGGAGACATTTTTTCTTCTGTATTCTTTATGCAGAGCAGTAAAGACAGAAACACTTTCAATTCTGGATCTTCACGTTACCATAAAAATAGTTGTTACATCCTAAAAGCTTTTAAAAGGCCCCAAAGCAATACATAAAGAAAGTAGCAGAGACTTTCTAGTACACCAGGAGAACAACTATCATAAAATGGTTTACCCAAGGATAGATCCTAGTGAACCTCTGGGTTTGAGCAGGAATACTTAAAATTTTACTGCACTTAATTATCATTTATCAAGCAAATTAGGTTACTTTTTCTTTCATTTAGCCTGACATTTAATTTTTAGAAATATTTTTTTATACTTCCTCTGTTCTTTTCTTTTATCTCTTACTGTGTTGGCCTAGAATAACAGCCTGAATGCTTCTCCCAGCTCCTGGTGCAGACGCTTTTGTTTGAGGGGAAGAGTAGGTATTTCCTTGGTGCCTTTTGTTTTCTTGTGATTAACAGGATTGCTGTAACTTGTAAGCCATGGCAGTGTCCACCTGAAGTGTTTAATCTGGACCTGATCTGATGAGAATCTTTCCAGCATGTTTATACTCAAATATTGAGGCTGTTAATTGGAAGAGGCAAATTGATAAAGAGCTTCATGTTCAGTTTATCTGGCTGAGTTCATCCTCCTCCGAATGTGAATAGGCTTGGATTAGAATGCATTGGGTCTCAGAGCCTTTACAGCAAAACCTTCTCAAAACACATCCATTGTGTGGCTTTCTCCCTCTGGAAGTGGTTTTTATTGACTGTACCCATCCAAAGCCCTGAGATTAAGAACAAGTTGTACTGTTTTTATTTCCCATCAAAGTAAAGCTGGCAGACTACAGCGCTGGGGATGGTGTTACTTGTGTTGTAAGAACAGGGGGTGTGGCTTGTTTGCTGTTGAATTCAGAAGCAAATAAGCAAATATTCACATCAGGATTGAAGCTCAAAAATACTTCTTCAAAGTAAGAACTCCACATAGATAAGTATGAGAAACAATTTGAATTCTTTAGTCATCCTTTGCCAGCTTCCTTGAAAGCAGTTACATTCTCAGGCTGATGTACAAAACCAATCACTTGTTATTCAGGTTCTGAAAGGTTTTTATTATCCTTAAATTGAACAAAATTAGGAAACTGAGGAGTTCTTCATTGGTGGTTCATGCAGATTTCAATCCACTCAGGTGTGGAGCAATCTGCAAGAATGCTGTACTTAGTCCAGCCCGGGTGAATGCAACTAATTAGTTAAAACAATGTATTTCATAACTGAATCTTTGCTAAGGATAATAATTTGAAACTGTGGAGTGCAATGTGGGCTTGTTCTGTCCTCCTATGAAATCTTACATTTACTATTCTACTAATTAGTTAGAGAATTTGCATTGACTTCTGTTAACTCTGACAGTGTTTAACCTCTCTGTAGTGCATGTTCTTGCTTTGTACTCACACAGTCCCTGGATATTTTCCCTTTCCTGTTTGTACTTTGGGATAATGCAAAAGGCAGGTGAGAAAAGCTGTGCAGTGCTGTTTGTCAGAGCTTAGTTCTCTCTTGTGCATGGCTGTAGAGTTGTGTTGTGCCCGTGGCATGAGGTGACACTTGTGGCACTGTCCTGGTGACCTGTGGGAAAACACTGCTCAAATGCCAAATTCCCTGTGGGAATGTGCTTGGAAAAGGAGAGGGGTTTGTGTAGGGGCACTTGTGTAGCCTTTTTTGGGGGTTGGAGTAGTATGTACTCTTACTTCACACTGGATGCTGAGGTGGAATATTTGGGGGGGGTTAAAAGTCTTGCTTTAACCCAGAAGCTGTCTGGGAGTTGTCCCCTGGGGCAGAGCCGTCCCGGGAGCTCTGTCCACACCTGGAACACGAGCATGAAGTGCAGGGGGGATGCAGACAGTATTGCTGCTGGTTCTTCTTGTTTTGTGCCCTTTTTCCTTTTTGGTAGCAGTCCTTGCAGTATGCTGTGAATCTCTTCCCTGTGTTGTCAGAATTCACAAGTTGCATGGGTTTGCTGCAGGATTGGTGTGATGAGCAGATCCCCAATCCTGGAGCTGCTGGCCAGTACTGTATTGCACTTACCAAACCTGGCCCAGCCATTTCCACACCAGCCCTGCTTGTTCCTTTGTGTGCTCTCTTACATTTATTAACTTTATTATCCATTTTCTTTCTTGCAGGATGCAATTCGAAGCCATAGTGAATCAGGTATGGTTTCAGAAATGAAACATTTTCTAATATGGTTCGATTTGGTTGTTTTCTTGTTCATCAACTGCTTTCTTGTATTTCTGTCTTAAAGCCTCACCCTCTGCTCTTTCTGGAAGTCCTAACAATATGAGCCCAACTGGCTGGTCTCAGCCTAAAACCCCAGTCCCAGCCCAAAGAGAGAGAGCCCCTGGATCTAACACACAAGAAAAAAACAAAATTGTAAGTATGGTGATGTTTGTTTTAATGAGTTACACTGTGCTGGGAGGAGTGGTGTGTTGGGATAAATTTCTGCACTGAACGGTGCAGGTAATCTTGGCTTGCTCTGTGCTGTGTACACAGCAGCAATTTATTGTAATTGATTGAGGAACGATGGCACGGTTGCCGTGGGTTATAAATACTCAGAACAAAGTGTTCTGGGTTGCAAATGAACTTCAGGCAGTGGCGTCGCATTGTCAGTGCAGGTCCAAGGATTACCTTTTAAATCTTTAGAGGTTGCATCCTTTTGTTCCAGTTTTAATTTATTTAAAATTGGCTTTATTAGCACTGTTTGAACTGTGTTGTTTGCACAGAAAGTGGATGTTGCCACTGCCTTCATTTTCACTGGACAGTCAGATGTCTCAGGGAAAAACAGATTTTACGAAATGCAACTTTTCCTTCAAAGGTTTGATTTAAACTTAGGGGTGGGGGGGAAAGAAAGAAGAGTTAGAATAATAATTGATAATATTTTGAGATTTTTGAAGGCTTCTAAGCTTTCACAGGAAAACACAGTTGCTCAGTGGGACTCACAGTTTCTGCTCACTTAGACATTTAGAATTAGAATTTGCTCTCATCTGTTTGGCTTGTTCCATTTAAGTATGTAAGAGTTCC